>NW_005842385.1:1285512-1316316 GCF_000455745.1 Alligator sinensis | reverse complement strand
CTGCCCTACACATGTAGACATCTGCCCAGGAGCATTTGCTCACAAGTAATTTACTTGTGAGTAAACTGCTCCCAGCTCTAATGCATGTGTAGACACACCCTGTGTGTCCTTAAGACTGAAAGGCAAAGCTTCTGCTGGTTATTTCCTAAGTCCTAACACTATCCATCTTTTTGGACTACACCCATCCTCAGAATCCCTTAAAGGAGGGAAATATCACCCAGGGAGACCCAAGGAATAGGGGGAAGAGTAACTACTGTTGGAGAGAACTGGTTTTCTTTGGTCTCCACCACATACAAAAAGCAGACCTCCAAAAGTGAAGAGAAGGGTAGAAAAAAATAAAAATCAGGGTAAAGAACAGATATTAAAAACCAAAACAAACAAAAACCAGAGATGTAAGAGCATCTGACCCAAAGAAACCCACAGTCCTTGAAAGTTATCTGACAAATAGGGAGCATTTCAAATGTCTGCAGGCGGGGGCCAAACAGGAAAAAAACTGAAAAAAGGACAAAGTGGCACATCATTACACAAAAAGAGAATACAGATGAAAACTTTCACTAATATTAGACTAGGCTATCTAAATGTGAATTAGAAGTGCACCAATATATCTATCCATATTGGATTAGCACTGATAAAAGGAAAATTGACATTATTGGCAATCAGCTTTTTTTTGGCCGATGTAGCTGATAATGTCACTGGTGCAAGGGGAAGGTGTGTGTGTGCGCGGGGGGGGGGGGGGGGAGGAGGGGAATGGGGGGGCAGATTGAGGACCCCCACAGTGAGGGAAGGAATGGGACATTAGACAGAGCCATGAGGGGGTGGCTCCCTGTTGCTGTGTGCACCCCCAGAGGAGTCATGGGGGCATATGCCCCCCCGGATTTGGGTTCACAGCAAGTGAGGGCTGTCTGCTGGGGGCTCGGGGCCAGGGGTTGCACCAGCCTCTTCCTGGTGGGAAGTGCTGGGCTACCATCACCCCAAAATTCCCCATAGCCTCCCCTCCCACTGCTGCTTATTGACTCTGTTATTGACTTTCACCACAGGTTCAACAATTGACATCCTTTTACTAAATTCTCTCAGTAATAAATCTACACTAACATCAACTTTCTAGATACTGCAAACCAGATCCAAGATGGCATCTTAACAGACACTATATACAGAAAACTCACAGACCAGCATACTTATGTCCACAAAACCAGCAACCATCCCAGATACACCAAGAAAGCTATATGAAATATGCAGCAAGACCCACTGCATCTGCTCTGAGAATACTCATGACACCCACCTCAGCAACCTGAAAGTTTCCTTGCTGGGTTAAAGCAGTTAACAGAGATCATATCTTTGAACAAGCTACCCAAATACGCATCACTAACCTACTACCACACAAAAGAAACCACCCATTGACCATATGGTTCTGGTTGCCATATACAATCCCACAATAACACAATGCCACCTACAAGAAGGATTATCAAAAAATGTACAACCTTTTCTCAAAAAAGATAGCTTGAGAAATATTCCCAAGCTTCCCTTCCCCTGCTCCTGGCCTTCAGACAACTCCCTCCCAATACAGCCCAAGTCATAACATAAGCAAACTTGCCTCTTATCAACAGACACCTATTGGGACACAACTTCACCTTAGCAGTAAGTTTGTTAACGTGTCTCCATTGCCACCACAATCAACACCTTCCACAAAAAAACCCTCAAAATCCAAAAGCCCTGCATTTCTATCACAGAACATAGGGTAATCTCATTCAGTGCACCAAATGTCAACATGGAAACTGCGAGTGCAACTAAACTGAAACTGCACACCAGAATGAATGCTCATAGAAACAGTATAAAGGGACAACACAAATATCAGTAGGGGAACACTTCCCACAGAATAACCACTCCCTAGTGCTCAAAGGGAATCTATAAAACACCTTCAGAAGACAGGACCAGGAACTGAAATGCATAACCTTAACTGGACAATTAAAAAATCGGGACTAAACACAGATGATACTCTTATGGCTCTCTACATCTATCTATTGTTTCTATTAAATTCCCTACATAGCACAGATTATAAATCACTCTTTTCCTTCTTGAATAGTCTTGCTCTTCAACAAATTCTAGATTGCCCATACTACTATACTTCTTTCGCCTTGTAAACACTCCTGAAAATATCCCGATGATTCTAGTTCTGATTATTTTTATTTACTTATGCATACGGACCTACCTAATTCATGGGGGCTACCCCCTGATTTTGCAGGCGGAACAAGGGCCCAGGCAGCCATTTCATGGACAGAGCGCAGCAGGCCTCCCACATGCCTCTGACTGGCTGAGGAGCCCCAGTGGCCTTGCTGATTGGTTGTGGGGACTGCCAGTTATGCCACCCCACCTCTCACCATTGACTGGCTGCAAAGGCTGTCCATCATGGAGCCCTGCCCCTTGCCATTGATTGATGGAGAGAGGTGGGGCCACACGACAAGTAACCCGCACAGCCAATCAGCAGTGAGAGGTGGGAGTGGCAGCTATCTTGCCTGTATTCCTTTGAATAGTCAGCCCCCCCTTCCACTTTTTCCCACCCCCTGGGTTGCCAGAGTGCACTGAGGACCACTGGTTTCCTCTGAGGAGCCAGCATTTTGTTTTCCCCTGCAGATTTCACTGACACTGCCTGGATTTCACAGTCAATGCTAGATTTTGCAGAATCCACAGAACTGTGAATTTGGTGGGTCCCTACTTATGTTTTTTTTTTCTATCTTCAATTTAGCTGAAGTGAAGTCTTTCCCTCCTCCAAAGTTAGGTCCTCCTGCTCATTCAATAGAATAATAAATATATAAATGTGGACTAGTGTGTCAATGGGTTAACATGCCTATCACAAAAACAATACCAAGTGCGGCATAGTCAAGCGTTAAGTCTCTTACACTTATTGAAAATTACATAGACCCTACTTGCTTCCTGAACCCTGGTGAATGAAGAGGCATGCCGACAGAAGGTCGGTAAATTCCTTTTATTTAAATACAGGCAAAAATAGAGGCATTTATTCAAAATCCACTCATTAACCACCTCTGGTCTTATATACTGTATACTGCTATACAATAGTAAAAAGGTTAATACTGTGTGTGAACAGCATAATTTACAAAAGAACAGATTATAATCACAAAGTCAGTCATTAAGCCTGAATGGTCTCGCTTCTTCAGGTTGCAACAGGCCTTTTGATTAGTTACTGCTCACCTTTGGATTACATACATAAAAAAACTAGGGTAAAATACACTTCATGAGGGAAAGATTTTGGTAATCATCCTGAACTGATTTAATTGGGATATATTTGTTGAGACAAAAGCACTCTCCTCCTTTCCCCCACAAGATTTAGGATTTATTTAGACAGCTGAAGTTTGGATCCAGGAATAAACTAGTCACCGGAGGACACTTAATTTTACTTTTAAGATTATAAAGATATTCATTTCCTTATGAGAACAGGTATCATATTTCTCAAATATCAGTTTGTTTTATACTAAAAAACAAAACACAAGTTTAGGAAAAGCATGTTTTTCTTTACATAAATAATCAGCTTGAAATATTATCAAGCCTGAAACGTACTGATGTAAAAGACTAAAATCTCAAACAAAGTATCTAAAACATTTGATTTTAAGGCAGGGTACATGTTAGAAGCAGAACTCAAAAGCTAGCACAAATCTGGAAACAGAACAAGGACTTGCCCTGTGAGAAAGTTTCAGTTTGCTTGGTGCTACTCTGATACAGGTTGTTGGACAAACAACCCCACTATCAGCTGAACCGTCACTAAATTGCACCAAATGAACTGATATAGATAAAACTGTTGTTATATACCAGAAAGATATATGTCAGAGAACCTTGATGTAAAAAGCAATTTTAGACCTGATTGAATTGCAGACAGCACAGAACAACGACAGATAATTTGTTTCCACTAGTTTAATAATATATAAATAAATAATATAAATGTATATATAAATATAAATGTATGTGTGTGCGTGTATATGTATGTGTGTATGTATGTATATATATATATATATATATAAAATAAAATGCAAGTTGCAGACTAGTTGTGATGGAAAAAAAATAATCTTTCAATTATCAATGAAGCCCACTAGCCTTAAGGATAATCTTACAAAGAAAGGGTTACAGAGAAGAGGGAAAACAAAGCAAAAAGAACACATATTTCAATACCATTCCAAGGAAAATGGAAGAAAAAAATAGCTTATATTGTTGAGCTGCTAACTATAGGTATATGTAAACATTCAAGCTACAAATAAAATTCTGAATGGAAAAAATCTCTTACTTGTGAGAAATGGAAGTCATGCCTTCAATTTTCTTAAGCTTTCTTTCCACAACTAATTTTATTGACCTCTAAAGACCAGGAGCTGTATTTCTTATGCTAGTTTAAGTGCCAGTAAAGCTACTAAAGATAGATTGTGAACTTTAAGAACCTATCAATTCTTAAACTGTAGAACAAATTTAACTGTAAACACTAGTCTCATTAAAATATCTACACATGTGTTAAGATTTATGATCTTAAGATTTTAAGATTTTTCAGTTCATCATTAAGTAAAAAGAAATTGAAGTGTTACACGGCAATTTACCAGGTACATTCTTGTATTTCACTAACTATAAATTACACATGAAAGCGCAGGCCATGGAAATGGAAAGTCCCAAAGTGCACAAGTCTGTTAATATTATAGACAGCAAACAGTGAACTTAATTCAAGTTGAAAAAAAATAGCTATTAACCTGCTAAGAGTATTCCGTTTTCATTGAACCTGCTTTGACTTCATTTTGCCCCTGCACCCCAACATAGAAACACACACCTTTGCTCATCATCTGGCCGTTTGATCAAATTGAATAGTATGTGTAGGAGTTGATCTCTCTCTTTGGATTCAGGATGGAGGCAGGCTGTACACAGTATGAGTGGGATCAATTCCTAAAGAAATTGTGGGTGGAGGGGAAAAAAATCAAACAGAGTGAAAATGCTTTGGGCAAATATTCATTCAATGGCAAAAGAGAACAAAAAGAAATCTAATCACACGAGATTAGCACATTTACAGAAGATTTTTTTAATTAAAAACTCTTGGTCTCCTAAGAAGTGACCTGGAAAATGTAAAAGTAATTCTGACATTCATAAGTTATGTGCTAAATGTTTCCTATTATAATTGAGGGGAATTCAGCCCAATAAAAGTTAAAAACTTGACCAAGATGACTAGGATTAACATTTGTAGGCCAACTCTAACAATAACTGCAGGGCAGTTTATTCTACATGATCTAATAAATTGAACAAAAGTTGGTTAAAATATTAAGGTTCAGACAGAGCTCCTCCTGAAAAGCTAGTTGTGACTACATGGGAGTTAAAGAGAAAATTCACATTAGGCACTCACACAGTTTAAGGGATTTTTAAATAAAGGAAATTTCTGAAGCTGAATTCTCATCCCAGAGCAATTAAATTCCCACAGGAACAAATAATAAATTTTAAAATGAGACTGCAAAGCACTATGTGAAAGGAAATTAAGGCTGTTCACAGTAGCAGGAACTTCTTTCCTTCTACATACTCCCTCAAAATTGGATGGTATTCATTCCCAGAGAAAACAATTTTAAAGATATGGACTGGAAGTCCCTTTCCTTGATGTCAGCGATCTTAGTCCTTTCCTACTTGGAAAAGGCATAAAAAGTTGCACTTCATTTCAATAGGAAGGTATGGGAGAGAAACTTCATAGGAAGGTGGTAGAAAATGGAATGTTTGCTGAAAGAGAAGTAAGTAAGTAGTAAAAAGACCTCCAACCAGGTGAGAGTAACCCTTTCTAGTCCTGAACTCCCTCAGTATTTGTTTGTGACTAACAAGCAATGGAGGAACAGTTATGAGTTACAGGAACATGAAGTCTTTTCTAGTAATTTGGCACAGTATATAGAACCTAAAAAAAGTTGAAGCAATATCTAAGGAGACTAGAGTCTTAGAGACTTTCAGTAAGAGATTTTTCTAGTAGAGGTGAACTGATAAAGATTATTTGGGTCGATACCAATGGCTGATTATTAACAAGCTACATTGGCCAATACCGATCCTATTGATGATATGCAGTCCAGCAGCTTGGAGAGCAGCATCTGGTTGATAAGTCTGTTGCGGGCTAAGGGAAGGGGCAGACTGAGGCCCCTGCGTTGAGGAAGGGAGTGGGGCTGGGCACAGGATGGAGCCACAAACAGCTCGTTAGGGGGGTGCGGGCAGGGGGCAGCTCCTGCCACTGCATGCACCCCTGGAGGAGTCATGGGGAGCACATGCCCCCCAGATCTGTGTGTGGGGGTGGTGCCAGGCTCTTCCTGGTGGTGGAGGGACTGGACCTGCACTTGGGGTGTGAAGCAGCAGCAGCACTGGGAGGGGCCAGGGCTACCACCCCATAGCCCCCTCCCCCCTCGCAGCGCCACCGCCCACCCTGAGGTCAGCCCCAGCCCAGTTCCCCTGCCACCAGGAAGTGCCCGGTGCCACCCCTCAGCATAGATCGGGGGGGGGGGGGGAACATGCCCCCCATGGCTCCCTCGGGGGTGCATGCAGTGGTGGGAGCCACCTCCCCTCCCCGTGCCCCAAGATGAGCCACTCGCTTCCTGCGCCCAACCCTTTCCTTCCCACCCCAACAGACTTACCAGCCGGACACTGCTCTCCAAGCTGCTGGGCTGGCTGCATGCAAGCTGAAGCTGTGCATTCACACAGCATTTATCAGCGACATTATTGGCTGTATTAGCCAAAAAAAGCCAACTGGCGATTATGTCAATTTTCCTTTTACCGATGCTGATATGATATGGACCGATGTATCGGTGCATCTCTCTTTTCTAGGGTTACTGAGAAGTAAATATCACTCTGATGGACAATCATCCATTTCCCTTGTGTTTTTTAATCTATTGATAGGGAATTTTATTTCTAAAATTGAACATTGCCCAAGCTGGCCAAGACTTGATCATGGCGAAGCCTTTGCAATCCATTTGAAGGAAAAGTTGAACAATTGTTTTGCACTGTGTCTTTTTCTCCTGAAGATATACTTGGGGGACAGCAACTGAAATCCACTACCATGTTCTGAGAAGTACTCAGTTAAGCTGTAAGCTGAACGTGATTTCTAGTTTAAGGTACTGGAAATAAGCAGGTCCTCATTTTATATGTACCGATCAGGGCATGGGAGTACCCATTTACCCCTGCAAAATCCCAAGGCATACAGGGATGGATAAAATGCAAGCTGGACTGCTCAATTATATCCTCTACTATGTTTCTTATAATAGAAGTGACCAAGTATTCTTTAATACAAATATAGCCAAACATGGTATCTATACCCTTTTTAAAGCTTCCTTTGATTTAGTTTTCTTGCTAACATTTGTTACTTTTTTATTTGAAGACTTGTTCCATCCTAGAACTCTGTATGCTGTATTTTATTCTTCATATTCTGGACACTAAGATTTTGGCTGCTTTCTAATACTTTTATGGTGGTTTCTGCAAACAAACACAGTGGTTTCCACGATTTTATGCGGAAACACCACGGAAAAACTTACTAAAAATAAAATGCTGGCTCTCCGGTGGAAGCCAGTAGCTGCTGTGGCTCAGCCTTGCAGCCTGCTTGGAGGGGAAGTGGGGGAGGGGGAGCGGGGCTGGGAGTGCTGTTGGCACAAATGGGAGCAGCCAAGATGGTGGCCACTCCCCTCCATCGCTGATGGGCTGAGAGGGCTGCCTTTTGTGCGGCCCCTCCGTTCTCCGCCAATCAGCAGTGAGGGGCAGGCCACACAGAAGGCAGCCCCCTCTAATCAGAAGCAAGGGGTGGGGCTGCACAACTCAGCCAGCCAATCAGTGGCAGGGGAAGGCACCACAAAAAGACTGAAAATAGCAGCTGGCTCTGCAATTGGTCTTTGAAATCGTTCATCTGTCACCTCAATTTGGGTATGTCCCTAGCCATAATTAATCATAGAAAATTTGGGTTGGAAGGGACCTCAGGAGGTCATCTACTCCAACCCCCTGCTCAAAGCAGGACCACCCCAACTAGATCATCCCAGCCAAGGCTTTGTCTAGCTGAATCTTAAAAATCTCCAAGGATGGAGATTCCACCACCTCTCTGAGTAACCTGTTCCAGTGCTTCACCACCCTCCTAGTGAGAAAATTCTTCCTAAAATCTAACCTAAACTTCCCTTGCTGCAACTTGAGACCATTGCTCCTTGTTCCGTCATCTGCCACCACTGAGTCTAGCTCCATCCTCTTTTGAACCCCCCAGATAGCTGAAGGCTGCTATTAAATGCCCCCTCAGTCTTCTCTTCTCTAGACTAAATAAGCCCAGTTCCCTCAACCTGGTCCTCTCAAGTCATGTGCCCCAGCCTCCTCACCATTTTTGCTACCCTCTGCTGGGCTCTCTCCAATTTTTCCACATCCTTGCTGTAGTGGGAGGGCCAAAACTGAACACAGTACTCCAGATGTGACCTCACCAGAGCAGAAGAGAGAGGAATAATCACTTCCCTTGACCTACTGGCAACACACCTATTAATGCAGCCCAGTATGCCATTAGCATTCTTGGCAACAAGGGCACACTGCTGGCTCATTCAGCTTGTTGTCCACTAGCTCCCAGGTCCTTTTCTGCCCCCAGCCTGTACTGGTACATGGGATTGTTCTGTCCTAAGTGCAGGACTTTGCACTTGTCCTTGTTGAACCTCATGCGATTCCTTTCGACTCAATCCTCCAGTTTGTCTAGGTCATTCTGAGTCCTAGCCTTACCCTCCAGCATATCTATTACGCCCCCAAGTTTGGTGTCATTTGCAAAATTGCTGAGGGTGCACTTTAAGCCACCTTCCAGGTCGTTGATGAAGACCTTGAACAAAACCGGCCCCAGAACTGACCCCTGGGGTATTCCACTTGAGACCGACTGCCTACTAGACATCAAGCCATTGATTACTACTCTGATCCCGATGCTCCAGCCAGTTTTCTATCCACCTTACAGTCTACTCATCCAGCCTGTACTTACTTAGCTTGCCTGTGAGAATGTTGTGGGAGACCGTATCAAAAGCCTTGCTAAAATCAAGATACATCACAACTACCGGTCTCCCCACATCCACAGAGCCAGTCACCTCATCATAGCAAGCAATCAGGTTGGTCAGGCATGATTTGCTCCTGTGGAATCCATGCTGACTGCTCCTAATCAACCCTTTCTCCTCCAAGTGTTTAGAAATGGATTCCTTGAGGATCTGATCCATGGTTTTTCCAGGGACTGAGGTAAGGCTGACTGGTCTGTAGTTCCCTGGATCCTTCTTTTTCCCTTTCATAAATACGGGCACTATGTTTGCCCTTTCCCAGTCTTCCAGGACCTGTCCCGATTGCCATGAGTTTTCAAAGATGATGGCCAATGGCTCTGCACATCAGCCAACTTCCTCAGCACCCTCAGGTGCATCCCATCGCCCATTGACTTGTTTATGCCTAGCTTTTCTAAATAGTCTTTAATCTGTTCTTTTGCCATTTTTGGCTGCTCACCTCCCCTCCAAACTGTTGCCCAGTGCAGTAGTCTGGGAGTTGACCTTGCCTGTGAAGACTGAGGTAAAATAGGCATTGAGTACTTCAGCCTTTTCTGTATCCTCGGTCACAAGCTTGCCTCCCCAATCTGTAAGGGACCCAACCCTATCCCTGATCCTCTTTTTGCTAGCAACATACTTGTAGAAACCCTTTTGTTTCCCCTTCACATCCCTTGCTAGCTGCAACTCCAATTGCACTTTGGTGTTCCTGACTTTATCCCTGCATGCCCGAGCAATGCTCTTATATTTTTCCCTAATTATTTGTCCAAGTTTTCACTTCTTATATGCTTCCTTTTCGTGATTTAGTTTATTGAAGAAGTCCGTGCTAAGCCAAGCTGGTCTTCTGCCATATTTGCTAATCTTTCTGCACACTGGGATGGTTTGTTCCAAATATTCTGGTGTATCTTGAACTCTGCTGTAAGCTATTGGCTCTGGCTATTAATTTATGAACACTCCTTTGAAGTAGGGATAAGGCTATACAAATAAAAACATTTTAATTTTAAAAATTTCTGAAAATGAAGGCATTTTTAACGTAGTGTAAAAATGATGTTATTAACTGTGATGGTCCAGAATTTATTTTTTCTTTGTCAGAGACCTGACAAAGCATGTGTTGCATTTGAAAGCTTGTCTAACTTTATCCCAACTACATGGTTGGTCCAATAAAAGATAATCACCCTAAGAAATCCAAAATGCTTTCAGGCAGTGATCTCTCACTGTTATAGTCATTAGCTATATTAAAAGTTTCTGGAGTCCACTCCCCTCACTGATGTAAATGCTCAGAATAGGGGAGGGGAAGGGGGAAAAAAAACCCAAATAACAAAAACCTCTCACAAACAGCCTGAGCATAACTACAACTATTATATCTCAAGTTTAGGAATTTCTGCAACTTTTAAGAGTCCTTTGAGAAATTAAGAAAAATTTGACAAAATGGACATTTTCTGGTTATCAAAGGATAAAACTATTACTATACAATTGGATATAACTCACTCCTGCATGGAAGACTGATGAGTAATCTAGAACCATTGATATGGGGCAGACACAAGGCTAATTCTTTACCTTGCAGAAAGCTGGTTATTATAGCAGATGGAATTAGTTGTGTTTTCTTGTCCATTGGTCACATTCTTTCGTGCATACTATGGGAGAATGGAGCCTTCTCTGCATCGCTGCATCAGTGCTTCTATACTTCCTTCTAGTAAGGGGAGTGGAGAAACAGTGAGAAGTCTTGAGCAGTAGCGTCCTATTATGTGTTCCCTATAAAACTTATGGAAGATGACAACAGGGGAAGGTAAAAATGGAGGCAAAAGGGGATTTTCTGCTGAGTATTGGAGGAGTTCTACAGTTGCTGCAGGTGGATAGAGTAAGCATAATGAAGTTTCTCAAAGTCTTGGAAAAAATACATCTCTCTCCCATCAATTAGAAGGGGAAAAGGAGAAAACTGTTGTACAAGAGCTGTTATAATACAAGCGGCACTAACATTCTTGCTTTTCTATCCTGCCATCTCATGTTCTGAGTGGAGAGGTACTCAGTAAAGACCATAATAATCCTTCTGGTCAACAAAAATGGCACAGTAAAATTGTAAATGTTACAATTTTCTGGAGAAGATACAAGCAGCCAAGTGATAGAGCTACTAAAAGCCTCAGAGAAGTTAGCAAGTTTTGGCACCATTGAGATTATGTATAGTGCCTAATAGTCAAGGAGAGGGCTTCCAGTACTATTTTAAAACCTTTTGCCTTCCTTGGGAAGGAATACCACACCTGAGCTGAAAGGATAAAAAGTGTGATGTTAAGATTCTGAAAAAGCCTGCTTTTCTTCCTCTGCTCAACACTTTTGGTTCTCAATGTCCTGTTATGCCTTGAAAGGTTCTTCCATTCTCCAACATCTCTAACTATAAGGATGGCTGGATTAAATTCTTATTGGCGCCAGTCACCACCATCAGAGGAGAGGATATTTGGAAGTGAGACACTTGCTTTCTCATTAGATGCTGAATACATTGCCATTATATAGTTCTCAGTATCTGTAACTTGACAAACTAGGCTGGAAAGTGAACACTACATGTCAGAGGTCTCATGTTCCCCGTTAAGAAAGTATGATTACACTAGGGGTTAATGTCCATATGTAGGCTATGCACAGTAAGAGCAGTGCTAAGATTATACACAATTATTTCAATATGGGGTAAACTAGGTGAGGTGAGGGTTATGACCCTGCTTGAGGTTGACTGAAGTGCTTTGTCTTCTCTCTGTTCTACCTCTTTGTCACTTATATGTTAGCTACCCTACATTAAAAAAAAACTCACCAATTCTTCAGTGAAGAGCATACCAAGTGGCAACTCTTCCTCCTGACTTCAAATGAGGAAGTTCTAGTTTTGGAAATGGACATGTTTTCATTTATGTACAGAACTAGCAGAGAAATAAATCCAAGTATTTATACATAAAATCTAAAAAACTTCATGCAAATAACTAAGATAACACACATGTATAATACTCGTCACCAACAGCCAAAGGAAAGCAACTTACCAAAAGCAACTAGTACAACTCCAGCTATATGCAAAGCAATTTCTTCTAAAATTAAAAGCAAAAGAGGGTTTCTTTAAATAATTAACTGCATGCCTCCCACAGCAAAACAAGCTTGCACCTCTTAGCCTATAGCAAGTTATTTTCAACAAACACTCTTCCCAGTCCTGTTGTCTACAAGACACTTATTCACCTCTCTTTCTAAAACCTAATAAAGTGGTTTAAATATTAACGTTCTCCATACTGGAAAGCTCACAAGCAAAATGATCAGCCTACAGAAGAACTCTGGCTTTGTAAATTGAGAGGTCAATGGCTTTTTTGTAATTTGAGAGAAATGTTAAACTTCTACAATTTTGATATGATAACAAGTAGTCATATCATTCAGTATGTACAAAATGTGACTAAATAATAGTTGACTTGGGAAGTTTTTCTTAAAAATGTCTTTACTCGTGTTTTAAATTTACAAGCAATGTTAATGCCATTTTTGATGAGTGCCCTCTGCAGAAAGAGTAGAGAAAATAAGGAACGCTTGAATGTAATGAATGAACTAATTGCAAATGTTAATGTCCAACTGACTCCCTTACATGACTTTGGTGAAAAACATGTTTTGTTTATGAATATGTTTTATAGGACAAACTACATAGCTGGAGAGAGAGTGAGAAAATGAGACATCAAATCACCAGTGGGAAAGCATTTGTTCCTGCACAACCACTCTGCCTCTGACCTCAATAAGCCTTGTCCTCAGGGACAACCTACACAAATACTTTGACAGGACAGGCCTGGGAACTAACATTAATAACTTTCCTGGACACTGAAAACCATAAACTAAATACAGGCAGAAGTTCTGTGCCTCATTACAATTTATTTCCTTCCTCATCTAACCTCTCTTTGCTCCACAGGTGGTAACTACCCTCTTCTGTTACGAATGGTCTTCTACAGCAGTGCTGCTCAAGCTTTTGGCCACATGGGCCTGACTGGGCCCTGTGCTCCACCTGGTTTCATGCCCAGATACGGTCCAAAGCAGCTTCAGCTGGCTGTCATATGCTGGGATCAGGCCCTGTGCTGCATCTGATATAGCAGGCAAGGCCCAGGGCTCCCCACAGGTCTGTAAATACGGCAGTTGGGAATCAGTGCCATTATTCCCCTGCCAACAAATTTTTGGACCTGTGGGATACCCCGCAGGCCAGATGACATGGCACTGGGGGTTAGATCTGGCCTGCAGGCCAGGGCTGCTGAGCACCTTATACAGTATTAGGTTCTCTATTTCAAATTCCATTTAGGAAGTCTATAGCTACTTCTGCTGGCTCTTTTTCACTCTACTATTTCATTGCCTCCTTGTTTGTTTGTTTTTTATATAAAGGGACCACTTTCAAGTTACATTAGTTAACCTGGTATTTAGCTCAAGTTTTATTTGCTTTTTTCCCAGATCGAAGGAAGGATTTTCAGTGCCTGAAAGCTTGTCTATTCTCTCTCCTAACTATATAGTTGGTCCAATAAAAGATACCAGATACTACCAAAGCCCCTTGCTTCTTACATATATAATAAGACACCTGAGCCTGAGTTTTGGTTTCAAAGTTAAATGTCTGAAGAAGTCTGAGAACGAAAGTGTCTCAACACGCACCTATGAACAGCAGTATCTACACCTTAAAGCCAACATATTTTTAAAGCTAGTTTTACTTTCTCCCAGAGAGTGAAGACTGGCACCACTTGACCAGCATTTGCTATTAAAGATCCAGCACTGTTTTCCCTCCTCTTCAGCTTCATAATGAGAAAATAATCTACAATTCCAAAGCATTATTCTTCAAAAGTTCTTAATGCTACAGATAGTAACATACTGTGGGCTAATTTATGGGAGATTATTTGATAAAGCATCATTGTACTGTTGTATAGCTGTTTCTGCCACTTTCTGTTGATTATATGATGTCTGAAGGGAATAGAAGGGACAAAGACAGCAGCCTGGTAGTTCAAACATTTTTTCTTTAGCCAAACTTATGTCCTCTCTGACATAAACTGCAGCCTCTTGATGAATTCTGTAATGGTGTACAAGTATTGGTAGACTACCAACATTTTTTAACGTTATGACTCCCAAACCAATGCAATAGGTTAACTGAAAAGGTGTAAGAGATTCAAATAGAGTCTATCTATTTTTTAAATTTAGAACAGCAGAAATATTTTAATATTATAGCCTTAAAACTTGCTCCTGCCCATGCTCTGCTGAGAGAATTCCTATGGCAGACAATAGATATAAACCTACATACAACAATAGCTGGATTAGAATAACAATTTAAGTCTTGGAAATAGTAAGAAAATAGAGATTTGACTACCATTATATAATCTTTCTCGACTACCTAAAGAGACTGCTTTTTTCTTTTAAGACTTTAGTGAAATATCTCATTTTGTCATGTTAACTACTCAAACATCCATGAAGCTAAATATTTAACCAGACAACTTTTACCTTAAATATATTATTACATTTTAGTGGAACAAGAACAAAGCAAGTAGCTTTCAACCCAGACTGCGAATAGTATTAGTTTAAGATGCCATGCTTGCAAGGAACAGGATCATGGAAAGATCCTGCACAAGCTCCAGTTGTGGGTTTTTTTTGTTTGTTTCGTTTTTTTGCAGATGGAATTGTTTGCAACCTATCTGCACCCGAAACCATGTGGGTAACAGTGTCTTCTGGTATTACTGTATTTGCAAGTAGCTCTTTTAATTAACATAAATCTAGCAATTTGTCATAGAAATAAAGTTAGAACATCAACTTGTATACATAGAAGCTTTATACTCATGAACACATTTCAAATTTTAAAATCAGTTTTATACATCTCTTCATGCTGC
Organism: Alligator sinensis; assembly: GCF_000455745.1. Taxonomy (NCBI): domain Eukaryota; kingdom Metazoa; phylum Chordata; order Crocodylia; family Alligatoridae; genus Alligator; species Alligator sinensis. The sequence continues at coordinate 1,301,453 of NW_005842385.1, read as the reverse complement.
TCTACTGAGAGAGACTTTTAGAAACAATTTTAAAATATTGATGGGTTCTGTAGCCAAGAATGCTGTGACCAAGCCAGAATGATCAAGATTTTTTCTTCTTTTTATTGTATTACCTGCAAAAGTCTGAACTACAGCCAGGCACAAAAAAGTAGCACCAACAGCTTTCTGAAACTATCAGTGTTTTTTAACGACCTAATGGCTAAGATACAGTTGCCTTCAGTGCAACCATATTATTACTGCTAAAGCATTTCTAATCGAAAGGTGAAGGAAGAGGAAATTGTGTAATAAAATCAAAATCTTACGTTACAAAGATTGAAGCGGGTTTCTAAGGAAGCCTTGGTTAAACTGCTTCTAAAATTTTGCCCAGTTAACTGGCAATATAAACCCTGATAAGTGATGGACCATTTTTAAGTGTTATTGCTAAACCCTGGCTAGTTAACTTCTTCAGACAGGACCCATATCTTTGTCTGCAGTGTCTGCACAACAATGCCCTGATATCATTCAGGGACATTCTTAATAAAACCTGACTAATGATTAGCTTTTTTTCCTGCTAGCTCCAAGATATTGTAACTCAAGAATGTTACAATATGAAAATACGGCAGTTACTGTGTGAGAAAATACATATTAAACACACAGTAAACTTTCTATTCAGTCCAGTTCTTACTTGCAAAGTAGTTGGTAATATGGAAATAAAGGAACTCCTGAGGGTGTGTTTGACCATTTATCCTTTTTAGACTTGAAAATAAAATAAGAAGGAAATAGGCTAAAATGTTGCAAAAATATTAATGCATTAACAGATTATGCTACAAGCTGTGGAAAAAAGCTGGATCATCATCCTGCCAAGCAGAACTGCAAAAAAACCCAAAAACCAAAATAGAAATTAAGCACTGATCCTGGCACATTCACAGAATTATTTTGTAGTAACACTTGAGAATCCTCAAATAGAATATTTAAGAAAACATCTTCCTTAAAGAATGTTTCTGAAAATTTCAGATGCCATGCACATCTCAGAATGTCACATCAATCACTGAAAACTAGTAAGTGGCTAGGGAAATTTAAGTCATTAAAGGATCAGTACAAATTTCTTGACTTAAGGATTTTTCAATAAGCCTTAAATGGGTTTATGCCAAACGCATTACTATAAACCTACCATACTGTAGGTCCCCTAAAGACTAAAACTGATTCCTCAAGTAACAAATGAACTATATATTTTAAAAGCGTTTCAAATAGTAAAGGAAAACAATGTTCTATTGCTTGAATTTGGTTTGCAATTACCTACTTCTGATTATATGCAACATTTACAATGAAGACAGAAGCAATTATCTGTAAAACAGGTCTTCCCACTTTTAACTGTAGAATCAATGACTTCCTTTTCTCTATTTTAATAGACTGCCTATGATTATGTAGAACCCCCAAATCCTTCTATGTTTAAGATTAGCAAAGTGTCATCATTTTTTGGTTTCATAACAAATTTGGTTTAATTATAAATCTAAACAAATGCCCGAGGAAAAAAATATTCAATAGATTTAGTAAAAGTCTATATGGAAAGAGCTATCAAACACTATATTTCCATGTCATTTTAGGTCAATACATGAAAAACTGCTAAGGAACCTGATTGACAATGATCTTTGTAAAATTTAGACAAACTAGTCATTATCCTATAATATCTGGGTACTTGAATTCTCTCGTTTTAGAAATAATCATAATAATACTTTTCTTTAACATGAGTATTGAAGCTATGGCAAACAGATGGACCTACAGTAGCAGTTAGTCTTGCTGAATGCTAATGGGCATCTTAAGCATAAGAGGAATTATTAAGATACCATGCAGTTTTACTGAACTCACCTGACAGAGGTGTAAAACCATTCTCTAGGAGCAGAGATGCATGCACAAAAGTAAGAATGTGATTGCAAGTAACAGACTTCCATGTAATAAAGACAACATCTCAAAATGAGCACAGCAACATGATGAAAAGCAAACAAAAATGTGTTTGGTTTCCTCACCTCTCGTTTTGCAAGCAGTACGTTAGGAACAATGTGGGGCAGACAACGTCCCAGCATTAACATGACACTTTTTTCACTGTCGGCGATCCGGGACACCTAGAAATCCATTTTTTTTTAAATGAGACACAGTGACAACAATGTGACTTTTTTAGTTTATTATGGTGCTTTTCAGAAGAATGTTTGACCACATGCCAGAGAACAATTTTATTTTTTCCTGCACAAATCAGCACTTTTGGAACCAGCATGAAGCTTCCATGCCAACTCTAAAGGCACAGAAATGCATGTGCAAGAAACTGAATACTTCTCAAGAACTATAAAAAACCACCACTAGTAATTAGGTCATATTTCTGCTCAAAGACTATTACCCAATATTTAGTCCAAATCTCAAATAAGGAAACATTATTTTTTAAATACTCATCTATAGGATTCATTTAAGAAATAAATGTACATACCAAGCTTTGGAAAAAGCCAGAATTATTGCTGCATTAGTGACTGCCATTAGATAGACAACATACCCTTTTTGATTCTACGACAATTAGAAAATATACCTCGGATCCCAAACGGCTGTCTGCTGACATCCGACAGAAAGATAGTAGTGCTTGATGGAAAGCTGGTGACAACTTCCTGAAATAGTATCAAGAGAGGGGAAAAAAGTATCAGTCAAAGGTGACTAATGGAAGCTTGCTTAGCCCCTCAGTTTTAGTTAACTAAGTGACATCTGAAAGTGCATTTGGGCACCTGCTGAAATTAATGTTGACCTACATTTTACAATGTTGTAAATGAAATTTAAAAAGTATTAAGATTTTTTAAAATCAAATTGTCACTTTGAGGTGCATAAGAAGTGATTGCCCTAATTAACAAGTTATTTCTAGAGCTTTCACATTCCTGAAGCCACCAAATGCATAGATAAAAATGAGATTAGAGTGTGAAAAAAAGGGAAACCGGTAACTCGAGAAGCATAGGATCATACAATCTCCATAACCTGACAAAAGTATTTTTGCTCATTTTCTGATGTTTATTCCCAGCCCAGCAATTTTCCACTTTGCTGTTTAAGTAGGTGCATCAGACCCATCAGTGAATTACCCTTCTCCACCATTAAGTTTCAGTCTTAGACTTCATTAGTTATAAAAAAATTACAATTTCTGATTGCAGATCTCTTTTAGCATAACTTTTAAAGGGAAGAAATGTAAGATTAGCATGAGAGGAGCTGCTGACATGGAGGTGAGCAGGCAAGATGGCTGCCGCCCTCACCCCTGACTGGCTGGGAGGGCTGGCCAACATGTGGTCCTGCCTCTCTTCTCCAAGTAGTGGAAAGAGGTGGGGGTCACATGATTGACAGCCCTTTCCACCAATCAGCAAGGGGGGGTGTCCACTGGGACCCCCCTCAGCCAGAGGTGTGGTGGGAGCCCTACCACGATAAGCCCTTGAAAGTTGCAGCCGGCCCCATGATCTGCCTGTGAAATTGGTTGGCTGCTGCCTCAAGTTGGGTAGATCTCTACTTACAGAGTACTGATACCTCATGACAAATTAACTTGTGTATTTACGACGGTGTTTCAGAAACTAATGGCAATTGCAAAATAAAACTAATTTTACGTGCAACAATCATTTACTGGGCTACATGAATTCTCCACACAGTTGTGCTGGTTTGTAACACAGGTATTGCAGTGAGTCACAAGTTTCTTGAAACTGTCCTCAAAGCAGCTTTTTTCTATTTCTGTGACAATTTTCCTAAACTGAGAGTTGCATTGCTACATCATGGGCAAATCTACATGTGTTACTTTGAATTTTAACTGGAGTTGAGAGAGAGAGAGAGAGAGAGAGAGAGAGAGACTTATGACCAGTGTGACTATTCCAGTCAACTCAAAAACTTTATTAGGATTCACAACAGCAGAGACTTATTTGTATTACTAAATACAGTGCTTATGTAGCTTGGATTCAAGGGAAAAACAAGTCTACTGGACAGGCTTCTCTATTCCCTTACGGACTTTCGCTGACTTGGTTCCTCTTTTTTGCTGAACTTCGGAGAAGTCCGAAGGTCACATGGTTTAACTATGATTAAATACTTTACACAGAGTTTTCCATATTTTGTTATAGCTTTGGATCAATACCAATCCTTTTCCATTTCCTTGGATTATGTGAATGCACCCTATAAGTGTCTACAGTGCATGCTTTAACTTTTGTCATTGCTAGATAGATCAAGCTTAGGTCAGTCATTCTTAATTTACATCACTGCTACATAGATCAAGCTTAGGTCAGGTCATGACATGGCCTGTTACCCATGGGCCATGCTCCACACTGCCAACAGTGCCCATGAAGAGCCTCTTTCAACAATTCAAACAGGTAATTATCACTTGGCACAAGATTGGGACTATAGGGCAGATGTGGTAAGATTTCAAACCTCAATCCATGCAAAGTCTCAACAGACACTTGTGCACTGTGTGGTCTTGCGCTACCATGCTGGAAAAGAACACCTTGCTTTAGCTTTCCATGCTATTTGGTCTGAATAGCTGGCTTCAGGTAGCTTTGGAGAATGGGGCAGTAAGTTTTGCTGTTGATCATGACCAAATGCTCCATTTAGGGACAAAAAGTGGTCCCAAGCAATCCCAAAATGGGATGAGCAAGGTCTTTCCAAAGGATGGTCAACTTTGGAATTTTTTGGCAGTGGTGATGATGTAAATTTTCACTGAATATTTTGCCTTTTGTAATCATAATGGTAGACCCAGGTCTCACCCCCAGTGATGATGCCAAGAGTAACCCCTCACCTTTGTCCTGTACATGTTGCAGGAGCTGGATACAGTTCCACATGTTATTATGTGCATCTAATAAGCTGCTTTGGCACCCAATGGGTGCACACTTTGCAGTAATTCAGGTGATCTTGTTAAATGGCATGAATACTGCTAGCACTTCCGCCGGTAGTTCAAGAATGCTTGCTCGCTTGTTCACATACACAACAGCACTGACTTTGGCAACATCTTCTCTATCATGGCTGTGTTGGGGCATCCCTTCCTGGGTTCATCCACTACAGACATGTGGCCGATTTTGAACTTCTCCATCTGCCCATGGATCTTCTATTGAGCGATGAAGTTTTGCCATACTGTGCCACAAGCCTATGGTGAATTTCACCAGGTGACATATCCTTGGCCCACAAAAAAACAAGTGATAGAAAGCTGTTCTTCTTTGGTGCACACTGAAAGCTATGCAGCCATGCATCATTTACTTGCTCCCTAGTGCATCAGACCTGTGTTTAGTGCAAAACAATGGGTGTGCTTGGCAATGTTGCTATTAGTGTTTGCTGCTGCTGTGCAATTTCCCACTTTGTCACAGACACAGTGTGAGCAGTCATTTTGCTGTCAGTTTCTGAAACACCCTTATACATTTGGTGTAGTATAGAAAACATTTCTATAATAAGCTTTTCTGATTACTAGTAGCACTTTGAGTAGTTGGCCCACTGAAGTTACAGGGGACCACTTGTGGGAAGAGAATGCAGGCTGAGCCCTTGTTCAGAAAATGTCATTAAGTGAATGGGTGAATGATGTTCCATGATGTTTGTGGCCAATGACCAGGGGTGAATCCACAGGGGGTGAGGCAGCATAGTTGCACCCCACTTTGGCCGGTTTGCATGTGAGATCTCCGGGATGGGGCCAGAACTCCTGATTTTGTGAGGCTCCAGAGCCCAGGTGGTGAGTGCTGTTCCTGTTGTTGCTTATCCCCTCCTTTCCCTTGCTGCTGAATTCATCAGGGACAGGCAAACAGCAGCAGTATTCACCCCTGCAGGCTCCAGAGCCAGTGAAAGCAGAGACTCCAGTCAACCCTACTCTGATCAACTGGTCAGCATGTGTGGCACAGCCGAAGTAGTGGGGCGGCACACTGTTGCCCCACTCCTGATCTGCTTTGGCCTATGCAGAAATGAATGAAGTTAGTTATGGATGCAATATCACTTACCCTACATGCTGAGGTAACAGTGTCTTTAATTTGGGGCTAATCTATGCTACCCAAACCCCCCCCAAAACAAAATGCTAAGACCTGACCTGTTGCTCCAGTCACAGGAAGTTCAGAATATCACCAATACCACCCACTAGGACAACAATGTTCTTTATAAAGACAGGTAAGTCTGAGAAAATTGCTAATCCAAAAGGTGAAGTTTGTTAAATATGAAGTGATCCCATTGATAAATCATCTTTGACGCTTCTGGCTAAGGAAGGTGAATAATTTAGTTTCCTGAAATCCAAGAGATTTGAAATGTTCCTGGAAAAGTTACAGATATAGCACAACCACTCTGTGACAGTCCTGAAATTCCACTAAGGCACGTGTCATTTAAAAAACTCAGAACTACTCCAGTATTATCTACAGTCTCTGGTACCATGGAAATAACCAAGTATAATGAATGAATGGTTATAATGACTTTAAAAACAGGCTGTTAATATCATTTGATGAGGGGCTGCTTCTACAAGGTTTTGCTAAAGAATGTTACACTGAATTTTGAATTTAATAATTTTTCTATAGAAGAGGCTGTTAACTAAAAGTTATTCTGCCTGCTAGAGAAACAGTCTTCCACAAATAGCTTTTTATATGTGAATGTTTAATTACATAAAAACTGATAACAACCTTTATATTACAGCATCACAGAGTTTATGATGTAGTTGAGATAAATATTAATACATTTTAAATCAGTCATACAGAGGTCATCATTTTATGTAGGATGGCTACATTTATTCAAATTAAATACACTTGTTTAAAAAAACCCAGTTATTTATGATTATGAGCAGCTCCTGGTTTAACTATTTGCTTGTCTTTATTCTGTGCAAGTAAAACTATATTAGTATCAAAAGAGATTTTAGATTTTAAGGCCTAGTTGATTGCAGTCTGTAAATACATTTTTTTTTCAGGTTCATTAAGTTTTGAAAGAATATTTCCTACCAATAGAATCAAGTATATGAAACTGGATCCTTATATAGTGGTCATTTTAGACATTTTATAATATATTAAATCTCATATCCTCTTGAAACGCTTTTAAAATTAAAGCCAAAAGTATATCCCTATTTCATAGAATTTGAGAAGTCACTAAGTGTAACTATGTGCTGTTCTATTTCCCCATTGCTTAAATTAAAATAGCAGTATGAAAATAAGCTCCAGGCAAACAGTTATTACAGTTGGACTATATTTAGATTCTAAAATCTTATCAAATCCAGTAGCTTCCTTGAAAGATATAATGAGACAATTAGCTTTGTCTTCATGTACAGAGAGATGAACAGAACAAAAGACTGTCACATCAAAAAGAAAAACTATCACATCTCAAAAATATATGCACTAGCACATACAAGCCAGTTTGCTTACAAGGACAAAAGTAACTGGATCATACAGAAAGCATCACATCTTGGAGAATTAATTCAGACTATTGAACACAAAGTGCATCATTATTTAAATTTAATGCATCCAACACTAATTTTCAGTTTGTTTTATTTTTAACTGTCACACAAAGTATTTTTCCCAATTACTCTCTAAGTCCAAGGTCTGATGATTTCTCTTCCTCTCCCCTATTCCCCTCCTTGCTGACTGTAGTCATACAAAGTCAGCCCACTGGCTTTCATTCTCTGAAAATCTCCCATCTGGGCAAGATGTGCCAAGCATCCCCTTCGTAGTTATAGTATTTAGGGTCATTCCTTTTAATACTGAATTTTCTCTGTGTTTTTAATATGGCATGAAAATGGGTTGCATCTTCAACTCAATTCCTTCAGTCAGTGAAAAAATATCTAAGAGGTCATATAGCATTTCAGCATGTAACGTGACAATGTTTTATTCAAATGATACTGCAAGATAAGTTAAAACTCCTAACACAATCGTAAAAATCTGGAAGTATTAAGCTATAAAGTCTCAGACATGCTCCTATTACTTTTCTCTTGAGTCTTACTACACCTCAGGTTTCTTACTACACTTAACTGTCAATTCAGCATAAAGATACTTAAGCATTATATGTTCAGCAGTTAACTGATTTTATGTTTGCATAGCTGAGCTTTCTCCAAATGTTTGAAAGATAGCACCTAATAATAGCTCTTGTTCATGAAAGCTTATGCATCTGTAATTTAGTAAGCCTCCAAGACACATCTCTACCCTGCCTAATGATGGAAAAAAATTGCTTTTTCTTCCCACCAGCAGGGGTGTGAGCTTTTCCACACACTGGCAGTGGAGGAGCAATCAGTAGGATCATTCCTTATATCCAATACCTTATGCTAGTACATAGTATTCAGACTGTTAAATCGATCCAGTAGCCAGAAGTCACCACAGTTCGATGAAATCCATCACAGAACAAAGGCACTCATTAGTTAGTTTCGTGTAAACACTAATACTGAATTAACAGAAAGCAATGAGCTTTCCCCTTTAGCCACTAAGCTATGGTAGGATTTGAAATAAACATGTTTACCATTTATCTTCAACTTCTGGAAAATCAGCATTTGAACTTTCGGTGTTAGTTTCTAACTGACTAAAACTTGGTATTTAAAAATGTCTGCCATTTACTATCATCAGATTTTTTTTAAAAACACTGAAAAATCTGACTGGTGAGCAGGCAAAAAGCAAATAGCCAATTTTAAATTAGACCAGACATTCTGCTTCTGTCATGAAAAGTTAAGTGTTACCTCTGACTGTAAATTACTGTCAGGTATAAAATCAAAGTACAACGTAGGCCCTGTTTCAGCAACAAATTTAACTTCAGGGCTCTACTCTGTCCAACAGGGTTACATGTACAGCATTCACCCAAATCTAAGATGACTCTGAATTTAAGAGGACCCCTCCACAGTTAGATTCTAAACATGGAAAAACTATAAATTAGTTATACTTTGCCATGAACAGAATCTAATTATTGAAGGATTGTCTTAAATTCATCTCCCCCACTGCTATAGTGGGGCAAGCACTAGCAGCAGGTGCAGGTGAGCCAAGTGGCCCAACTCCTGCTCCTTGCTGCACCCCCCCACTGCCTGCCCCCCCCCCCACTGCCCACATGCCTCATGCCTGCCCTCCCCTTGACACCTGTTCCCTCCCATACCACTTTACCTGCTATCCTCATTTGCCTGTGTCCCCACTGTTACCTGTTTGCAAGACCCTTCCAGTTACCTTCCCATTGCAGTTCTGGCTCTGGTGAGGTCCCACTCCGACTGGGGGCAGGGAGCATGGAGCACATTTTTACTTGAATTACCTAAGCTAAGGGTCATCCCCATACCTGCCCCATGTTGAAGGGGAAAAAAGCTTTGGATTTGACTAAATATTCATTTAAGGCATTGCCTCACTAGCACTCATTAAAGAACTGGGGCCTAAGTAAAGACTACAGCTCATCTCAGTCCCTCTTTATATACTCACATTAGCTTTAGCTTCCTTTGTTATTTTCACTAGTAATGTCTAGTATACAATTTAGTATAAGCTTACATTTTGAAGAAAAATGCATTATTAATTGAATATCTAGGACTCCAGAGTTAGTCAAAATATAGAATAACAATTTTATAAATAAACAAACTTTAGGAATAAAATAGGCTTGTTTCCCAGGATCCAAACAGAGGAACACCTGTGTAAGCTTCACTTAAAAAAAACCCCAAACCAAACAGATTCCTCCTGTTTTGGTTTTATTTTTGCCAAATTGAGAGATGAACAGTGTCTAGAGCTGTCCACATTGTTAATTTTTGTCTTTTCCAAAAATTAGCTTCCATTTTTTCAAAACTCCTTCACTCATTTTCAGCTGTTCTTCCATGAAAACCAGAAAGTAACTAAATTTTGAATATTCAATGCACCTGTTAATAGCCTCTTCAGATAGAAACTGATTTCAGAATAGGATATTTCTTATTGGTTACTACTAGAAAAGCTGGAATTGTTTTTTGCACTGGAATTGGTTACTACTGGAAAACCAAAATAGACCAAATACCTGTCCATAGAGAGAACAAACATAAGGCAATCTGGTCACTGATATCTTTGTATAAAATCAGTAAGTTCAGAAGTTGAGTACATTCTTACTATGACTTTTTTCAAACCTACACAGCAAATCATTTTTTCTTTGCAACATACTTCATCCCAGTACAACGTTTAAAAGAATCTATATGTAGGTGATTAAATACATTAATCAGAATCATAGAAAATTAGGATTGGAAGGGACCTCAGGAGGTCATCTAGTTCAACCCCCTACTCAAGGACATTTTTAAAAAGAAAAATCCCTGATTAGATCAGCTGTGGGACAAACTAGTTGAGAAGAGGCACAAAAAATAACTTACTTCAAGAAACCCAAAACAACTTGCTTAACAGAGGTGTAGGTTGTAGCCATGTTGGTCTAAGGACATTGAACCTTGTCTACCTTGCTTAACAGAGACATTCATGACATGAAGAATCTTAAGGCAAGGATAAAGAGCCATCAGGGACTTTTTCTCACTGAAGACAAGTTAAATGCATGGCAGCACAACAAGTGTAGAGACAAGTTGTTTAACATCCTATTAGATAGTCACTTCCTAAAACCACAATTTACCCATTACCTGCTGATAATAGTAGCACACACAAACACCATGTCTAACTACACAGCTGTATTTAATCCCACCTAGGATAATGCTTTGGCTTACTAATGAACACATGCCCAAAATCTGAACTCCAACAGCTGGGAGTTACTAAAGATTTATCATGTTTAAGGTACAGTATCTTTAACCGAAGTGGTTCACATTTGTGTCTCCACTCTTAAATAGAAATATCTAACATCTCAGCATCTCCATTGAAGACAAAAAAAAAAATTAAAAAAAAAAAAAATCAGATTTTATAAACTGAAATAAGAATTGAAATATCCCTTGCTATTGAAATATCCCTATTCACTACTTTGTTATTGTTGTTTTCTACCTGTAAGGGTCAGAAAAAAAACAAACCAGAATTTAGAAGTGGACAGAAAGAAAGAAAATATTCTTAGTGTCTGATGTTAAAAGCAAAAGAAAGATAATTATATAACCCCTAAAACTTAAGCTGTAAAATATCTCCAAAGTTGCTATTATACTTGAAGGAACTTAAAAATTAAAAAATTAGAATAAAAAAAAAAATACAATTAAAGAACCCATTACACTGTGTCACTAGAAATGAGTCTCCCTCCCCACTGTGCAAGGAACAGAGTTGAAGTATTTGCTTACAACTCTGATTACTTACCTATTAGGTTTATCAAAATGTATTGCAGCTTTACTTGATGGACTGCAAGAGGGCATTTTCTCTTTACTGGGGAGGGAGTTTAGTGCATCATCTTTAGAAGTCCTTGACTCTTCTTCAGTTGATACAGAAAGGCTTAATTCTTCAGTTTTTCCAAGCTTGTCATCATTTTCTGAACTCTTGATATCTAAGTACTGTCCATTGTCCTCTAGTACTGTGAGAGGCACTTGGTCTAATGAGGGCTGAACAACATCATAAACCACTGGAACAGCAAAGTCTCTCTTGAAAAAGTCTATTTCACTGAAAAAAACCCAAAACATTCCATTATATTATCTGCAGCTTTTTCAGGAACAGATCACAAATGTCAGAGATGAAAAATATAGTAGGCTTGGTTTTATTCTTTTCTTATCTTCAATATGTCCGGCAATTTCAGCAATGTTACCTTATGTCATCATCTGAAAACTCTAGTTTGATACAATCCTTACTCTTTCACAGCAATCTACCTGTATAGCTGTGCTTAAAAGAAGACTCAGCTTTCTGTGCTGTGGCTTAGCCCCAGGGATTCAACAGGCACAGGGACTGAAGTATAAAATTTAAGATGCTTAAAGCTATAAATCATTTATGGTTTTCACCCAATATAAAATAGTATCTATACACTTTGAAAGTGATTGAGAAGACAATTTCATAACTATGAAATTATTGCAGGTATTGCTGCTCTTTCCAAAGATGCAGTTTGTAATTTAGAGGAAGACTTTGAAAATGGGTACAAAAAATGGAATTTTATAAAAACTAGCTTTTAAAACTGCTAGAAGAAATGTATATGCACACACACACATGCACGTGCACATAGACAGCTGTTAAAATTAAACACCCTTCCTGCAACATTTGCAAATCAAACAGTACAACTGAGGTATTGGGAAGGTGGGGGGGGAGCAATGATAGAAATAAAACAGGAAATGGCAATTGGGTGAAGATTTTCATCATTTCTAAACTGAGAGGAATGTAAATACAAGCTAAATTAACAGGAAACGACAGAGTTTTCTTTTAATTCTTTCTATTTTTACTACATAAATTGGACAATCAACTTATTTAAAAGTTTATTATTTTGAGAATATCCTTTTTAATTTTCTGTAGTTGCTAAATTAAATAGGTCAGTTTAAAATTACATACCAGGAATTGCCTCAATTTGACATCTTCTCTTAATCCAATTCCATATAGTAAAGGTAAGCTTTCTATCAATTCTCTAAAGAATCTCCAGTGGTTTTATAGGTACTGTATATGCTTTTTATAAAGTGCTGCAGGACAGGGTTCTTGCAACGTACATGAACATTTAAACAAGTTAATATAGTAATACATACCTCTCAAGTCTTCGAATTTGTTCCATCAAAGACCACTTCTCACTGTTTAATGCACTGATTTGATCCTCTAATTTCTGTACAGCTAAGCATTGCTAGATGCAAGACAAGGAAAATAATTTAGGACAATGAAATTAAGACAAAACAAAAACCTGCAAAAACTTAAGTGCAGTCTCTTACTTCTATTGATTGGGTTGTATCAAACACAGGAATGTTCCCCAGAACAGGTGTGGTGACTTCCAATTCATCCTCTTCTACACCAACTGCTACATCGACAACATTTTTTGCTGTTACTTGATGGTTTCCAAAGTCACGATATAGCTGTAACAAGTCTGGAGGTTTTGGAATGTTCAATCCTACATCATCCCACAGTTCAAAATCCTTGAAAAGGGTAAAAATAATGTCAGAAGTCTAGCACATTTCTTTTCTTTTTCTAGCACATCTTCTGCTTTTTCCTTGCTTGATTACATGCAAAGACATTTATGTCAAAATGTCAAGGTAACCATGGAAATAATAGGTATGCAGCTTGTGCCCAAATCAAACAAAAAAGAAAAAAAGACAGCCAAAACTATTTTGGGACAGAGCATTTCAATTGAAAGACATTTCTAGGTTGTGCATAAAAAGAGAAAGCATTCCAAAATGGTAGAAGTTTGTACTCGTTTTTTAAAGTCTTATACATTTAGTAAATTGTGGGGAAAATTTTCAGCAGAAAACAGGCAGGGTTTTTTCAGCTCAAGTTTTAAAAAAAGTTTTATTCCTCTCTTGCTCACAAATGCAGACCTAACTTTTCAGAAAGAAAAGACAAGACACTGGGGGTTAACCTTTTGGCAGGCATGCCACAAGTTAGGCCTGCAACCTCCCGGAATGCCACTCTGATTCCTTTCCCTTACCTTATCTTGTCGTTCAGCTTTTTGCTTCCTGCCCTATGTGCCACCATGCTGCCTGTCCCCTCCCCAATTTGTCAAATGCCATACACAGAGGCTGCCTTGTGTTACTTGTTACGGTCAGAACAGCAACCTCTGCTCTACGTGCACACTGATGATCACCTCCCAAGCTTGTTATCTGCATGCATGCACACACGAACAACTGGGCACATAAACAGTCAGTGTACATTTTGAAACTGTGGGGCCCTGGCACATGTACACTTATTGTGTGATTAACATATCAATTATATAATCGATTGTAACACGGCATACATTCAGCCAATTTATGGCATGATAAAATAGCAAATTAGCCATAAAGATTTTCCATAAAGGTGCTGTGGTTGATTTGTATTTCACTTTAATTTGAACATGCGGCATGCAGCCCAGCACTGGGCTGCACAAGGTGGCCTTTAAAACATCCTTTTGGTGGGGAGCTGATGGGCTCCCCTCCCCAGCATGGGGACATTTAAATCCAGGCTGTACAGCCAAACAACAGATTGAAGTGCATCGTGTGTGCAGTCAGGTGCAAGTGAGTTGTGAGTCAGGGATACCGACAGACATGAGATGGGATCAAGTTTCTTTGATCCCATCACAAGGATTAAATTAACAGCTGTAAGAGGCCTCAGTTATAAGTGATATAATAATGGTCCTATCACCCCAAAAACTCCATTTTCTTCCTTGAATATTTTGCATATCTGCATTTCCGCTAACAACTTTGTTAGGAATCTCTGTATACAGATTTCATGCACTTATTTTACTCCCTCTCTCTGGTAAGCATGCATCATGGATGCGTGCAGACACACACACAACTGTAGAAGTATCATCACTAAAAGCAACAAATTTACCTTAAAAAAAAATTAAATATTAATAATTCTGTGCAATTCTTTTCCACTTCAGATCTTTTTTTCTCCCAACGGTAGTAATATGAGATTTCACTTTTTTAGTGTCTGGAGAGAGATTCCCCGTTTGTGTGCAGTGGTAAGACTAGCAAATAATCTGGGACTAGCAAATAATCTGGGACTATTTTTGGCATATTGCATAAAAATGTTCCCTATTTTAATCTGTACTATTAAGGCCATGAACAAACAGCGGGGCAGCATACAAGGCAGCAGCATGCACCACCCTAAACCAGAGCCTGGCCAGTCGGAGCAACAGTCCAGCTGCTGGCTAGGCTCCCAGATACAGAAGTGCTGTAGTTGCAGCTTCCCCGGCCCCCAAGTAAAGCTGCTGAGTCCAGCACAGTTGCTGGCCCTAGCCTCCCCTATGTCACCCAGGGTAACCTCCTGCACACCAGAGCACACATATTCCCCAGGAACAAGTAGCAGCAGCAGCAGCAGGTGTGCCACTGCTACCTGTCCCCAGGGAACCAAACATCCATGCTTGTCTGGACATGGCCAGTGTGTGTGCATGAGTGCTAGGGGAGCTGCAGTTGTGCTATATGTTGGGTGGAGTGGATGGGCAGACTGTCAGTGAGCTGCCAGTAAGCAGAGCAGTACAGTATCACTGGCTGGGCTGGACAGCATGTTGCTGAATATCTTTGTGACAACTTTGTAGCATTGCAGTCAGGGAGCTCTGCACCTCTGTATCTTCCTGAGGCCTTACATTTTTGTGGTGGTCTAAAGCGGGGAGGCACTTAGTGCTATACAAATGTAACTTATGTCCATGGACTAAGTAATCTAACTTTTCCTGCAGTGTTCCACTTACGAACAAAAATGAATTCTATGTATCATTGCTATTATTTTGCTCACCCATTAATTAGAAGGTAAACAGAGCATTGTTATGACTTTAGGGGTAAATTTACTAAATGGAAACAGGCCAAGACATAAGAACATGGCAGAAACTGTGGAAAAGTGTTACAGTACTTCTTTGAAAAGTGAATAAATAAAATAAGTTCCTACTCATTGGAACTCTGGGAGTGTATTCAACATCCGCATATTTGTCTGGGCTGTCCAACTGGCAGCCCCTATGTACCTTGTAAGGGGTTAAAGTGCTCCTGCCTGGCAGATCCTTCAGCATCCAGGTTTTCCAGGCTCCCCATCCCTGATCTGGTTTCTGCTTCTTGCACCACCTCCTGGGGGTGGGAGAGCGTAGGAAGGGGCTGGGCTGCCTGTGCTGTGTGTGTGGCAGGGGTGGGGCTAGGATACCTGTGTGACTGGAGATGGGAGGGTTGCTGGGTTGCTTGAGGCATTGAGAGAGGGGAGGGTCAGGGCTAACCCTGTTGCCAGTGGCCCCAGGTCTGCAGCCTGCACCATGTGGGTCTCCTGGCTGCCCATAAATTGGACCACCCTGGCTTATGTTAAAAACTTTTGATTCCAGATACCCCTATAAAGCCAATATTGCTATACAGGACACAAGCTTGATGGTCTTCCTTCATGAGCAAAGAACTGTACTCTAGTGTAATTTATTAGAACTTGGCATCAGAAAAAACTCTCAAGGCATAACCTGATCTGCAAAAATTATATTACTTCTAGCTACAAGTGAGAAGCAGAGTCCAAGCATGCGTTAAAAGT
>NW_005842385.1:1275293-1285481 GCF_000455745.1 Alligator sinensis | reverse complement strand
ACTCTTTCCTGTCAACTGCATAACCTGATTTTAAGAGACATGTGCAACTTCCAAAATTAATTTTTATGGAGGCACTTTACACTTCATAAGCCTGTAGGGCTTCAATAAAATATATTTTTAAAAATTCTTTGAAAGCAAACAAACAAAACAAAACAAAACCTAGAACAGTGCTTCTCTTCCATACTATTTCAATTATATAGAAAGTGACATAGGAGTAATGTCACTTGATAACACTAATGCTTTTCCACAGGGATATAAAATGTCCATTTTTATATATTATAAAATACTGTCCAATTTTACGTGGCAAAAAAAAAAAATAAAAAAAAAATCTCTCTATACAGATTTCATCAAATCCAAAAAGCAATTAGCCAATTGTGTTTACATGAGGCAAGCTTCCTATTTCTGTACTACCTAGTAGAGAAAACAGTCTGTTAATAATTTTTTTCTTAATACAAAATTTTACACTGCAGAGGAACTGTTCTGCCTTGCTTATGACAGTGAAACATTCCTCACTTCTACTTACTCATTTCAAAAAGGCTATTTTAGCTGAGGATTATGAATTTATCTATTTGAATATAAAGCAAGATCCTTTAGTTATCTGCATAAAATTAACCTGAAAGCTGCTCAGTGCTGCATATGTAAGATGAATACCAAATGATGCATTTTTCTTCAGTTAATGCAGGGGTGAAACTCATTTGGCCCCACAGGCCAGATGACTGACATGAGGCCTGTCTGTGGGCCGGATTGGACCCATAGACTGGTCCTGTGTGCTGGATCCAGTGCTACACGCAGCAGCTACTCCAAGACATGCTGTTGGATCCGGCATGCTTGAATGGGTGCCATATGCAACAAGGTGACTGGAATGAGTAATGCATGTAAGGTCATCTGGTACATCCCATGTGCATGTTGCTTGTGGGTCAACTCTGAGACCTACAGGCAGCACCAGGGGCCAGATGAAAGGGCTCCATGGGGTGGATCCAGCCCACACACCATACCTTTAACACCCATGAGTTAATGAGTTGTATGTTTTAAAAGCTCCATCTCCGCATTTTGATGCATTCCCACACTTCCAATCCACCCTCTATCTATAAGCATTTACAGATGCACACACTTTTTACATATGTGACTAGTCCCATTAACTGAGAAGACACGAGCACATTAAGTGCACCCATAGCTGTTGGCAGCATCAGATCATGTATCAAAAACTAGTATAAATAGCTCAAGCAAAAGCATGCAAAAATAAGATACAAGAGAAAAGGTTACCTTACCTGATCATCATTTTCATCTGAAAAGGTTATTGATGTAAGTTTGTAACTATTTTTCAATAAAAACTCGTTGACTAGGAAGTTTAGAGCTCTTTTTTCAAGAGGTTTGATTGGCTCCTGGGAAAAAAGAAAAACAAGAACTAAGTCTTAAACTCATCTTCACTGCAATTACTGTGACAGCTGCATGTTAATTGAAGTTACTGGGTCAATCACTGTCTGCCACCTACCTGAATTTCAGGACTTGATTTATAATTTTTTCGTTCCTGCAATGGAACTTCGTTTTCTGTTTTAAAAAAAAGGAAAAAGAAAAGAAAAAAAAAAAAAAAAAAAAGAGGTAATACAATTTATTTTATTTAACATGGAAAGAGCACAGCTACTTCTACATTGTCAAAGCAGAAATACTAAGAAAAAGTTTTATGTACACCACCTGCAGCCTGAGTCAGGTTGGCTCGGAGGGCCTGAATGGTCTCCTTGGCTTTCCGTAGTTCAAACTCCAGGACTGGACAGGGATTTGGATTAAACACACACAGGCATCCAACCAAGGAAAGGGAAACAAAAATAAAATATAAAAAGCAAGGATGGGTGTGAAAAAAAATATACAGTTTGTATTAAACAGAAAGCATGCTGTCTTATGGAATTCATGAACACATGCAGCAGAGTTGGCCTGAAAGCAAACTGGTGAACATTTTCCATAATTATATTATTCTAGAGTTAACCAAAGAAGAATTTCAAGCGGTCTGACAAGGAATGACTATAAATTATTGGATTATGTTTCTTTATTTTGCATTATGTTGAAGAAAGACTGAAATCTCTTCCCCTCTACTCCACCCTCAAATCTTGAAGTCCAAATATGCTCTGATCTTTTGGCCAAAACCAAATGGAGAGGCATAAACATAACGAGATTAACTACAGATTTAATGGAAGAAATCTGTACATGGCAAAACTGAAACCATTTAGAATGGCCTGGAATTACCAGACATTAAAGGTATGTAATGATTTTTATTTTAATAAAGAAGTTAGACACCCCTGATTTAAAGCAGGAAATTAAAAGTGCCTAACTTACCTGGACCAGCAGACCAGATTGTGCCCAGATCCTGGCCAGAATATACTGAGAAATGCACAGCTAAACCACATCTAATTACAGTGCTCAAAGGAAGTTTGTAGCATAATGCCTGGCTTTCTTTCTTTAGTCTTAATAAATATTTCCAGTGGAAGTGTTACCCTATGCTACATGGCTAAACACCTAGGGATCAATTGGACTTGATTTCAAACAAGAGATTCAAAGATAATATTTAGCTGTTCAGTCTCTACTATGAAATGTTGTAATGCTGCAACAACATTAACTCTAAGCAGTATTTGAATCAAGACACCTTTCCGTTGCCTTGGAAGTCATGAGCTCGAAGTCAGCACTGAGTAGGTTGGTGCCAGTTTAATATAAACTTTGAACTTTCTTGAAGTTGGTAAATTATTTCTTTCCAGTCATACTTAGAATGTCTGAGAAAACCTATTTTAGGGAACTTCCATTATATTCTTTTACCTTAGTGATTCAGCACGGCCAGGTACAGAGTTCATTGTGCATTAGTCTGAATAAAAGGCAGTCACATTTGGAAAACTAAAAATTATTATTATTTTTTATTTAGGAGAAACCAGCCCAGTATTTAACTAGAAATGACAAAACAACTATATACTTAGTGCCCGCTAAACAACTCCAGTTTAAATCTGTTTAAAGCTCATTTAAATTTGAATGTTCATGCACGGGTGGATCTAGGATTTAATGAAGGTGGGGTGTTGCATATTGGGTTGGGGGCTAGATCAGGGAGCAGGTGCAGGAAGGGGAGCCTTTCCCGTTGCCACTGTCCCCAGCTGACCTGGGCATAGGTTGGGGGGGGCGGGGGGCAGGAGAGGTGGGAAGAGGCATGGTAAAGAGGTATTCCTCTCACCTCATATGATTTGATGGGCACAAGGGTGGCTGCAGAGAGCAGCTGTGTGGGGTGCTACCCGCTGATGGGAACAGCAGTAGCAATGGGCAGGTTCCTCCTTCCTATGTCTGCTTCCTGCTCATCCATGCCCTTCCCCCGCCACACTGGCTGGGAGTAGACAGTGGAAGAAGGAACTGTCCCCTCACTGCCACAGTCCCTGTCCAAGCCTGGCAACCCATGCAGCTGCTCCCTGCACCTCTCAGTTGCAGCAGGGGAAAAGTGGCTCTGGAGTTTCCCTTGTACCCATATCAACTGGTGACAATAGCAGAAGCAGGAAGGTTCCTCCTTCTAGCACCTGTTCCTGGCCAGCGAGGGACATGATAGGAGAGTGGCAGGGAGAGGAAACCTTCCCCCCTCCCCACCCCCATGGTTGTAGTGCCCTGCTGAGCCCAACATACTGCAAAGCTGTAGCCTGTGGCTGCAGATAAACAGGAGGAGTGGTTCCTGGGCTCAGCTGAGGGCAGAGGTGGCAGCTGACAAGTTCCCCCTGCGCGCGGGGCGGGGGAAAGAAGAGTTGTGTGCGCATGCAACTGCCCCCCCCCACCAGATTTCCCACCTGTGTTTATAGGAAGCTTACAATGCTGCAGATACTTGTGATAAGCAAACAAATAGCTGTTCCACATAATCACTAATTAGAAACATTTTGGGGGATTTTTAAAATGATAGTGCGCTACAGAAATCAAGATTCTCATTTAATTGGTGTTTATGTGCAGGATAGTATTCAGCTCTGGGAAAACAACTCTCAGATTGAACTTCCTTGCAGAACTTTTATTAATGAAAACACTACTCTAAGAGGGCATGGAAAAAAGATTCACTCAGTTTGCATTTATTCCGTCAAAACTGAAAGAGTAACTACAGTACACCACATTTAGTACATGGAAGTAAACTTGTTTGATGCACAGAATTTTACTGCAGCAATACAGAAGCACAACTGAAGATCTGATGATAAAGTATGTAAAAAAGATCTCTCTAGTAGTCAGCAATGTTGATCTGCAAATATTTCTGTGCAACAAAGTTTGAAAACGGTATGGTATGTGAAGTAACTAATCACTTAAGTACTTGCATAAGCATGAATTCGAAAGTTACAGATCAGGATTCTAAATAGTACACTTTATTTATTCATCTTCAGAAACTTTAAAAATATTTACAAAATAAATGGAGCTCAGATTAAAATACTCAAATGTGAACACTTACTTTTGTCAAAAGAATTATTTAAAAATATTGAAAAATATAAAAATTAATGTACAGAACAATTGCAGATCAGGATTGCCCTGCACCAGAATGATATAAATAAATGTTAAAAACTAAAAGAAAACTGTTAAAAAAAACCAAAAAGAAAAAACACAAACTGGAGAAAAATCAGGAATCTCAACAAGGAGAATTGAAGCGGAAATAGGAGACGTATGACCAAAGGCATAGAAAGCCAAAAAACTCATATTGGACAAACCCATGTCAGACGGCAAGAATTAATTTTCATTCAACTGCTTTGGTGCAGAAAGACCATTTTGACTGTACCTGTTTGTTCCTCTCAAAACGGGTTACTCTGCTGCATGTTTCTCTTTAAACAGTGTAAGACTGAACACTACAAATATCTGAGAAGCATTACTTATTTTACAGTATATGATAGGCCATGGACAGACATTATGTTTGTAGTACCACAAGTGCCACAGCACTCTGGAGCACTGCCAAATGGAGAACTAGTCTCGGTCCCACACTTGCTGACAGCCTGGTTTTTTGGAGGGGGGTGAGGGGAGCAGGCAGGCTGTGCTTTCCTGAAGCTGTACTCAATGACTCCCTTTTCTTCCTCTCCCCTCACAGAAGATTGTGGGATGCTAGGGGACCAAACAATCCCTACAGCGGACTGTACACAGGTTACATGCAATACTACAAAAATACAACGCTACAGAGAAGTTCTTGCTTCATCCAGAAACATTTCTGTAGCACTTCTACCACTTTTGTAGTGAATGAACATCTGTAGCATTTCAAGGGCATATTCATGCTACAAATATAGCGTCTATCTATGGCTATAATGGCCACAAAACAGCATTGTTACAGTTAGAAACAGTAAGTAATGAAATCACAAACCTAACTCTATTATTTCAATTTCCATCAGGCTGACAAAATTATAGTTTTCAGCAATCCAGAGACATCGTTCAAGCCACAAATTCAGTTTTACTTTAAAAAGTACGTTTGCTTTTATTTATGCGTAAGGTCTTATAAGCCATTAGTCCAGAATATGTAAGACGGCTTTAAAAAGAACATTTGATTTAAGAGAGAATTACACTTATTTCAGCAGTTGCTTATTTCTACAGAATTGTAAGTAGCAGGGCTGGAAGGGACCTCCAGAGGTCATCTAGTCCAGGGGTTCCCAACCTTTTTATGCTGCGGACCGGCAAACCGCAGATCAGCAGTGGGCATACTGTGGGCTAGCAGCCAACCCTTTTTTATACCCAGTATAAAGAAGGGTTGCCTGCCGGTCCACAGAATGCGAGTCATTTCTGGACTTCCAGTCTGGCAGCCAAACTCCCTGTGGAGTGGGGTTTGGGAACCCCTGATCTAGTTCAACCTTGTCTGAGACAGGATCATCTCTATCCAAACCTTTCCATAAGAATCCTTGCCCAACCAATTACTAAACTCTACAAATTAATACTGTTGTACAGCTAGAAGACATAGCACCTTAACCTGCCAGAGGTAAAGCGGGGAGGGGGGGCGGCGGGAGTCTTGGTCAGTGTCCTACTGCTGCAGCAGTTGCTTAAATGCATTCAAGAGACACAAGAAAGACTGCCATTCCCCTCCTCCTCCAGAAGGAAGGCAACAGAGGAAGGCAAAAGAGCCTCACAGTCGATACCAATTCCAAATGTTTTGTTGTTGAATCTTTGCCATACTACACTGTTCAGCATTAAAAGTTTGCTGATGGTTACATCTCTATCTCAGGAGAAATTTATTCAATAGAAAAAAAAAAAAAAAAGCCAAGCAGCCTCATTTCTGGGTGAGAACCACTGGCAAATATGACAGTTTTTTATTTAAATAGTGACCTATTGCCTATATCGTATTATCAAGGCAGCTGATGAACACTGGAAACACCCTACCAATGAACTGAAGGAGCCTATTAGATCAGTGGTGCTCAAAACTTCTGGTTTCGTGGGCTGGCTAAGTGGCACGAGGCCAGTCTGTGGGCTGGATTCCTATCTGACTGTGGAGGCTCCCCACAGGTCTGCACATTCAGGCTGCGGGGAGTGGTGGCGGTATTAACTGTTGCAGCTCTGGAAGCAGCAACAATTAATGCTCCCACTGCTTCCCTGCTGCTCAATTTCTGGATCCATGGGGAGCCCTACAGGCTAGATGTTGAGCACTACTGCACTAGGTGCATAGTGCCATGTTGGACAGAGCTCCTAACAGAAGTAAGCCCATCCTGGGAGGAAACAACCAACAGCTGGGGCTGAGAGAGAGCAATCTATGGAAGTCTACTAGTTTGGTAGGGTTGGGGTGGGACTTGCTAAACATGCTGGAGTCAAGTTTCCTCTGAACTCTGTCAAGGAAGCAGAGGGTCAGGTGCTAGAGGCCAGAAGTTGGCTAGTCTTCTTGCAGAAGAGAATTGCTCACTATGCAATTCTAATTCACTAATTCAATGGTTTCCGTCTGGGCCAAGAAAATATAATTCATGAAATGTAAATGCTCAAACTGGCTTGGTGACCGCTTCTTGGAGAAGCGCCAAACCAGAAAAAACACATGCTTCTTATTAGTACATATTCCATTCAATTACATCAGTGCAATTTCACACTTGTGAAACAGTTTCAGCCTTTTCCTGCAACACTTATATAACAATGTAAAGGGAGTTATTAAGTACTTCAATACCTTTTATACATTGTGAAACCATTACTGGCATTCTGGACTTTCCAGAAGAGAACACTATCCAAACCACTTTTCTTTTTAAAAGAAGAAAGTGATTTTAGATGTTATCATGTATATATGTCCAACTGTCCTTCCAATCAAAGACACTATTACACAGTTTTTTTCCTTGACTGCCAGATTCATGAACTGCTCCTTGTACATCAAAAGTAACAAAAAAAGATCTCCAGGCTAAATTATACCTTCAAAATAAATTCCCCGATTACCTTCAGTGCGTTTGCACATACCTTATTTACCCAAATCCAAGATGACTGAATTTAAGATGATCCCCGCCAATAATTCGATCCTATACACAGAATACTTATAACTTTGTTACAATTTTCCATGTATAGAATCTAATTATTGGAGAGCTGCCTTAAATTTGTTTCTTCACACCACTGCAGCATGGAAAGCAGTGGCAGGGGGTGAGGGGGCAGGTGGTGGAGCTTGATCCCTGCTTTTGGCTGCCCCACACCTTGCCCCCTGGTGTCTGTCTTTCCCCACCACTTGCCCCCCTGTGCCTTTGGTCCCCCTCCCCGCCAAACATACTCAATGCCCCAGGCTGCAGAAGAGATGGAGCCTGTTGGAGTGAAGGTAAGTGGTGGGGGCATGGGGGCAGGGGCAGAGGCTGTGGGACAGTGGAAAACAGACAGGGAATAGAAGGGGGACCTGAGGCTGTGGAGGGGGGGAGGGTGAAAAGAAGGCAGGCACGAAGGGAGCCAGGTAGTAGTTGGTTTGGGACCAAAGCCACAGCAGCTGCCTGCTCACCTGCTGTCTCGTATTTGGATCCAAGACAAGGGGCTTCCCCCCCATGTTAAATGGGGAAAAAAACCTTGTCTTGGGTTTTGAGTAAATACAGTATGTAACCAGAAGAAACAAAAATTTCTTTTTGAAAATTAGGCACAAGTACTATTCAAACCCTGCTTTTTCTTCTTCTTTCCTGTGGTGCAAATGCCAGCAAAGGATGCCGGGTAACCGTGGCATTATTAGAAGCACTACAGGAGATGGCAACACCTGAGGACAGCAAATGTAACTAAAATGAGCTAGACAAGAACGGTATAGCAGCTTGCCACAGGACAAACTGGAGAGCAGCACGATCAGCTTGTGAAACCAGGGACAAGTGAATAGGAAGATTTGAGTTGCCCAGTAAATAAGTAATCAAGATATGACATTGAAATAGTAGTAAGAGAATCAGTCAACAAGAGAGGAGCAATGCACTCAGAAAGACCTAGGCAGCAAGAGAAACAGGCCTTCAGGTCCAGCCCTTAGGGGAAGGTTTGCTTTGAAGAAACCAGGTGGGCAGAGAACTGCTTGGCAGATGGCTTTTGAGCTTGAGCCAAGTACATGAAGAGAGAAAACCTAAGCTATTTTGAAGACAGGCAGTTCAGACACATTGCAGAGTTGCCAACTATTTTCTTGCAAGTATTATATTACTTATAACTCCATTTCCTGGAATTATGTGATTACATAATACCAGCGTAACCCTGCTTATGTTATGCATATTTAGCTATGGTTATACTTTGTTATGGTAACTTTGTGTATTGGTGGTAAGGACCAGCAGGGCCCCTTGTAGTGGGCCTCCCTACTTAGCCCCTGTCATTGTTGGCTGGCATGGGTGGTAAAGCCTCTGGGTGGCAGCCCTGGGCAAGTCTCCTTTTCCAACCGACTGGCCTAGGTTGTAGCTTCCCTGGGTTGGTTTGCCAGTGACTGAGAGACTTAATGGTGTTTCAGTTAAAGTTTAATAGATAGATTCTTCTTTAAGGTTGTCAGCCTCTTCCCCGTAATAAACCTGGTTTTAATTTAAGGTTGCTTGCTGTTCATATTTATTTTCCCAGGTTACTAGGCACTTGAGTCAGACACAGAAATTGTGTTGAACGCCTACATTTGAACCTGGTCCTTGTTGTTGCCATTCAGTGCCATTAAAGAGACTTCTAGACATCAAGGCTCCTGAAAACAGTTTGAACATCTCAAGACTCAAGCTAGAAGACAAATGAAACTCGACATTTAACAACTGTTTCTGGGATCTGACTCGTGATGATAATAAAGCACTGAACCAAGTGGGGATTACTGGAAAAGTTGATGCCCAACTCCAAGCTACGTGTTTTCATCATGACCATGATCTCCAGCAGATAATTCAAACACACTACCAGCCAAGGAAAAAAAAGAAGAGTACAAACTCTGAAGAATGAAGTCTCCATAAGGGTCAGTGCTAGCACCAATACTTTTCAATGAATACACCTCAGACTTTCCACATAAAACATCTAAGCCAGGGGTCAGCAACATTTTCAGGCAGTGCCAAAAACACCTGCAACCTCGACTTGTAAGATGTTAGCGCGCCAGGGGCAGATGGTGGGGGAGGCACAAGGGGCCTAATCACTGTTGTGGCAGTGCAGCCCCAGTCCCCTACCTCGGCATCTACCCTGAGGCATGTGTGCCAAGCAAAATGCTTTCGCTAGGAAATCTGGTCATCTCACCTGACGGTAAAGCTGGCATATTCAACAATTTCTTTGCCTCCGTACTTCTGAGGAGGGACCTGGATATCTCCCCCACTGGCCTCCCCAAAGGCCCTGTGGGTGGCACACCCAGGCCTAGGGTTAATGAGAACCTTGTCAGGGAACTTCTGGAGGGACTAGATGTATTTAAATCCGCAGGTCCTGATGATCTCCACCCCAGAGCGCTGAAGGAACTAGCAGGGGTCATTGCGGGACCTCTGGCACAGCTCTACGAGCATGCACGGCGCTCGGGCAATGTGCCGGAGGACTGGAAAAGGGCCAATGTGGTCCCCATCTTCAAAAAAGGGAGGAAGGAGGACCCAGGAAACTATAGGCCTGTGAGTCTTACCTCAGTCCTGGTGAAGCTTTTCAAAAGAATAATCCTGGCATATGTCCAGGAAGGGCCAGCAGGGGAGGTTATGCTCAGGGGCAACCAGCATGGGTTCATTAGGGGCAGGTCTTGTCAAAACAACCTGGTGGCCTTCTATGACCAGCCCACCAAGTCCTTGGATGCAAGTGTCACGGTGGATATAGTCTTTCTGGACTTCAGGAAGGCCTTCGACA
>NW_005842385.1:1256122-1275063 GCF_000455745.1 Alligator sinensis | reverse complement strand
GGGGGGACCCCCCTTCCCGCCAGTGTTGAGACAGAAAAGGATCTTGGAGTCATTACCGATGCCACAATGAACATGGGCCGACAGTGTGGGGAGTCGGTCAGGAAGGCCAACCATACCTTGTTGTGCATCCACAGATGCATCTCAAGCAGGTCGAAGGAGGTGATCTTCCCCCTCTATGCGACACTGGTCAGGCTGCAGCTGGAGTACTGTGTCCAGTTCTGGGCACCGCACTTCAGGAGGGATGTGGCCAATATGGAGGGGGTCCAAAGGAGGGCCACCCGCATGATCAGGGGTCAGCAGGACAGGCCCTACAAGGAGAGGCTGAGGGACCTGAACCTGTTCAGCCTCCAAAAGAGAAGGCAGAGAGGGGATCTAGTGGCAGTCTACAAACTAGTCAAGGGGGACCAGCAGGCATTGGGAGAGTCCCTGTTCCCCTGAGCAATCCCAGGAGTTACAAGAAACAGACACAAGCTAGCGGAGGGTAGTTTCAGGCTAGACATTAGGAAGCACTATTTCACTGTCAGGGTGGCTAGGATCTGGAACCAACTTCCAAGAGAAGTGGTGCTGGCTCCTACCCTGAGGGTCTTTAAAAAACGGCTGGACAAACATCTGGCCGGGGTCTTTGACCCCAGTACTCTTTCCTGCCATGGCAGGGGGTCAGACTAGATGATCTCCTCAGGTTCCTTCCGACCCTAACAACTATGAAACTCTTGGCACCCATGCCAGGGGTTGCCTACCCCTGATCCAAGCCACATATGTATGCTGATGATGTTGCCATAGTAGCCCAGGAAACTAACATGACAGAATTGGAAAAGACACTGAGTATGACATGTAACTTATTGCTATCTCCACAGGTGCTGCCTAAAGTTGAGTATCAATAATCAGTATCATTATCGCTCTTCCACTTGGACAATCGTTGAGCCAAGAGCACACTGAATAACAGGCAACCACATTTTTCCCCATGAGCATACCCCAACCTACCAAAGAATCGTATTAAACTGTTCCCTCACCTATAAATACAACATTCAGAAGGTCAACAGTAAAGTCTCTGCATGGGTAGCTGCCTTAACCTGTTTAGCCGGCATGACATGGGGTGTTAACTTCAGAGTGCTCAGAGCCACTGCACTTGCAATGGCATAAGCCCCATCAGAACACCATGCTTCTGTATCATCCAGTGTGCTGAAACTTGTAACAGGCTGCATAACTTACACACACACACAGATGTATTCCCTATCCTTTCAGGCATTAGACTGAATGATATAAGATGCTAGACCTTAACATCATTACTGGCAATAGATGCAAGAGATGATGAAAATCACATGCTCCCCCAACTGTTAACTGAAGACCTGAATAGACAGAGGCTTAAAACTCATAATCCATGACTACAGGAAGCCCACAAGCTCCAGGAAGAGATTGGAGATGTTGACCCAAGCCTATGGGCAGCTACAGAATGGGATGAATGCTGGGAAAGGTCAGACCTATTCCTACAGTATTTTATACCAACATCAAATGAGTCCAACATTGGGCATGAGAAGCATGGGTCAAGCTGAACAGACTGAGATCTGGAAACAGATGCTTCAAAACAACTGTGCACAAGATGAATATCTTAGACAGTCCCCAGTGTGAATGTGATGCCCAACAAACACCACAGCACCTAATTGATAGCTGCAATCTTTACAAATGCTCAGAAGGAATCTGTGCATTGAGTGATAATATCAGACAGTGACTCATAGATTTGGAAGTTGGCATCTGACGCCACATGAAAGAGCATTTGATGAAGTAAACTTGGGTTCACTAAAGTTTGTGCTCTCTATATAATCTTATTTAGTCTATAAAAGTGCATTATTACACTGCGTTCTGACCGACTTCAGACTAACACTGCTGACTACCTGGGACTTCTGACTAACATGGCGACTAGGAGACTCTGTTCATGAGAACAGCAAATGCAGCCTAAGCTAAACCCCAGGTAGAACAACTATATTATGTAAATGAAAATGGTCACTTAAAGAAAGGGAAGGAAGAAGTAAACCTGCCAGAGAACTTATCAGAAGTAGCTGAAAAATAAGTAAAGGTCAGATGAAATAGATAAACCTATAAGATCATTCAAAAGAGGAAATGTGTAATTACCACCCGTGGGGTACACAGAAGTTAGAGGGAGAAGGTAAATTATACTGAGGCATAAAATCACTGGCTATATTTAGTCCATGGTTTTCAGTATCCAGAAAGATTGTAAATATTTGTTTCCAGGCTTGTCCTCTGAAGACATTGTATACATTTCCCTTGCAGACAAAATTTGTCAGGTCAGAAATGTAGTGGTTGTGCTAGGAAAAGGTTCCCTTCCACTGATGATGTGTGCAACAGATATTCTTAAAAACCTGGCTTCTGACAAAAGGTTCTTTCATTTTCACTAAGGTCTGGTAAAAGGAGGCAATCACTCAGACCTAGTCCCCAAATAACTTACAGAAATACATTCATAATGGTACTTTGCACAGCACTGATATGTACTCTGCTACTCTAGCCAGTAGTAATCTAGTGAGTACTAATACCCACATCGATAGCTGTGAAGGGGAACGAATGGTCAGAGAAGGAACTTTATGAACACAAAATAAAATTCCCATGGTCAAGTTCATAATCCAAAAACAGGGCACAACACTTACCCAAGTTACCAGATTTCCAAACCTGTGGTCTTGATAGAGGGTTTGTAGCTATTGCATTTTCTAAAACCTTGAGATGCACACATCAAAAACTACTAAAAGGTTTCTATAGAGAAAATTAAAAATGAAAAAGCCACTGGTCTTAGATTTTTGAGTTAGAGCATCTACTTTTTAAAATCTAGGATGTCATACATTACAATTTAAGAATTTTAAATTATTCTGTAGGAATGGAATATATTTTCATTAGCTAGTTAATTTATCATAATGAACATTAAGAGGAGAATTAATAACCCAATCATCTCTACAACAAAAGCTTTAGTTCTCCCTCCCCCCCAATTAGATCTCAAAATGAAGTATGCAATTAAGTATCTCACTGAATGAATTTTCAAGTAAAGCAGGTCAGCTTCTGGCAATTTTCACCTTTTATACAGTTAGCTTTAAGAACATGAATTGTGTCACATACATTAGGCAATTTCCGATACACAGCTTTTGACATTTACACTTAAATCGGACACTGAAGCAGCTAAACAATTTTAAGGTATAATTTGGTTTGTCAGGGTTATCCACACTGCTAAGATTTCATGTCTTATACTTTATTCAGTTAAACACACAATGAAAAAAAAAGTGTCACAATAAGAGTTCACTTAGCTTTCCTTGACCATATTCCTTAAAATGGCAGGCTCAGAGAGAAGAACTTGAGAGATTTTTTTCCTTTAGTTATTTTATTTAGGATGAAGAGGAATGGGAAATTTGAAATGCACAGGTCTGTTTTACAGGGCACTTCCTTTTCTGCTTATAACACTCACTTAAAGACCAAATACTTATATGGAAAATTAAATGAGAGAAAAAAGCAAGCAGATATCTTGAACCACTGTAATAAGAAATAAAAAATTAAGACTGGTGTTGGATACAATGGCAAAAGCAACAAGAAAAGGACATCATTTGGCAGATTTGCCAGTTTTGTCTCAGTTGTGGCTATATAAAAAATCTAAAAAGCAACCAGCACACTTTTGGGTTTAAAAGTGATTCTCTAAGGGCCTATTTAACTACTTATGTTTCCTATCTTACAGCTTTCAAAGGTGACAACTAGAAAAATCAGTTAAAATTCATGTCTGTCTACAGAAATCCTTGAAAAGGGAGAAACAACAGTACAAAAAGGTAACTAAAAATAGTTCAACCTAGCTCCTGCATGTTAGATTTTAAAATGATACTTTTCCAAAAGGCTGAAATTCTAACTCCCTAAGGCAGCTATGGTATCAGAATCTTTAATTAGATGAGAGGAAAGAACAAAGCAAGAAAACAAGGAGAAATAAGGATAACACTCGGTCAAGCTTTTTTTAAAATTGAAAAAGGGGCTTTGTGGCTTGGAGATGCTTTAACTCTAAAATAATATCTATTTGATTTTTTTTTTTAAAAGAAACTCAGTAAATGTAGAGAAATATCTTATGCCCTTTCCTTTGTTGGAATTAACACCCAGTATGACTATAAACACTTTAAAAAAGTACCCCTTTTCCTTGTGCAGTCAGTTTACCATTTGGGTAGATATTTCACTTAGCAACAGGAAATGAGAATTGTACTGCCTCTAATTAAACTGGAATTTCAAGCTGACTCAGTCCTCTGGAAAGAGTTAAAAGGACACAGTTATACAGAAACATCATCCAATCCTCTACTTGGACCAAAACCAGTAATCAATTTTTACAGATATTAAGGAAATATTTTTGTGTCTTTCAACTGATGTGACATTGTACAGAAATGTGCCATGCAACTCACAAATGTATTATATTATAGAAATGGGCAATAGTTTACCACACATTTGTCTAGTGGACTCCACTACATTAGTAACAAATTAAAAGGAAGGTTCAAGACAACTAATACTATGTTACAGTGTGAAGAGAGAATACATCTGTTGCCCTCAATAATTTTAAAAGTGATCCTTATGTTAAAGACTGCCTTGATTTTAATAGAAGTTTAATTAATTTTATATTGGAGTGTTATCTAATTTTGTCATTAAGGTTTCTTCAAGACATGTATCTTAACAAAAGTAGAGGAATTATACAGTAGAGCCAATGCTCCAATTTTCATGTGAATTTCCCCTACATGAAAGTCTTACCAAATTTTCTGTGGCTGGAGAGTAACGTTTATCAACTGGGCAAAAAGTATTATAGTTCAGCAACTCCTTGCAACTTTTCAGCAGTTCTACAGAAAAAATCCAGTCTTTTGAAGTCTAGCACCTTCCAGATGCATTTTAAAATGCTGAATTGTATTTTATTTGAGACTCTGGGAAGGAAATGATTCTAAATAGCACACAAATGGGAACCTAGACAACACAATCATGTGGACAGGATTAAGTTCCATTTGTATAATTGCAAGATATAAAATAAGTTATCTATAGCTCCAGGAAGTAGCATCAAGTCAAGTATATTACATTACATCTTATTTGGTTCTAGCTAATCCTCTCCCCTAGACCACCTCTGGACGGGGGCGGGGGGAAGAAAGGAAGGCTCTCTCTCCCTCTTCTTTACTTTTCAAGTAGAAAGTCACAGATGATGGTAACATTATATATACAAAAGAAAACTGCAATAAGAAGCGAAAAAGGTTTTAAGCTATTGATGATATATGAACATGGAGTTGAATTTGGAACTCCAACCAAACTCCTAGTCTGTGAATTCAATAAAGTCAGAAATCCTTGCTGTTCTTTATTGCTTACCCCCAAAGATCTTAAGATTCAGAGAGAGAAAGGAGGAGACAAAGTCATTGTGATAAGGCAGAATGGTGGTTAGAGAGCTTTGTGTCAAACTAGTTCAGCCCTGCTATAAAGTAAAACCAGTGGCAGGAGCTGGACAGAGGAAAATAAAGGAGGATGGGATCAAGAGAGTAGAGCTCAGAAACTGAGAGTTGTCTGAAAGAGAGCTTGCTAGTAAATAGGAAAAGGAGATGCTGCTGCTGCAAGACTGTTTGGAGAACCCAACCCAGGATGATGAAAACGGGCCAAAAAGGGCACTGCAGGGTAATCACTAGACACTGCCCCATGCAGGTAGCTAGAGATACTTTAAAGGGCAATCCAGCTGGCTGTCCACAAGGGGTTAAATTTACAGCCTCTGGGCTCCCACCCTGCCACTGCTCTCTCTACTCCTCTGGATGCAACAGCAGCATTTCCATGCCTTCCTCCTGTAGGGGTGGCATGGTGTGGTGCAGCAGGGGAGCCCATGGCTTAGAAGCTAAGGGTATGGTGGGGTTGCCTGTGGTGTAGGATGGTGGGGGGAGGCAGGGGGGTGGGAGAAGGGAGCGTCTATGCAGCATGTAGTCTGGGAGGCATATGGCTCATATTGTGGCAGTGTACAAGGTGCGCAGCCCTAGGCCACTTAAATGTAAGACAGCCCTGCATTACAACAAAGGAATTACTTGGTTTTGATTGTGATAATGTTGGGCTAATTTGGATGTAGGCTAGGCGGATGGGAAGTATTTGATGGACAATCAAACACAGATCCTTATTACACAAAGCTTCTTGCCAGGTAGGCTTTACTAAATTAGATCATTTCAAGACTAGACCAGGGAAGGCATGACAGCTGAATTCTGTACTTCTGAGAACTGCATAAACAAACTAGGTGCTTACCATCAGCTCGCTCAATAGGTAAACACTTGCCTATCAAACATAAGTTTTAGATAAGGAAGGAATAGCTACTCTCAAAATGAACAATGTTATAACACGGTTAAGATTCTACTCTGATTGTGAAAGGGAGATGTCTGTAGAGCATCTAATGCATTATGAGGGCTGTGTACTTGGAGGTACATTTTGCTTCTTTTTGTTCATATGAAATTATCAGTTACAACTTAGACGGTATATTTGAAAAAAATGTGGAATAAAACTGACACAAATTAAACCACAGTGAAATTTAACACATTTGCTATGCGGAAATCATGAATTTACAATTCTTGTTGCCAAAAATGGAAGCCATATGGCAAGCTTAATATTCTAGGACTTCCACCCCACATGAAAAGTCTTACTCACCTGCTACTCGCTCATCTGTCTCCCTGTTTCCATCATCAGAGTATCTTGCAAAGTCTAAGGAATCAAGAGTACTGATGCTTCCAGCTCGATCTACAAGAGGGGGAAATAAAAGGAATTTAACCATGGGTGAGGGGGTGGGAGTGGTCTAAAGCCTAAAGATTATTCTCCGATTGGACTGGTACAAAATCTTGGTCTCCACAATGACTCAAAATTTTTTAAAAGAAATCTGTCTTTTAAGATTAAAATACTACCATGACCTGAACAAGGTATCCAGTTCATCCATGTAGCAGGATGGGCTACAGAAAATAATAAAACCATAAAGAAAAAATATTTAATATTCAGGCTATCATTATGCTATGTCAGGAAAAAAAAATAATTTCTCTTGTCCACAAAACAATCCCTTCGGTTTTCTATCAAATGCCACAAAGATTTAGTTGTTTAGTCGTACCAGATCTGACTGTATTACATAGCACCTCCCACCAGAACCCTCCGGAATCCAAGCACACAGTATAAGAATACAATCACCTTAAACATGAGTTTCTAATGAGATACAGATCTGCAGCTGCCACAATCTTTTACTTCCTTCCCCTTTGAATATTTTAAGGCACATCAGCCATATGGTAACTAGAATAAATGTTTCTTTAAAATATTTCTTAACGTTAAGCAGAAACATTTCAGGCAATGCATACATACCTGAACTTACATTTGAGAATTTTGCATGATGTTAGTTACAGTATGAACTAGAGCACAGCTCATACCACAAAAGTAAAATTAAACTCAAAGGAATAACACTAAAATAAGATTCTAATTCCACTTTTGTTTTAAGCATAATATATTTGCCTTAAAAACAATATATATGTATCAGCAGAAGTGACTGAAGTCTTATACACCACTCACTTTTAATAAATATTTTTCTTTTTTCCCCCTTTTTCCTTTCTTTTCTCTCTCTCTCTCTTTTTTTTTTTTTTTAGGATGCATACTATTTATTTCAGTTGTAGTGGCACCCAAAATGCCCTAAAAGTTTTGAAGTGATATAAGTAGCCCTGTAGAAAAGTTAATTTTAATTGTCAATAACTGACAATCATCTACCAAAAGGAACAGTCCTATTGTCAAGGAGATAGAAAAACTGTTTTTTTGCAACTTAAAAAAAAAAAAAAAATCAACAAGCACTGAAATAGTCTCTACTCCAAAAAGTCCAACTAACAGGCACTAACCATTTGAGGAATGGGGGAGAAAAAGGGAATCACAGAATAGAAGGACTGGAAGGGACCTGTAAGATCATCAAGTCCGAGTCTCTGCCATGGGCAGGTTACCCCTGACATACTTGTAGGCAGCTATCAAGTCACCTCTCAGTCTTCTCTTATGCAGACTGAACAAACACAGTTCCCGGAGTCTCTCCTCATAGGGCCTGTCCTCTAATCACACGGGTGGTCCTTCTCTGTACCATTTAGAGCTTATCCACATCCTTCCTGAAGTGTGGTGCCCAGAACTAGATAGATATGAAACTTTAAGAAAACAAATTTGAGTTTTGCTAAAACATACGAAGATTTTTCTCTTTTCTTATAGATGTAAATGTACAATAAGCTTAAAGCACACATTTATATTCATGCATACAGACCATAATAAAAGAACATTAAGGCAAGTCTGCCCAATCTAGCAAAGCACTGTTAGGCATTGCCAGAATTAAAGTTGCCTTTGCAACCTTAGTTCAGCTGCCTTTTAGAACTACATTTCAATACATTAGTTATACTTTTTTTCCTATCAGGTCTGGCCTCAGTGAATCTGCAGAAAAGACTATGCTCCCTAGATGAGCATCTATTCAATGTTCTGTTTAGTTTTTCTTCCTTGTTAATTATTTACATGTGGTCCTACTGCCTTATTTACTACCTACTATTCAAACACCACACTGAAGACAAGATTTATTAAATCCCCTCTCCGGGAACTCTGTGCAGCTCATGGATATAATATGAGCGCTTTTAAAACATTAACTTACTCTTTACAACAGCTCAGAGAGAAGGTGTGAAAATAGCGGTTTATAGATGCAGAACCAATTCAGAAAGTTTAAGTGGCATCAAGAGTATCCACTAGTATCTAATGAAATGCTGAGAACCATTTTTTTTTAAAGCAAAGTTTGTTGTATGTACCACCTTATGTTCAAAGCATTGTTCCCATTGCTTTCATTTGCAGCTATTCTGTATTTCAGACCTTAGGGCTTGAAGTCGGGTACTAGTGAAACAGATGCAACAAATAGTGACCACTTGTGAAAACTGGCTTAAATGATTTGTCCAACGGGGATGAAACTGAATTCTCCAGGGCAGTGTTCTATTGTCTTAATTCCAAAATATTCAAATCTTCTCTTAAAAGACTTTCATCTCATTCCAGCTTTTCTGACCAAGTGAAGTAGAAGCCATGTAGAAAATAGCATGGTGGTCAGTCACTAAAGACTATCAAAGAGTGCCGGCACAAGGGAGTTACTTAAGGTTTCACAGGAAAGCTTAATTTTGGTACTACCTGTCTTTTCAGTGCTTGACTTTACAAATCTTAATAATCTTTTAACCTGAGTTTTTAAAAATACCAAAGACAGTCCCTAGAAACTGCATAAAATCATGTATCAATACCTTCACTAGTCATCAGTGGGGCTGGAACTTACAGATCTACTGTAAAAACCTCTTCTACTTGACCTAACAGGCTGTTTACTCTTTGCATGGACTGCTGCTGAAGGGGTAAGAGATGGACTTTGCTAGTACAAGGTCAGCTATGCACAGGAATCCTAGGTTCCAATTCCACACTTAGGACAGGTGCATGCTCTCACAGCATTTTTCAACCCGTGGGTTGTGACCCAGAAGCGAGTTGCAAGAATATATGAAAGGGTTGTGAACAAGCTTTAAACATGGATCAACAAATTTTAAAAATGGATTCTCCTTTAAAGCAGAAAAACATAGGAAACGGGCTTTTCCCTTGCAGGCTGGAAGAGGTCAAGCCTGTGAGGGGCTCCTTGGGACCCCTCCCGGCCCACATCCCCACCTCATACTGGGGGGCTGGGCCCTGGGGGCAGAAGGTCAGGAACGAGGGGTACTGGGTCAAGACTGGCGTTTACAAATGAGTTTTAGTACAAAAAGGTTGAGAACCACTTGTCTAGCAGACAAATCTTCTGCTCATTCTTAAGCTTTACCTCTTCTGCCTGTCCCCACTCCCTTCTCTGCACTTGAGGCAGCATATAAATCAAATAAATATATTAAAAATAAAGTTAGCCTTGTGCAGAAAGTCCAGCCTTCTGCTTCCTGTCTCCATGTCTGATACGTTTCCTCTCTCCCTCCAGCACAAATTCTCTCAACTCTGCTGGCTGCCTGTCTTTTGCATTAGACCTTCAATTTAGTTTCAGTCACTCCAACCTGCAAAAGCCTTTTCCCAGGCTCCCTGCCCAGCCAGTGCACTAGTTCTCCCTCCATAATCTAGCTCGGCAGACAGAGCTGTTTCCCCAGTTTCCCTTCAATCCTGCACCAGACCCAGATCCAGCCCTAGCCCTGATTTTTCTGCACAAGGCTGGACAACTTCTTCTTCCATGTTGCCTAACACTGACATGGTGAACACAAAGCATATTACACATACAGGCTGCGTGAGTCTCTTCTGGTATCTGCCATATAGCAACAAAGAACTGAAACTGTAAGAAGTCTCAGCCCTGTCTTAGACTATTCTCAGCACAGACAGGATCTTCAGAGATTCTGCCTACAAAGGTTTAGGAAGTCTAAGCGTGTGCACTGCTTTTCAAAGCTTATAAACCAACTACATTGGGGTGAACTTTCATGGGAACAAGAGGCATACATGAGTTGCAAAAGCCATACTCCTACACCACAATTCAAGTTCAGGGTGCTAAAATTCCCAAGACAAGGTTGTCTGAGCTCAAGTGTGCGCCAAAACATTTCCCCACAATGCTTGTTCTCCAACAACCGAACTGAACTTTTTCAACTGAATGTTTCCAGAAGTTCAGCCTAAGGTTGATACCGACAGTGTCAACCCAAATGTCCCATAATGTTTTAAGACGCTTAAAATGGGTCCTATAAGAGGAAATTGAGCTTTTTAAAATAGGCAGTATTTTCAACCCTACATATAATTTGACGTAATAAGGGATTTCTTTTCCTATTATGTTCCTGATTACCAGGGATATTATTGTGCAGGTGGGATTTCTGACAAATTCCATCTGCTTCACTACAGAATGAACTTTGGAGGGCTGACATTACCTTGCACTTGTTTGTCCTGTTTGTTTTGCCACCAGAAACCTGTCAGAATGCAGAAATAGTTCTGATATTTCTCGCTTATATTTTAATGTTCCAAGCTCAGTAATAAGTAAAATAATACTTTAAAAACCACTCTCATTGTACTACTTTTTCACATGTAAAGTACCAAGAATCAATCTATGCAAGTCACATAAAGTTAGAAAGAATGACTTGGTGGTCTCAAGCAAGTTTCTGGGGGACAGGCACATTACTACTACTGCTGTACATACTTCTATAGAATTTGTCACTATCTCTGGGTGTTAAATGTTTTCTGGGGCACGGCTACCTTCACAACTGATGATGGTTTAATCAGGGCTGAGTCTACCTTGAGCAAGGGGTTGGACTCCAGATGACCTCCTGAGGTCTCTTCCAAGCCTAATTTTCTATGATTCCTAAGTAAATAAGATAGACAGGGTGAGTCAATTTCATGATTTTTTTATGTTTTCAGGGAATGAAAGACTTGCCTCAAATTGCCCATATTGTTGAAATTATTTCCTTCTAATAGCTCTACATTTTCACTTGTAATCCCTTTGTGAATTTTGGTTCAAAGTTTTAATTGATATGAAGGGAAGAAGCTGTTGCAAGAACTAATTGTAGCCGGCCTTTTCATACAGTTGTAGGTGGGGAGCAGAGCTTACTTTGGAAATGTGCAAGTCTAATTGAAAAAACAAAGAAAAACAGATGTTGGGCAGCAAAATTCTCAGGGAATGAGTAAGTAGAAACAATGTTAATATATTTTAACAGCAATTAACTTCCTCTTCAAAACCGGGACTACAATGATCATTACATTTGCATTAATGTTACCTTATGGCAACTATTTAATGTTGCTTAACAGCTACAGCATAAAATTGATCAGAACTTCTGGATTTAAAAATTCACCTCCTATCTCAGTAACATACTCTGCACTTCCAGGTTTACTGTACAAGTTAAAACACAGATGATGTTTTGTAGTGTACAATGTTTGGACACTTTTGCAGGCTGGGTAAAGTGTCAATAGAGACAGCTAAGAAACAATCCTGGTTAATTTCCCTTGTTGGCAGTCACCGAGTATGCTTACCCTGCAGACTACACTTTACTGTACAGATACCCTAACTAGCTGGCATGACAGAAGCAGAAGCAGTCTTGTTGCAGCAGCAGAAACCCATGTCTGCTAATTACCCTGCAAGGTAAAAATTAGTCTACAAGGAGGTCCATTTTGAAACAACTAAATTGCATCCTTTTTCCAAGCCAGGTTTTTAAAACTAATATTGGCTTTTTATACTTACCTGAAGTCTGAAGCACAGGCATGGCCTCAGAGAACCAGTTTTAGGGTGAGAACAGTCTTTATTATATGTAAAAACTCTACAAGAATGGAGCTGTAGACCCAAGCCAAGACAGCTATGACCTCCCACACCTAGCAAAAAAGTACTACCAAAGAAATAGCAAAGGAGAGGACAGGCACTGAATGCCAAGCAACCCGAACAACTAAATATTTGGTCCTTGTAGGCTAGTCTATCTGTTTTGCAAGACTTCAGGTTTCCGGGATAATCAGGATGTGGCAGGGGAATTAGTTTGACAGGAATACAAGAAAATAAGCCAGTTAAATGACAGCTTATAACCAGGCTTTATAGTTATACATCATACTCAATATGCCACAACATACTGACATCTTCCAAAAAGGTGATTCATTTTGGAATGAATGATGCATGCAACTTTAAACTTAATAGCTCTCCCCATGTGAAACTTGGGGCAATTTTTTATTTAAAAAGCATGTGGATAGTAAGTGTGTAGGCTGTAGCCGTATTGGCTAAGGACATGGGCAGACAAGGTTCTTTGGGTGAATCTGATATCTTCAACTTAAGTTGAACTAATAACTTAAGTTGGTCTAATAAAAGATAGGAGAGTCACCCAAAGAACCTTGTCTGTGGATAATAAGTAATGATGCAGCCTCATATGGGAGAATAAAATTGCTGAAAATATTTCCGTTTTAATTTACTCTTTTATTCTACGGATTTCAATAGGACTTTGTAAGGCAAAGCCTTTTTGCTGTCTCACTATTTTTCCTATTGACAATGTCCCATAAGCAGATTTTATAACATGCCATAATTTGCTATTATGAATGACCCGCCCCTTCTACTCCTCCCCCCCCCCAAACCCTTTTGTCTGAATCAGTAGGCTTTATTTTGGTAAAGCCCTTAACTATTTATCAGGTGAAAAAAAGAAGCAGGGAAGAGAACGTAAATAATGGCTCTGATTTAATGCTCAAGTAGATAAACAATACAAGCTTTCAGAAAGGGAACCCACTTTATTATTTCCACTACTCTAGGATTAATGCAGATAAGTTACACATGCATAGAGAACAGCAGCAAAGTTGAAAAGACTGGAAATCTTCCTAGTAGGCAAGGGAGGCCTCCTGCACAAATTCTCAGTTTCTTCACCCCTATTAGTGGAAGAAAAAAAAAAATCTAGAAGACCAAATATTATACAGTTGGCACTCATGGTTCAGAGATTTCTATTTTGCTCAAGAGACTCAGAGTGTTAATATTTTAGGAATCAGGGAGCAGTCAGGGCACAGTGGCACCTTAGAGATAACTTGTTCACAAATATATATGCTTTTGTGGGCAACAGCTTACTTAAATACTCTGAATGAACTTGGAGATTCTCTGCAAGTTAGGTCTCTAAGGCAGTGCTTCCCAAACTTTTAATCCAGGGGAAAAAAAAGCATGCCCCAGGTATAAAAATTGGGGGCACACTTTGCTCTTCCTAAAATGCATACAATATTCCATTCTCACAGGAAATCATACTACTGCTGAGATGTACTGTTAA
This sequence comes from Alligator sinensis, assembly GCF_000455745.1. Lineage (NCBI taxonomy): Eukaryota > Metazoa > Chordata > Crocodylia > Alligatoridae > Alligator > Alligator sinensis. The sequence goes on along the minus strand of NW_005842385.1, from coordinate 1,261,321 downwards.
AAAAACAAAACACCACCAAACACAGTAAACCCTTTGTTTGAAGAAAAATGTATTTACCCAAATCCAAGATTACTCTGAATTTAAAGATTACCCCCAATAATCAGAATCTAGACATGGAAAATTTATAATTTTGTTATAACTTTCTGTGTCTATAAACTAACTATTGGTTGATCATCTTAAATTTGTCCCTCCCATGGGTAAGCAGTGGCAGGGGGTGGAGACAGGCAGCAGTGAAGTCAAGTAGCCTGACCCCTGGCCCTTGACCTGCCCCCCGCAACAAACACCTGGCCCATGCTAATCCCCACCCACTGTCTGTATGCCCCAATGCCTTCCCCCCCCTAACCAGTTCTCCCCCCTCCCCCGCCGCTTACCTCTCTGGTTCCAGCATGACTCTGTCCCCACTCTAGCTTGGGGCATGTAGCACATGACAGACCATGGAGCCCAGCCACCCATCAACAGTTGTGGTGGCAGCAGCCCTGATGCTGAAGCCAGAGGGAAAGTAGCAGTAGCAGAGGCAGCAATGTCAGGGGTGGAGGGAAGAGGGGGAAAAGAGAGGGGGAAATGGAGGCTGTGGGGGAGGAGAAGGGGAGGGGTGTTACTGGACTAGTATCTGACTTAAGTAAGCTGGTGCCTATGAAAGCTTATGCATTTCTGACTGAGTTAGTCTCTAAAAAGGTGTTACACCTTGCTCTGCCTTGAGCCTGAAGAAGCAGTGCAAGTTACATGGTAATGATCTTAAGCATCAAAAAGAGTTAGCTGTGTTAGTCTCAAGTCAGGCAGTTGTGGGCAAAATATGGCCCCGGCCTGGACCCAGCCCATCAACTGATTGGATCCAGCCTGTGGGGGGCACCAGCCAATTGACTGGATCCAGCCCATGGCTGCCCCCGCGGCACTTTGCATGGGGCTGAGCCCTGCCTGGGGTAGCCTGCACCACTCTCCCACCTATGCCCACCAGCACAACAAGCAGCCACCTCTGGGTGGCTGAGTGGGTGGAAGGAGCTGGTGAGTCACCCAGCCAAAGCTTCCCTCCACAGAGTGGCACAGCAGGGGCAAGTAGAGGAGGAGGAGCAGGGGCCACTGGAGGCAGGGCTGCCAAGCAGCACCCAGGCAGCTGCAGCTGCAACCAGAGCAGCCCTGCCAGGAAGCTGTATACACTGGCTGGGGCCAGGGCCGGCATTCGACACTGGTTGCCCTGGGCAGGGCTCGGCCCTATATGGAGCGCTGCGGACTGAGCCTGCATTGCACTGCCTGGTGAGCTCTGCTGCACCCACCTCCAGCCACCTCTTGGGATCTAGTACTCAGGAAGCCCCCCTTCCCCCAGCCTAATTTAAATGATTGATTTTTTTAAATCAACTTTCCCATTGTATATTTTTTTTGGGTTTCTTTAAAAAGGGAGGTATATTTTCACTGGTTGATATAACAGTTAAAACATGCTGATTTACAACTAAATACAGTTTTTACAGTAGATTTGGTACATGTTTCCTGGGTATACACTCTCTCTCTCTGAATTTATATATTTAATGTGTTTATTAGATTGTTAGAAATCCTACACTGACATGCTATAAAATGGTGAAATATATTTCTTATTCAATAGATTACTAACTTTTGTTCATAGCTGTAATAAAGCTGCATTAAGATGGCAACTTGAATTTTAATTAAACACACAAAATCAGCACTTCCGATTTATTAAACAAAACTGCTTTGGATACTTTTTTTTTTTTTTTTTAAATCAAACCATGGTACACATTTACAGCTAATTTACTAAATACAATTATTAACTGTTACAGTATTACAAGTATAAATTATAATTAGTGAATTAAACCAATTAATTTGGATCACCCTGGGAAATATTTTCTAAAATGCCTAGACCAAAGTCATTTGAGCTTAAGTTCCTACTTGCTTAATTCTCTTTAAAATGAGACTGTTTTTTTTATGTAGGCTTTTTTGAAAATGTTTACCCTCTTTCTTCCAAGTTATTAAAACTCATAGATCTCATCCTCCCCTTTTTCATTCATAGGCTGAAAGAAAAAAAAACAAAAGAAGATTTCCTGCTTTTTCAACTCCTGATGATTTTCTCAGCTTTGAATGAAAGAGTCCAAATGAAGAAAATATTCTTTCTGCACCAGCACAAGAGGCTACTTCTCGGCAAAGATGGTTTAGCACTCTGATAAACTCTTGTTCCAACTTCTTTGCTGGTGATTTTCTACAAGTTCAGTGGTGAGACTAACTCACCATCAGCAAACAAGTGTTGCTTGAATGGTTCACCTCTAGACTTGAAATTGATTATGGTTGGCATGATTGATGGGAGATTAGTAGATGCCCATGTCATAGCAGCATTTTCCTCTTTTGCAGTTAGGCACCAACCCAGCACTGATTGAGCCCAGCAATTGTCTTCTCTGTTGCACACACTGCTCCTTATTCCACTCCCTCTCCCTCCTCCACACAAGAAACTAACAAACCAAGACTCCTCCTCCCTGAGACAATAACCCATGACACCCTTGATTTCTCCATGCCCTGTTCCCCACCTGCAAACCCCCTCCCCCCAAACCCTCCCTGTAACAAGCCATGATTTCTGCTATTGTAACCCCCTAGCCTTGTGTGCTGCAGATTTGAATGTAAAGACATGGATAAAACACTTGAAAAGTGAAGGTCTACATCTCTACACACGCAAAGGGACCAAGGAAGACCATTTAAACTGAAATACCCAGAACCACTCAGAAATAGTGGGTTAGTAGTTACTGAGCAGATGGTTGTTTTTCCATGAGCTAGAGAATAAGCCTCCATTATGGGTGCTGAATCATAAATATTCATACATTTGAAAGCTGGGCTAATTAGAGCTGAGGTGGAGAAAAGAAAACAGGAATTTGATACCATCTGGGTGGGCTCAGTGGATATTCCTGATCAAGGAGTACATACAGTGGCCTTTACTAGAGTCAGAGGCCAGGTTCCCAACACCTGTGATGACTTTTCTGATCCTTTGTATCCAGCAGTATAGACCCTACATCCCTTGCAGGATCAAGCCCCTGTTATATGAAATATTGTGCCATAAATTTTAAATAGTCCAAGTGCTAAGTCAGTTCCAAATTCAATTGAGCAAAGATCAATAACCAGGTCTACAAAAATCTATGGGCCATAAAGCTATAATTGGGTCAGCAGTCTTCCTCCCAGACCCACAGACCTGGGAGTTTGGATGCCCCGTCACACTTGATCTTCACAAAAAAGCTGAGAAGACTGACTTCAAAAGTTAGATGTTTTTCCCCCCTCATTTTTATATAGAGTAAAAACAGCCTTTAACTCCACATAATTTGTTTAAAATAATATATTAAATGTATGCCATAGCCAGTGCTGTATTAAATTCAAATTTCATTTTAAGCTGGTTTATTTATAATTAAGTTTTCCTTATTAAAATTTAAAATAAAAAAATCCACATTTAAAATTAAAAAAAATTGAATTTCAACTAAAAAAATTAAAAAGACCAGATCTTAAATAATTGATTTTTATTCACCCAGGGGCTAAAGTCATTAGTGCCCGAAGTGTGAATAGGTGAGGACCACTTAAGTCACTGCCCCACTACAACCACCATGGTTATGACATAAACATAGCTCAAAGTTACACTTATATCGAATACCACAATGCATAAAATCATAAGGAAAATAAGGTTATACACAGTTTAATATTACCTGAACAAAGAGACAGCACATGTCGCCTTAGTAAAATAAACTCAAGGAATAATGCAAGACAACCCACACCCCTCCAGTTCATGACAATAATACTAGGTCTTGCTGGGTGCGTCTACACCGGCATTAATTACTGTGCCGTAATTATGTAATAACAGGTACTAAAACGTAATGTACTAATCAATGCTACTGCGCAGTAGCACTGGCGCATGCTTTTTTTGTGATGTTAATGTGCAGCAGACTAATTCTACTGTGCATTAATGCATTAGCAAGGTTTTTGTCTGCTGTACTAGTGTCACTTCCTAGTGAGCAGGTGAAGAGAATCAGGATAACTAACAATTAGTCATGCCTTCCTACTAGGGAGGTGCTAAGAAATGTTCCAAGAAATATGGCACAATATAGTGCAAGACAGTAAATCAAAGAACTAGACTGTCAGATTTTTACAAGAAACTGAATTTAACACTTTAATATTTTCACAAATCTCCAGACATAACTAAAAACACACATGCTTACAACTATTTATGGGCATGCAGAGAAATTTCTGTAACTTCGTAACTGTAAGATGCCCATTCGTATTTGCAGAAGTGGGAAGCTGTGGCATTTCCCCCATATTTTATAGGCCTCCAATAAAACTGAGAATGCTTCCTATTGGTGCACAGAGTGCAGGTCCAGCTTCAGTTTAAAACCTAAAGATTCATAACTGCTACAATAAGCATTTAGGAATTATGACAGGTAATAGAAATTAGGGGTGGGTAATTATTTCGGCTTGTGGGCCACTTAATGAGTTTTGGTGAGCTGTTGAAGGCCGCACAGAAAAACTTTCAGAAGATATCATTTTAACAAGTTATAGATAAAAAACCCAAATCATACATTGAAATCAAACATTTACTGTAACAGAAGTCAGCAACGTTTTTGGCTGGAGTGGCAAAAACACCCCAACCTTGACTCAATGTCTTGACTTGGCTTGCCAGTGGCAGAAGGTGGGGAAGGTGCAAGGGGCCTGATCCTTGCTGCTGGTAGCCGGTGTCCTGGCCCCTTTCCCACTGTTTGCCTTGAGGTATGCATGCAGCCACTGCCACCACCAGGACTCTGCACCCCAGTGCAGCTGTTTGAAGTCTCCTGGCTGCCTTCCACAGGTGGCTCAGGCTCTGGGCAGCTGCTGCCTGCCACAGAGCCCAGTCTGTTTGCAGCAGGACTTGCAGCCTCCCGGCTGCTGGTGGCAGCTTCCCAGTGCCCAGGCTCGCTGTGGCATGCTGAGTAAAATTGCCTTGTGCACTATGCTCTGGCACATATGCCTGGTGGTTGCCATATCTGAGACGAGAACACTACCACAACGGAGGTAGTGTTCTCGTCGATCCTCCCAGTCTCAGGCTATGGGCTGAGAAGGGACAGGAGGATCTATGTGGTCAACCAAAGACTGCAGCGCTGGTGTCGTCAGGAAGGCTTTGGCTTTCATGACCACAGCCCGCTCTTTGGCGAGAGAGGCAGCGAGCTGCTGGGAAGAGATGGCCTCCACCTCTCT
>NW_005842385.1:1241842-1253744 GCF_000455745.1 Alligator sinensis | reverse complement strand
GCAGTGCGATGCGGCGGCTAGTAAAGCGACCAAAACGCTGGCTTTCATCCATAGATGCTTCTCAAGCAAATCCCGGGACGTCATTCTCCCCTTGTACTCGGCCTTAGTGAGGCCGCAGCTGGAGTACTGTGTCCAGTTTTGGGCTCCACAATTCAAAAAGGATGTGGAGAAGCTTGAGAGAGTCCAGAGAAGAGCCACGCGCATGATCAGAGGTCAGGGAAGCAGACCCTACGATGACCGGCTGAGAGCCCTGGGGCTCTTTAGCCTGAAAAAGCGCAGGCTCAGGGGTGATCTGATGGCCACCTATAAGTTTATCGGGGTGACCACCAGCATCTGGGGGAACGTTTGTTCACCAGAGCGCCCCAAGGGATGACGACTAGGTCGAATGGTCATAAACTACTACAAGACCGTTTCAGGCTGGACATAAGGAAGAACTTCTTTACTGTCCGAGCCCCCAAGGTCTGGAACAGCCTGCCACCGGAGGTGGATCAAGCGCCTTCATTGAACACCTTCAAGACGAAACTGGATGCTTATCTTGCTGGGATCCTATGACCCCAGCTGACTTCCTGCCCTTTGGGCGGGGGGCTGGACTCGATGATCTTCCGAGGTCCCTTCTAGCCCTGATGTCTATGAAATCTATATGTACTATAAATATTTTAATTTTATTTCAAAAACTTTTCCCCCCCCCGATTTATGTTTTTTCTAGTAGTGTATGTAGATGTGATTAAATAACAGCTCAAAAGAAAGTCTTAGTCTTGTAGTGCATACGTGCGTGCAGGGCTGCCTGAGCACTAGGTCCTGGGAGCCAGCTGGGGAGGGTAGGCAGGGGGCACATGCATCAGAGCTCACCTGGGAGAGTAGTACAGTCCACTGGTAACAGTAAAACTTTAAATATTAGGAAAGCCAGATCAGAAAAAAGCCAAGACCAAATCCTTCCTCCTAATTCAAGGCCAGAATACTGTAATGTGCCCTACGCAGGGCTGCCCTTAAAGACTGTCCAGAAGCTGCAGCTAATGAAGAATGTGGTGGCCTGCCTTCTGATGGGGGTGGGTCACCAGGAGCAGATAACTCCAGTGCTTCAGAGTTTGCACAATGTCCCAATAGCTTTCCAAGCAAAAATTCAAGGTGCTGTTTTTGAAGAACTTTAAGGCCCTCGATGAACTGGGGTCTTTGTACCCAAGGAACCACTTTCTCCCTTATGCTCCATCAGTACTCTTAACAGCAGATAAGAGCAAGTATTCTTAAAGCATTGAATTCACTCGGTAAAAACGGACTGGTGGTTACTTGCAGCAGTTACTCCTCAGCTCTGGAACTCCCTGTCTGCAGGGCTGCCAGAACCCAAGGCTGGACATTTTTTAGAAGCTCTCTAAAGATCTTCCTATTTGGGCAGGCATTTAGCAAACAAAGCTAAGGTGGGATATTGTTTAGGGGAGGTTCTGTTTCAATGCTGACATTCTAATGGTCTTAAATTTTGTTTTTCTTGGTCATTCTTCTTATTTTACAATGAGAACAGAATAACTTACAAGCCACACTGAGCCTTTGTGGGAAAGGCAGCGTACACCTTGAATCAATTCATACATACACAAAATAATTAAGAGGTGTTGAAATTGTGAATGCACTCAAAACAGCTTGGGAAAGTTGGCATATGAGAAAGTGCTGTGTTTCTCAATGATTCTCTTCTTATAAAACAAGGGTTTTCTTGACAATATATTTTATTGAAGCAACTGTACAGTTGCAGTATTGCCAGCCCCATTATCAAAAATCAAAAGACAAACTATTGAAGAAAAAAAAAAATCAAGAGAATTGGTATGTAAATAATGAGATGCTATTTTTGAAGTATAAACCAATATAGATATATTGATCATTTGTTTATAAATCCCACTAGTCACTTATTTAATTTCTAATAGGTCAGAGATTTATACAAAGGCTATATTACAACTCAAAATTATGTAGGTACAACTTTGTATGGTTGAGCATGGGTGCGTGTTGTGTGTGGGGGGCGCTGTGGGAATGTGTGGGATTTGGAGCCTGGGTGGAGCGGTCCCCACACACCCTGGCAGGATGTTACGTACTGTGGCTTGGGAGTGAGGGGCAGACAGATACACAGACAGCACCCAGAAGGTAAGTCTGTGGAGGGAAGGTGTGGGGGGCAGATCGAGGTCCCCATGGTGAGGGAGGGAGTGGGGCAGGGCAGGGCAGAATGGGGCCCTCTGGGCAGGGCGGGTCATGCAACACAGCCCCTGGTGGCTCAGCTAGAGGCATGGAGGGTGGGGTGGGGGGTGTGGCTCCATGCGGCTGATTCAAGATGCATGGGGATTTGTGCGCAAGGTAGAGGTGGGTTGCCCACTGCAGGCTGAGGCTTTTGCCCTGGGAGCCATGCAATCCCATGTTGTGCTTCCCACTGCCAGGTGGGTAGGGGACATGTGACATAGCTAGCGCATGGCTCCTGGGGCAAAGGCAGCAGGGTGCAGAGCCCCAGCCCACAGCAGACAGCCCAGTCTCTGGGGCATAGGGGGCATGTGTCCCCAAGATTTGTGCGCAGGGTAGAGGCAGGCTGCCCGCTGCAGGCTGGGGCTCTATGCCCTGCTGCCTTTGCCTGGGAGCTGCACACTGGCTGTGCTGTGCGCTTCCTGTCCACATTACTATAGTTGGGAGAGGGAGGTTAGACAAGCTTTCAGTCACGGTGCCCTTCCTCAGCTCTGGGAAAAGCAGGAACAGTCTAGCTATATAGCAGATAAAACAATGGCTTGTGTTTACTTCCACATGTAAATAAAGTAGCCTCAAAAACAAGAGTGCAGGAAAAAACCCTGTAGAATGGCCTTGTTTTGAAACTACTTGTGCTAATTACTTTGTTCCTATCTTTACAGCCTCACACTATTTTTATTTACATGTGTGGCTAAATACAAGTCCCTGTTTTATCTGATAGTTAGCTTAGGATGTTCCTGTTTCTCTCTCAGAGCTGAGGAAAGGACAGGCAGTTCCCCAAAGCTTGTCTAACATCTCTCCCAGCAATACAGTTGGTTTAATAAATGGTATCACCAAATAACCCTTGTTTCTCCCTTATTTTCTGGAACCTCACCCCTACACCACTTCTTCAACTCTTCTTAAAAACAAACCAGACTACAAAATGGATGCGCTTCCTAACTGCCAGCAAACTCAACATGCATTCTTTGTCAAGCTAAGTAAACGCATGTGTATTATCAAGAATTGTAAAGCATCCATGGGACAAAAGTCAATTGGGGTTGCTTAAAGTTGGGCTCTAACTGGAATGTAGTTAACCAATGTGTGTTCACACATAAGCCAACTCATATCTCCCAAACTTTTATTTTTTTAAGCTGTGCAGTACATAAAGTGGCTTTAAACACATTAATATTAATGTCCTTAGAGTAAGCAGTTGTGATTCTAAAAAACACACCGGGTTTAGTTTTTAAAGTGAAGGCTGTTCAAGACGGGGCCCGTTTCCTCCTAGGCCTGTACAAATCACAATATTTATGTTACTGAATCTTAGAAGTCTCAGAGTGCTTTTAACCTTTTAATTGAATCACAGATACATAAGCTTACTGATTAAAGTGAGCTCTTGCTCATGAAAGTTTATGCATCTTTAATTCAGTTAGTCTAAGGTGCAACTCTACCTTATCTTCTCTCTCCCTGACTTCATCTAACATGGCTCTCTGACTTTTACAGTTGTCTAAACATTTTCATTATGAAGCATCAGTGACAAAGAAAGGGCTTTTCCAAAGAAAGCAGTAGTTTGTGGGAAACTAACCTATTTGTACTTATAGAACTTGGATGCATAAATCTAATACTAAAAAGGCGTACAAAATTAAGCATGCGGAATAACTCTACACATGAAAGGCGGCAGCAGTAGAGAGACATACAGCTTCTTGAAACATTTGGGCTTGTGCATCAAGAACTGACTCACTTCCTGAATCATGCTATGAAATACATAGAGACCATCCAATAAGTTTTTTTTTTGTGTGTGGCTAAAATCTAGCTGGTGTAATAAAAGATATCACCTTTACCACAAGTTCTGATTCCTTTTATTTATTTATATGCATATACAGACACACACACACACTAGGGGTGCACCGATAAATTGGTTGACTAACAGATCAACATCAATAAGAGGAGAAATGATGTTATCGACTACCAGCTTATTTTGGTCATTGTAGTCTATAATTATGGCCACATGCCTGGGGTACCTTGGTGAGTGTAGTCTGGTTCCTGTGCCCCACTGTTGGCCTAAGACCACGGCAGATTACAGGTCCCAGCGAGCAGTGGGAAGTAGGAGGTCACTGGGAAACTCAGCCAGAGCCATATAGTCACTTTTGATCTGCTGAAGGTAACTCCCAAGCTGTATCATTAGTGCCCACATAGATGAGCAGCATGGGATAGTAGTCAGAGGGCCAGATAAGTCTGGGTAACCATTCTATACCATCTTAGATGCAGGTCCCTGGCACGCAGCAGACCTCCCAAGCCAACAGGTCAGGCCAACACAAATGTTTCTGCGTCTTGCAGGAAGGAACTGCCAACCACCATCAGCACTGACTGCTTTCTCTTGTTATCAGTGGTCTCCATCCTCTCTCCTCTAGGGGTGTGGCTTGGCTTCCCTTGCCACTGGACTGGACTCCTCATCCAATTAGACAGCTTCACACCTCTGGACTGGACCTGTAGCTGTCCAGCTAGAGGAGTGCTGTCTGTTGCCAGCGATGACAAGATGTCAGCATCTACCTTCCAGAGAACCTGCATCATCTTTTGTCTTCCAGTGTTTTCTCTGATGCCAGAAGTCTATTTATGAATTGAGCTGATGAAGGCATCGTGCTCATGGATGCTTCCAAACCCATCTACTTCCTCGTCCCGAGAATCTACCAGGAGACAGCTAGCAAGCACTCCTCCACCTGGCTGACCCTTCAATTTTATTAAACTGTTTCAATTATACTTTTGTCCACTTCTGCCCATACTACCCAAACTAGTCCATAAAGCTGTTGTTTCATCCTTAAGTTGAGCTTCTAGCACAATGCATAGTGAAAACTGCTGATAACGGCTAGGCAAGCAGACAACTTTGTTTATTCTACTAAGCAGCTAGAACAACCTTAACTACTGGAAACTGCACAGGACTGATGTGAGAAGTCCACATCACTTACCTTCCACTTGACTCCTAAGCTTCTCTTCATTGTCATACCTTGATTTAGTTTTAAGCTGTTTGGAGCATGAACTAATCTTAGCTATATAAAAAAAATGCAGGGGTCCACTGGAGCACTGATGAACCTCACAGGCAGCAAGCATTCACTTTGCCTATGATTCAGATTTCAGAGCTGTTAGCAGTAAAATCCAAGCCAGAACACTCCTTTCTTTCTGAGAGAATTTCACAATAGTTGAAGAGCTCGTTAATAATATACTAAATAGAAACTGCATTTACAGTCTGTATTTGGTAATAGGTTAAACAAGATAATATTACTGCAGTCTGAAAAAAGACTTCTGGAACATGTGCAGAAGCTCAACTTTAGGGAAGTGAAAAGAACATGGTTAAGTTTGCTGAAGTCTCTTATCTTTTAATCTTTCTTTTTTTTTAATAAAAGCTCATTTGTTAAAATTTAAAATAGTGCTAATGAGAAATTGCAAAATGTTGACTATTTTGCATGGCTACAATTAAGAAAACCAACAGCAGTCTTTTGGAGTGTGGCTGGTTCTGGTATATGCTAAATGCTTTCTGAGCTCTTTTTCGAAACAATGCATCATGTATACCAATGACAGGAACAATTTTCTGCAGTCTTTATTACTACTTGATCTATTAATAAAGGTCTAGACTTACAACTGACAACACATAATACATATCCTAAGAAGAATCACCAGGAAAGTGTGGGGATGAACAACAGGGTCAAGGAACTGGAAAAATAACTCTCTCTATAATCTTAGAATGCCTCAACTGTTATCACAATTCTGTAAAGATAACTTCAGAGGTGCAAAACTAACTGAACTGGCTTATGGTAGAGTGGTGCGGCAGAGACTGAAAACCAACTGAAAATTTGGTATGGCCTTGTCATTTATTTATGCTTTGAGGGAGGCTTTTTACTATATGCTGCAGTGGACAAATTTAGCCTCCTTTTTTATTAATGAATTAATAATCAGGAAAGGGAAAGGTTGTAAAAGAAAGACTGGTTCTATACTTCTAATGGCAGTATGAAGGCAGGACAGAATTGCACCTTAGAGACTAACTTGGGGTGGCCAAACTGTGACAGGTATCACAAGTGGAACAGGCAGCCTGTGCATGTGTGGCAGATCAGGAAGGGGACAGACAGCACAATGGCAGACAGGGCAGAAAGCAAAGCAGCAAATTGTGTAGAGAGCACAGGGAAAGAAACAGACAGCAGAGCAGCAGATTGGGAAGGGAACTGGAGTGGTACCTGGAGAGGCTGCTGAGCTAATCTGTTACACGCTTGCCAAAAATGCTGGCGCCCACTGGACTAATGAATTCAGAGGTGCCTAAGTTTTCGTAAGCAACAGCTCACTTTGTCAGATGTTATGAAAGGAGTTGCAGGGAACAAGTATTCAAATATGAAGAGTGATTGAAGTACAAAAAGGGGATGATGGGGAAGGAAATGAGAAGGGCACTGCCTAGACAGGCAAAGGTGAGTTAAGAGAAAAATGCACAGAAAGGGCTCAGAGAAGCTAACCCAGATATAAGGTGTAACTCTGTCCAGCCTTCTGCCCGACTTTGGAACAATGTGGCTAACTACCTCTCTGCTCAGTTACAGTATGGTTTATTTTATTTACATCTGCAGCCAAACACACAGTTGCAGTTTCAAAAAGAGAGGGTGACTTGCATAAGTACAAGGAACAACAACTAGTTGACTGTTAAAAGCCACTAAGGTTCTGTGCAATACCAAAAAAGTGATGCATCTAAAGACTGAAGAAATGGAATTATCACCATAAACTCTTTTAATGAGTTAATCCTATGCAGTCTATGGACCAAAAATTATTTGTAAAACACATGCTAATGGACTGCAAAGTTGATCACAGGCCAGATGGTGCCAGTACCTCTTTTCTAGCCATTATATTCCATCAAAACCTGATAGAATTTGCATTTTCCTTGCAAGCCTTTCTTAGAAAGCAGCTGTTTGTGCTTTTCTGAGCTGGAAAAGTTCATATTCTTAAATAGATAAATGAAAAAACCAAGAAAATTCCACTGCATATTTATTCTTTGGCTCGTAAAATGAAAGCCTTTTCAGGCAAACAAAACCTTGTAAGAATGCTTAATTACTCATGCTGAAATTCTCTCCTTTGCTATATACAAGTGCATATATTATGAAGCTTTGTCTCATTCCCCCAAAATTCCCAAACTTGCATCACAGATGTACTGCACATTGAATGAGAAATTCTACTCATCTTCCTTGTGCTTCCATTAACACTATCAATAACACAAAGAGATTCACTTAACTTGCATTCATATGATATTACATGACTGGGACAGATCTAGGAGAGTGCAGCAGCATGGTTACAACCCCCTTTGTGCACTACAAAGACTCCCTGCAACTTCTGAGCCCAGAGGATGAACACCGCCTCTGTTCTCCCTCCCCCCACCCCTAATTTCAGTGGCAGAGGAAGCGGGGACAAGCAGTGGCAGTGCTCAGTCGAAAAACCCTGGAGCTATGTGAAACCAGGGACTGAGCCTCTACTGCCAAATTAAGAGGAGGGAGGAGGAAGGGAAGGACAAACAGCAGCGATGCTTACTCACCCCCTGGGCTCTGGAGTCACATGAAAGCAGGGGGCCTGACCAGACCCTGGCCAACCAGCTGGTGAGTTCAGCATTCAAGGCACCTGCACAGTTCTGGTGCTGACATACCAGTGAGCTCCAAGAGGTCTCCTGCATCTAGGATTGTAGCAAAGTAGGTGCAGCTACAGCACATTCTCTTCACTGTGCACATGCCACACGGTCAAAGGAGATGTGATCACAATCCCCACACCACAATCCTAGATTCATTTATGTCCGTAACTTAAACATCAGGAGTTGCATCCATGTGCAACTCTTAACATTCACATTAAAAAATTAATCCATGCGTGCACAAAATTCAAATTTTAACCCCTTACTTTGGTTGACTTAACCAAAATGAAAGATTTTTCACTGGATCAAGTAACTTGGAAACATTGGTCAAATCACAAACTTTCACATCAGTAAGAATTTGAGAAGCTACTGAAAAAAGTGACACTTCCTTTATTCTATAATTCTTTTAAAAAGGGGGGGAAAAAAAGCAATTTCTAGGGGGATTATAGTCAAGGAAACAGAAAACAATGGAGGCAATACAATGTTGTTACTCTTACCTGGCTCTGCTCTTACTTAGAGCTTCTGTAAGTCAATGAGAAAAATCAAGGTAAGATCCCTCTCCACAATATGGAAGAAAAATCTATACCTCCAAGTATGGGATCCTCACTAGCATTATCCCTGCACCTCACTAAAAGAAGATGTTTATAGTAGGAAGTGGCAACCATTCAGGATTAGTAGGGAAAAACAGCGCAACTCTGTCCAATGTAGGCCAGCACTTTACCTACTGCAGAACCCCCCTTTCCCTGATATCTAGGTTTCATGGACTAGATGAAATTGCTTGGCAGGCTAGAACTAGTCTATGGGAGGCAAGTTGCTGATCCATGTCTTACTCGTATCTTACTGGAACTGACCTGTTCTCCATCTAGTCCAGCAGCCAACACAAGATGCTTTGGTCCTGTATCCCTTTACCTGCAAGATATTGCTTTAGTATAAACAAAGCAAAGCATCTCTGCATGCTCATTCCTTAGGAAGAGCTTTGACACTGATGTCAATGCACACCAACACCATTACTCACCATGCCTTGACTAGTCCACCACCATTATTAAAATTTAGGTACATACCCCAGGCAAAGTGCTATATGCCCACCATGAAACCACTGCTTCAGGGAAAGGGGAAGGAAATGCTGCAACAAGCAGTTGTGACATCTGTACTACTTTAAAGACCTTGCTGTCTGCACTCAGAGATGGGCTTACAAACTGATACAAAAAGCTATACATCCCTTACTCATTTTGGGGAAGTATGAAATACATTAACTCAGGATATTGCTGACTTCAGTGTCTCTCGTCTCAGAATCACGAGGAATTCTTGACTTCCATAATTTAATTAACAGATTATATAAGTGTTTATTTCTTAAATGCCATTTTGGTTTTCTGTTAGGACACAAGAAGAACCGTGATCCCTTATTTCAAAATCAATTATTCTGCATATGTACCAAGGCTGGCTCTTAAAGTACACAATACAATATTTTCAACACCTCTTCAAACAAAAAAGTTTTCTATGCTGCAAGTAACTTATACTAAAGCTTATCTGGTGCAATACAGAGGTCACTGGGCAAAGTCCTCCGGTCCCTGTTACAATAGGAGGTAAATATAACTCTCTTCTGACCCTCAAAAAATAAATATTTCACCAAAATGTGAAAAATTAAAAATTAAATGGGTATTTAAAAGGTATTAGGTGCACAACAGAACCTTTTGAAACGTGTCAATCTACCCATGACAGTGAACCAAGAATAATTTTAAGTACTATACCCAACTCATTCCCTATATTCATGTTTGTACTATTAGAAGTTTTTAAAATACAAGTTCTCTCCTGTGGTATTGAATGAAATTAAAATAAAAGGAAAGCCACAAATCATAGATACCCATATAAGTCAGAGGAGAATTTCAGAATCAAATTTTGGGGTTTTTTTTTTCAGTCTGAAAGATATTTGTTTTCCATCTTGAGACATTTTCGGAAGTATTTTATATTTATAGCTGAGATCTAAATGAAAACTGCTTACAAGCAACATTTGCTATTCTTATTAACCCAAGTAATTTAAAAATAAATTCTAACTTGTTTAGTTTTTTAGCTCAGTGCACTAAATAATCTCTTAGTGTGATGACACTAATAAATTCCAACATTTTACCCAATTATAGACTGATATATTCCAAAATCCCACAGAACCTTCAGGAGGGGTTTCTGGACTAATTAAATACATTGCCAGTAGAACTACCCAAGACAACATCCTTTGCTCTGTTAACTTGTAAATGTTAAGTGATATGACCGATTAGATAACCACAGGTATTTCATTTTTAATCACAGGGAAGTTTATACGGTCACTATGTTGGTACTAGGTCCTGAAACACAGAACTCTGCAACTTCAATTTATCTTGTCAAGAGGAATCCAGCATGGAAACTCTCAGTGTCTGAAAGTAGGGTATGAAATATTTAATACAGCTCAAAATAAATGGTGCGTAATGGTCTAAGTTTAAACGCATTAGTCTTCTATCAAGCAGCAATAAGCACAGAAGCATTTTTGGATAGGTGGAGATACCAAGTGAAACCTCTTAACCATATCCAAAGCCTATTGTGTGCCCTTGTATAAATTATTTTATTTGGGTAAGGGAAAGCAACTGGCACTACCACAAAAATTGGACATTCTTTCTGAAGAAAGTCTGTGCACATCCTCTAAATTTTAACCAGTCACCTTCCTCTCTTCCTTTCAACAGCCAGATTTCACTACTTACAGTGAAGGAGACTTGTGTCTTCCTTCCCTTGCAACATTGCCTGCAGAAAATCTCTCAAACCAGCTTCACTATAGGGCTTCTTTTACAGAAAGGGCAGAAATAACAAATCATGAACCGAACCAAGAATACAGAGCCAGCCAGGCTGCATGGAAACATGCGCCCAAGTTGCAGCAGAACCTGTCAATCCCGGATTGGCCTTGCCAGACATCTTCAGTCCCTCAGATAAGGCAAACATGGAAGACAATCATCCTCAACTGAGGGATTGCCTATGATTATCTTTTTCAGACCTTTCATCATCACTTGATCAACCTTGGCAGAACATGGACACTTTAGTGAAAAAACCCTACAGCCACACTTGCTCCTTTTCATAAAATAGGTCACTTGCTCATCCATGAGAACAGTCAACCAATGATCCTTAAAGGCAGCTTGCTTGGTTTCAACTTGATCTGCCTCACTCAAAGAAAAAGCACCCTGCACAAATGATGCACATCTCTTCTAGCACAGGCTAGTGGCACCAAAGGCACCAGGTGGCTCTGCAAACCTGCCTGTCAATTAGAGAAGACCATTCCCACAGGGGAGGTCAGCATGGTGGTCAAAATGGCCCACTGCCTACTCACCAGGTGGCTCTGAGGTGACAGCATCTCAGGTGAACCCCTTGCCAGGGAGCACCCAGGGGCCCCTAGAGGGTGTCACCACCACCCGACCCACGAGCAACAAAGCAGCCCTGAGGCAAGGCAAGGGCACTTGTCACCGGGTCAGGTCACCAAGGGCATTTATAGATGTGCCCCAGGTTGCAGAGCACTTTAATCAGCACAGCACCAAGAGCACCGCTAATAAAGGGCCAGGAGCATCACGTGTACCAGAGTCCCCACACACAAACACGGCAACAGGGGTGCTTTAACTAAAGCTTATCGAAGCACAGGGACGCTGTTTTTCAGCACGGTAACACTGATCCACCTCATGCTGGAGCATGGCAATTGCCACGCTTCAGCAGCGCATTGCAGCAGCCTTGCTGCACGTGTACAGGCACCCCAAGTGCCTCAAGCATTGTTCATGGGAACCAGGTGCCACCCCCGGGGCAAGCAAGGGTGTGGGCGGTGTGGAGGCAGCCTCCGCAGGCCGGGGGCCGGGGAACATGAGGGAGACGGAGCCCGGGTCCTGCCCTGCCTGGCACTTTCTGAGCTGGCCGGGGAGGGGCTCCTTGCAAGGGCCGCCCATCGCCGTGCTGAAGGCCGGGGCGGGGGCAGCAGGCGGAGTGCCGCTCTGCCGCTCGAAGTTGCCCGGGTTGGAGAAGTAGTCGCGCAGGCGGGGCAGCTCGCGGCCGCTCTCCAGCAGCTCCGTGTGCAGCTCCAGC
>NW_005842385.1:1239485-1241561 GCF_000455745.1 Alligator sinensis | reverse complement strand
CTCCCCGCGCCGCACCGCGCCGCGCCGCGCCGCGCCCCGCTGCCGCCAGCTGCAACAACCGTAGCCGTGAGCCCCCTCCTTCCTCTCTACTCCCGCCTCTTCCTCTTCCTCTAACCGGCTTCCGGGTATCAACTCTCGCGAGACTCCCCTCCGCCCAACGGCCAGTGCAGTCCGGGCCCGGCGCTGGGGCCCCGCCCCCTCCCTCCGCGGCCGAGGGACTTCAGCCCCGCCCCGCCCCGCCAGGCTGAGGGGAGGTGGGCGGGGCTTCAGGCAGGGTTCTAGCCCAGCTCGTGGGGGACTCCCGGAAACTCCAAGGGAGAGAGATGGAAATGCCCAAAATGACGCCACAGGGAAGGCGGAAGGGGCAGAGCTGATGCTCAGGTTTGTAGGATGAGGAAAGGGGCGGGGTCACAGCCAACCGGGCGCTTGGGGCGGGGCCACGTGCCGAGCGGAAGGGGCGGGGCGTGTTGTCACTGAGTGCTCGGGGAGGGGCGGAGGCGCAAGTGGAACCGCCAGGTCTCGCGAGCTGGACGGTGCCGGCAGGGAGAAGGCGGCTGCAGCGCGCGAGTGAGTACTTGGAGGGGTGCCGTCTGCGTCTGCGCAGTCTGCGCAGTCTGCGGGGGGCTCTGCCGGGAGGTGATAAATTAGCCTTTGCAACAGGGTGCGCCTCAATTCCCCAGACTTATGGAGGGGCCCGGAACCACTGCTCTAGCAGGTGTTGAGCAAGTACAGTCCTGTGTGTCAGGTGTTCAGGTTGTAGTTGCATTGCTCTAGAGCAGGGGTAGGCAACATTTTTGGGCTGCAGTGCCGAAAAAAACACAATGTCTACCTTGAAAGGTGCCGGCAGCAGGGCTTGCAGCCTCCCAGCTGCCTGCTGGGAGCAGCCTGGGCTTCGTGGCTGGCAGCAGCTGCTTAGAACCCGGGCTGGCTTTGGTGTGTTGAGCAAAATGGCCTTGTGAGCCATGCTTGGCATGCGTGCGGGGGGGTTGCTGACCCCTGGTTTAGAGAAAAAAAGTAATCAGGGCTCGTGGTAGAGGTGACATCTTTTATTTGGCCAACAAGATTTTTGCAAAACTTTTCTTTGATGCCTGATGAAGGGTGTTTGTGCCCGAAAGCTTGCAATTAAAAATTTTTTTTTGCAGAAATCTAGGTCTAATAAGAGAGATCATCTCTACCATGAGCCCTCATTGCTAAAATCCTGTGTGTAATTTGCCAACATTTCTGTAAGGTGCAGTGTCAGTAGCACAGCTGACTTTACTCCATCAGGCTGACTTATAATACGTCTTCAACCTGTTTTGGGAACTGAACACCCTTGGTGGCCAGCTGCAGGTGCAGCTCTTTAAGCACAACTAAAACACTGCTGAAGGCAGGCAGAGCTTATATCATCCTTTTTTCTCCTCTACACTTGATCTGAGTCTTCAAGACGCTGTGAACCTTTCTCCTCCAAAATTGGGGTGTGTGTATTAAGTGGAGGAGCTGTTTTTCTGCCCAGAATAAAAGTACCCTGCTTTGATTCCTGCTCCATAGTACAGCAGCTGTGGTTTAAGTCAACTGACTCCCTCAGCTGCAGAGAGGATCATTGTTTTCAAGTGTTAATGATCATCTCTCCCTTTTAGCGGTCCTGATGCTCTGCTAACTGGGCTAAACTTCTTAGGGAAATTTTGCTGCCTGTTACTGATGTATTTCCCACCTTCTTTAGTGCTTTTCCAAATCATAGATCCACCGATGGAGACTACTTTTTAGGAGTAGCTATGGTTTCGGCTTCAGTTATGCAGGGCGAGTCATTTGAAGATTAGGCTCTGTCCTGTGCGGCCAACTCTAGAAAAATCTTTTTTTTTCTCTCTGTTCTGCTTTTCAAAAACTAGGTATTTATTATATTTGGGAGCATGTATGTGGAAAAAAATATAGTAGTACCAGCAGAGTTTGCACATTTTTGCAGTGACTATTGCTGCACTCAGAGCCATCCCTGGGGGTGCGAATTGGGGCCACCACTCTGGGCCCCCCACTTTAGCAGGCCCCACAGAGCTGGGCAGAGTGGCTGCGGTGACTCCGCCTCCGCCACTCGCCTCTCTGTCA
>NW_005842385.1:1235798-1238865 GCF_000455745.1 Alligator sinensis | reverse complement strand
CCCCCCCCCCGCCACTGGCTTCATGTTCAGCTGCTTGCTACCCCCCCCCTCTGCAATGGTGACGGCAGCTTCTTCAGGTCCTGGGCAGGTGGGATGGAAGCGGAGGAGGTGCTCCACATGGGCTGATTTGCCCTGGGGCCCCACATGCTATTTAGGTTGGCCTTGCCTAGAGGTGTGTGGGGCCTGGGGCCTATCAGCCTGAGGATGGGGTGGTGAGCAGGTGGAGCTGGGGGTGAGTGGCCGGAGCTGGCAGTGCATGGCAGCCATGGTGAGGCCTATGCAGCACTGACCGTGGGGCCTGGGGCAGTCACCCCAATTTGCACCCCCCCCCGGGGCAGCCCTGGCTGCACTCGCTAAATCTTGACATTTACAGTACAAATGTGTACTGGTGGAAATATGGATGGCACAAATTAGTGCAAAGCCTCAGCATTGGAAACAGAAATACTTCCTTGATTATGTTCTCCAGGAACATATGTTGGAAGCTGTTAACCTGAATGCCCTAGACAACATCTATAAAAATTGTGGTTGGAAGGGAACGTCTGACTATCCTACGAGTATTTTCTAAGAAGTAGTAATAGGGTTACCATTCATCCGGATTTTCCTGGACATGTCCTCTTTTTGTGTCCTCCTATCTCTGTCCATCCAGTGTTGTTTAAAATATGAACAAATGTCTGGGATTTTGGTTTGCTCAGCATCGAAGTTTTTCCTGGCACTTCCCAGCTTGCTGTAGCAAGGAGCTGCTTGGGGCTGGGAGGAGTGAGGATAAGGTGATTGGAGGCAGGGGGCGCCATGTTTGTATGCATGTGCACACACATGTGGCTGGCATGCAGCCAGGCAGAGCAGTAGGAGCAGCCCTGGCAGCTGCTTGCAGGTAAGTCTGGGGAGCGGGGGTTGGACAACCAGGGCTTGGGGGCTGTGCGGGTCTTGTGAGTCTGTGTGTCGGGGGGGTGGCAGGGGTGTGTGGAGGGAATGGGTGTGTGAGGGGGGCAGGTGCCTGCTAGTGCTGGGGGATGCTATCCAAGCACTGGGTCTGCAGCAGCGCAGAGGGGGCAGGGATGGAAGCACCTGCCCCACCAGTGGGGGAAGGGGTCAGGAGGCCTTTGCAGGCAGTGGGGAGCTGTACGGCCGTATCTGCAGCATCAGGGCTGTTGCCCTTGTTCACAGGGATGGGGTGGCCAGGAGACACTGCAGGGCTCGGGGGAGCAGGGGACTGTGGGTTGGGAGTGAAGGGCTGAAGGGGCTGTGGCTTGGGAGTGAGGAGCACCAGGGGGAGGGGTTAGGGGTCTGTAGGTCGGGAGTACAGGGTACTAGCGGTGCTGGGGGTTGCAGGTCAGGAGTCAAGGGCACTAGCGGGGACGGAGGACTGTGGGTTGGGAGTGAGCCTGGGGGGTGGGATACTATGGGTCGGTGTGAGGGGCACTGGCAGGGCCAGGGGCTGTGGGTTGGGAGTGGGGGGCAGCAGCAGGGCCCAGGGTGAGGGGCAACTCCGTGGGCAGGGGCAGTGCACTGGCATATCACTGCCCCCTCACAATCATATCCCTGCCCCCCGCCTGCCTGGCAGGTGTCCTTTTTTTTTTTTTTTTGAAACTGAAAATATGGTAACCCTAAGTAAAATTAATTCATTAAACTAATGTAGACACTGTTATGGAGGATATAGAGCAGTCTGATTATTACCTAAAATTGGATCTGTATTATGGATGTAATTTAATTCAGTTAAGCCAATTCCAGTATTCCTTAGAAAATATCAGTATTGTAGGTGTACCCTAAAATAGTCATGTCCTAGCCTTTTTGGGTTTTCATAAGATCAGAACCAATCCCTTTGCTAGTGAAAAATTACTGTTAATTATGGTACACCATTGGAAAGGGCTGTGTGCGAGAAATAGTGCCTGGTGTCAAATGAAGCTGCTCTGTTTCTTAATGCATTTAATTTTCAACTCCTTGGCCATGTCCAGACATGTATGGACACTTGGTTCCCCAGGGGCAACTAACGGTGGTGCACCTTGTGCTGCCGCTATTTGTCCCTGGGGAGCACACCTGTGCCACGTACACTCTGGTGCATGGCAAGTTTCTCTGGGGCTGGCCCCAGCAGCCTTACCTGGGGTCCTGGGGGCCTCCCAGGGCTGCACCAGCAGCAGTCCTGCCATGTGGAGCCTGGGGGTGTGTGCAGCAGTTGGAGCTGCCCCCGCTCCTCTCGTCTCCCCAGATGAGCTGCTCATGGCTCCATCCCACGTCCCGCCCTGTGCAACGCCTAGCCCCAGCCCTGCTCCCTCCCTCACTGCAGTGGCCTAGATTTTCCTCCTTCCTTCCCCCCTAATCCCTTCCCTTAAAACAGACTTACCAGCCAGACCCTGTTACTCTCAATGTTGCTGAGCTGCAGTCCTGGCCACCTGTGCTACGCTTTGCCTGCATTCATTCACAGGCCGTTTATTGGCAACATGATCGGTCACATCAGCCAAAAAAAGCTGATTGCTGATACTGTCAATTTTCCTTATATCAGTACCGATCTGATTTGGGACTGATGTATCAGTGCACCTCTTTAAAAAAAATAGTGTGGAGAACAACTGAATGTGCAGTATGTGGTAATGCAGACATGTCTGCGGCACCACTTACTGCACAGCCGTGCTCGCCTGGATGTGTCAGAGAAGTTTCATAGAGATGGCAAAAACATGGTTACAACAGCATGTTCTACAATCACCCCCTCCCCCCCCACCCTGAAAAGATCACTTCGTTGCTTTCTTTATTGTTTAATGAAAAAAAAAATCTCTGGGCTCTGTGCGGGCCGCCTCCCGATCTCGTCCATGTCGCCATGTGCGAGCTGGGAGCGATATGCGGACCCGTTTTTGCGCACGCGGGCTGTGGCCAGCAGCCCGGGCACGCGGGGTTGAAGAAAACTGGTGGCGAGTTAGAATTAGTTACAGACGCGTAATGGTTGATTAAAAGATTGTTTACTTACACCAAAGATGGTCGTGGTGTATGCTGGACAGTTTTCCAGGCTCAGCTCCGCTTAAATCCTCGCTAGAGGACTCCGACAGTTGACCCCGGAGTGGTTGAAGCTCCGCGGGTTCGG
>NW_005842385.1:1191927-1235602 GCF_000455745.1 Alligator sinensis | reverse complement strand
GCTCTTCCTCCCAAACTCCAATTGCTTGCTCTCTCTCTCCAACTTTGGCGGAAACCTCCCAAGCTCTTTATACGGCTAGCAAGCCAATCGCTAGCCGCCACGTGTGCATAATTTAGGATCGGCCAATAATGTGGCGCGAATCTAAATACAAATGGCGGGAACTCCTTTGCACCGTGCATCACTATGATGCAAAAGAAATGCACCATGCAAAGAAGGCTACAAACTGGTGGGAAATACTCTTTTGCATGCGGGTTCTCTATTGCAGCAGAAAACTCTACCATGCAAAGGAGCTGCAATTTGGCGGGGGCATAATTTAGCGGTGCCGAAGCACACAAAAACAAAAAACCACAACTGTGGGTTGTGACAGGCTCCAGGAGTAGCAGCGAAGGACCTAACAAATTCTCAAATTTCTAACCACCTTATGACTAGATGCAAACTATTACTGCTATGCAGACTTAAATATTCAAGGGAATAGAAAGAACATGCAGCAGTAGTAAATTTGGTTTCTGTTGTGTGGCTTTTTTAATGTGAAGATCGAGTCACGTTCTTTCTTAAATAGTAAGTGTTTTCTAGCAGAGGGAGTTTTGCTCTTCGTTTTAGCAATATTTTGGCTTTTAGTAATAGGATTTCATTACAGTATTGGCCTTGGTATTTTCTCTTTCACTGGGAAGTGAGTAGATGTGGCAGTTGGTTGTACATATTTAGGTAAACAATCCTTATTATTTATAATTTATAAATAATTGAAATGCTACATATTAAAATATCTTCAGTAGACTTCTAGGAGATTTATATCGCAGTATACTTGATTTTATTTTGAAGACTTTAAAATATTTACCTGAAGTATTTTTGCAGTTGTTCAGAGGCCAGAAATGAATGTGGCTTATGGTTGCAAAAACAAACCATGCACCCCCAAGAAGACCCAACAAAAACCAAAACAAGACAGCACGTTGAAACTCTGTTAAGAGAGTGAATTGATATTTTTAGGTCTAAAATGACATTGGCAGTATTGAAGGTTCTTTCAGTAAAAGAATTCTACTAGAATTAGGCAATTTGAAACCTAGTTTTGTGAAAATAGGTTTGTATTTTAAATCTAGTGTTAGCATACCGGTGTACAAGTCTTTATGGGGGAAGTTTTTAACTTCTGAAGTGTTAAGCAGCTTGAGAAACTGAATATATAGGATTTGGTGCCTGGTTAAGAAAATGCCTCATCTTTCAGCAGCCTCTAGTGGCCTTTGGCACACATTGCAGCATTAATCCACATGTTAGAATTGTTGGCAGAATTTGTGCATGGGGCTTTTTTCCCCCTCTGTCTTTTTTTTAATTTTTTTAAAGCAGAAAGTTAAACACTGGTGTTAAAGAAGACGTGATCCATTGCAATCAATGAAATTGCAGCTGCTTCTGTTAAGGAATTAATTCTTTCCAATGGCCTAAAAACTACTGTGGAAGAGGTGACATACTTCAGCTCCACTTCAGTTTTGTGGAGAAAAGATTTTGTTGTGTAAAATCCGGTCTTTAAAAAAATAATTGAAATGAGAGTCTGGATTTAAATATTCCCCTGACTTTTTTTTTTTAAAACTCCTTAGTCATTGTGGTCATGTGCAAGAACCAGGGGGTGTGGACAGAAATAATGATTGCAGTTGTTCGGATGGCCAGCTCTACAAATGTGCCTGCCTTTTGAAATGTTCCAAAATCAACTGAAGCACTCCATAAGAGCAACTTTTGAAATGAGTCACTATTTTGAATCTCATAGTGTTCTACTCCTCCTTATGAGCAGGGATCCCGGTTTTCTCTGTTTAAAAATTACAAATTCTCCGATTTTAAATTTTTTTGCGAATTCTCTGATTAAAATACCCTAAATCTGTGATTAAAATGAAACACCACTATATGTATATGTGTATGTATCTATCAATTAAATGCAATGTTTTATTGATGTGTCTACAATTTTGAAGCAATTTGGAAGTCTACCAGTGCCTCAATCATTATGGTAAAATAAATTCTAAATATCTATAAATGTTGGTACTTGATTTTGGGTTTTTTATCATGGAAAACCACAGCTCCCCCTGCCCCCTTTGCTCACCTTGACACAGATCCAGGCCCCTCACTCTCCACCCACAGCCCCCGACCTTTCCCCAGCCCTGTTGGAGGGAGGCCCTCAGCTGCCAGGGCTATGGGGCCAGGGACCTGGGTCCACAGCCCCCTGCCCCTCTGCAGAAGCATCTGAGCCCTGGCTGCTGCTTGCAGGAGGTGGCAGCTATTGCAGCGGAGCAGAGCCTGACTCCCCCTCCCTGATGGGCAGCAGGGCCAAAGCAGAGCCCAAGTGTGGGGTGGAGGTGGATATGTGCTGCCTGCTGTGAGCTTCAGGCTCCCTGCCTTGCTGCCCTTCCCCTGTAGCCTCTGCGGCCCGGCAGGTAGGACCCAGCATGAGGGCAGAGTAGGGCCGGGTAGGGAAGCTTGTTACCGCTGCTGGGAGCCCCTCCCCACACTGAGGGGTACAACTCTGCACTGCTGCCCCTGCTGCTGCTGGACAGGCAGGGGGGCACTTTGCCAGGGTGGTGCGGGACTCCCAGCAGTGGTAACAAGCTTCCTTGTTCTGTTCTGCCCTGCTGTGCTAGGTCCCGCCTTCTGGGTTGTGGAGGCCCTGTGGGGAGAGCATCAGGATGGGGAGTCCGAGCCTGCAGTGGGCAGCCTGTACCCATCCCTGGCCCACACAGATTTGGGGCGTACATGCCCCACAACTGCCCCATGAAACAGTCGCCTGCGGCAGCTCCATCCCACTCCCTGCCAGGGCTCTGTGGCCACACATGGTCCTGGGCCCCAAGCCCCAGCCCTGCCCAGCTCCCTCCTTTAGAGTATCCCTCCCTCCCTCCCTCCTTATGGGGCCCTCAATCCCTCCTTCTCATCTCTTCCCCCCTCTGGCCAGACTTACTTGCAGGAGCTGCTCTCCCAGCTGCCTGGTGGCTGTGTGCGCGTGTGAATGTGCACATGGCACTTCTTGCCTGATTGCCCTTCTGCTCTCCCTAGCTCCTTGTAGGCTGGAACTCTGCCAGCCTGCAGAGAGCTCTTTGCAAAAGTGGAAAATCTGTGCATTTCTCCCTTAAAATGAGAAATCAATTTTTTTCTTGGGTAAAAGGGAGAATCCACACTTTTCCCCCCCATTTTTCTGTGGGAAACGGAAAACCTGGATCCCGCTTATGAGGGACAGAGGCAGAGTGGTGGAGTCTAGCAGCCTGACTGAGCCTGCCAGGTTGTCCAGCTGCTGGGTCCTGCTTCCAGGTCCCTCTACATCTCTGCTTTAGGGAGAGGAGAGGTTTGGGGGATTAGAGGATGAATTTCTAGCAGCAAGGGGCCAGGGAACCCCCATACTGTTGCCACAGCTGGGAGCACTCGGTACTGGGAGCTTGTTCTCCATGCCACTTGCTGCTCCAGTCCTCTACCCACCCCTGCACTGCTGCTGCTGGGCATTCCAGCCCCTCTCCACCTCTTTACTCTGGGGAGAGGGTTTGGGGGAGGATCTGGGGACTAGAGGTGGGTAGTCCAATGGTGGAGTCCCCTGGACCTTTGTTAGGTCCCATGTTCCTACTGCTTGTCTCAGCTGCCAGAGTCTCATGTACCCCACTGGCCTTGGAGCTGGGATTCTGGCTCTCCATCCCCCAGTCCCCTGTACCTCTCAGTTCCTGTAGCCTCCTGTAGCCCATCCTGGTTGGAGAAGAAATGGGTACATGCAGCTAAAACTGTTTTTGAAGTTCTCCAGCTGGGTGATGTGACCAATCAGAGTGCTCCAAAAGTGTTTGGACAGGAGACAGCATGCCAGAGTGCCATGATGATGGAAGGGGCACAGGGATGGGTTTCCCTCCCTCCCCCGACCGGACAAGAAGCGGCGGCGGGGCTGGACGTGGGGTGATGCGGAGCCGTCTGGTCCCAACAAAAGTCGGGAGGGAGGAGAGGGAGGCACGGTGGTGGCTTCCTGCCTGCCATGATGGCAGGGAGCGTGCTGCCGCTGCCCCATCACTGCTGGGCCCTGACAAAAACTGGTAGGGCAGGGCAGAGAGGGGCATGGTGACAGTGCCCTGCTGCCGCCTTCTCCGGGCCCTGCCAACAGCTTGGAGGGAGGGGAGGCAGGTGAATGTGGGCTGGGCAGACCTGGAGCGCGGGGGTGGGGGGGAGCGGTGTCAGACCTGAGGCGGGGGGGAAGGGGGAACGGGCCCGGACTGGAAGTGGTGGGGGAGTAGGGGAATGGGGGAGCAGGGCCAGACCCAAAATGAGGGGCAGGGGCCAGACATGGGCCTCTATCCCTGCCCCCCGCCTCTATTCTTGATGGGCAATTGACTGGTGTATATATATATAGTTTCTCAGCTAGGAGCTGTTTTGAAATGTTTCCAAGCCTCTTATACTAGAAAACATTTCAGAAGTTACTTCTGTCCACACCCAGAAAGCACAAGTAGTTCGTAAAGTCTTCAGTTGGCGGTACTGAGTGAGGTATGAAACGTTCATAGAGTAATAGGTAAACAAATTACTATTTCCCTTACTAGTGTATCACAACTAAGGACAAAATTAGTTAGACACTTAGACATTTACTTGTATGAGGAGTCTTGTTAAACTTGCATAGATAGAGGTTATGTACATACGTGTGCTTAAGTATTTGTAAGACTAAAGTCTCAGGTACTTTTGAATAATGGGTGAGGAAATAAAGATTTTTCTTTTAAAAACAAAAGCCCCAAATTATTTAAACTAGAGTTGCAAAAAAGGCATTTATTTTCTTCTAAAAACAAAGAAACAAAAACCACTCAATCCATTCTTTTGTACTTCTGGACTTATTCTAAAGTATTATAATGAATAAAACAAACACATTTAAAGTTTTATTAATATGGAAAGTGTTAGGGCTGATTTCAATTTATGAAAAGACTATTCTCAAGAATTAGCAGAATTATCAACTATCAAAATTCTCATGCCTTATAGGAAACAATTCGAAAGTTAAAACTTTACCGAAATTTACAGGGCAAGTGGAATAAAAGGGAAAGTTGATTAAACTCCTTTCTCCATTAAAAAAGGATGTCAAAGGCTAATGGGATTTGGAAAACAGATTGTACTGAGTAGTATATTGTCAGTGGATTTTGTTTGCTAGAATCTAGATACATATGGAGAGAGAGAGATTTTTCAAAAAATGTGATTTTTCTGGACATATCTATTTAGTAATAACTAAATATCCATATATGAGCTGGCATACCATTTTTTTCAACTTTTATACATGTTAAGTAATTGAATGGACTAACATAATCAAATGGAGAATATAAAACAAAACTTGATGAGACTTTAAATTAGTAAAGCAGGATTTTTCTAGCAAATAAAGACAATTTATCTTTAGGTTCTTCAAGAAAAAAAATGCTATCTAATGAAACATTTACTACTGAAGTGGAATAGAAAACTTTGGTGTTGGAAATGAGACTTCAGTACTGCAGCCATTATTTAACTGGAATGAGCTACCATAGGGACTGAATATTGGGAAGATGTTTGCCCCTAAGGGATGCCAGCTTCCCGTCACTCTCCTGCATTGCACTTCTGTACATAACTTTCCAAAAAGCTTGCTGCCACCTGTTGTATGGATTACAGGTAAATTTAGAGGTTGGCTACTGATGAGAGAGACATGGGAGGTTTACAGCCTGATCTGTGATAGCACAACATAGATTCTTATCTTTACCAGCTGGGGAGATCCAAGTGGGGGAGGAGGATGGCATGCAGGCTGGCAGCAAGTCTTCCTAAATTTGCTGATTTTTTTTTTTTTAAGTTTCCTCTAGATATACCCTATATTTTGAAATGGCTTATTCTAATAAGGCTTCTGTGATTGGCTTTATTTAAATTTCTTTGTTTCATTACAACTTTTGGGACTGGACTGAACCAGATCTCTTGTTGATTTGCAAGGTGTCAGTTGGTTGGGATTTATGTCCCTGGGAAAGTAGAAAGGAAGGTTTCTCTTCTCTTACTTTCACCATCATCATGTTTTCTCTTCATCTCGGGCTTTTACTGGCAAGGCTGCTTTGTTTTTACAATTTATCTAAGAAAATTAGGGAAACTATATCTCTTGTAGCAATACGGCAATTTAATATATTTGGTTAAATCAATTGGTATGTAAGGGGCAGTAGACATCCTGTGGCAGAGGCTCAGCTGTGGGTGGTTACTCAAGGAGTGCCCCCAGGCAGTTAAAAACCCCAGGGAGAGAAAGCGGGGAGCCCCAGTTAGGGGGAAGAAACTGTCCATGAGCAGGAGATGGACTGAAAGCCAGACAAGCTTGACACTAGGAAAGAGCCAGAGCACAAAGGCCTCTCCTGCAGCCTGGAGAAGGGCTATCAGTTTTTGATTTGCTGATTTCATTCTTCTGTAAGGACTGTGCCTTCAGTGCAAAAGGACTGGGTGAAGAGCCTCGTTGGGCAAAGCCAGGTTGTAAAAAGGCAGTAGGCTTCCCAACCTGCTTACATGCTACTATGACCAGCTTAAGATAAAGCTATGATATAGCACAGGGGTGGCCAGCCTTTGGTAGTGGCAGGTCACAGATCAGGCAGGGAGCAGAAAGCAGTGACAGATCAGGAGGAGAAAGGGAATCAGAGTGATACGTGGAGAGGATGTGGGGCTTACTTTGTGGCATGCCTGCCAAAACGGTTGACCCCCCACTGATTATATATTTGGATTATCTGATTCAAGGTCTTTTATTATGTCTTCTGCCAGGCCTCATGCTCTGTTTAATGTGATCTCATTAATGGTTTAGCTAAGCATGGTGATTGATTAATTTACTTTGCTTACCAAACTATTTGTCAAACCTGCAAAGGTCCACTTTGTGGTCACTCAGACAGGCTTTGGGCTCTGCTTTAACCACACATGCAGCTTAGGCTAGGCCCTTTGAAAATTGCTAAGGTTGGCAACGTTCCCATACACAATTATGAGGGACAAACATCTGCTAAAAGCATATGAATACAAGGATGAAAGGCAGTCGGAGTTAAAAGTTGCAGTGAGCAGCCCGCGGTTGTTCTGCTAATGGTAAATTTTGTGTCTAGGTGGATGAGTAGCAACTATATTGTTTTGAGTTAACTCTCATTTCCTCACTTTTCTGGGCTTGTTTCAAGTAGACTGTGATACAGTTAAGATGGCTACTCCTACAACAATACCATTTTGTTAGTAATCCTCTGTAATGCTGTAGTGCATGAAGTTTTTAACTAGGATTAAGGACTTCAGCTGGACCCTGTATAAACACAGCATTAGAAAAGCACACCTTACTCTAGTGCTTCCCAACCTTTTCCTCAGTATGATCCCATTTAAACATTAGAATTCTTGTGACCCAAATGATGCAGAGAAGATAGATCGGCGCTGTCTTTCCCTGCAGGTGGCACAGCCGAAGCGGAGCCCGTGCAGTGTGGAGGATGCAGGCTGTGGGCTCTGGGTTCCCCGACCTGCTGCTCTCCCCTCCAGGGGCCTCTGTGATCTAGCAGGTGGGACCCAGCATGAGAGGACAGAGTGGGGTGGGGAGTCTCAGTGCCACTTCTGGGAGCCCCGCACCGGCTGCGCTGCCATAGTAAAGCACCCTCTACCCACCTGGCAGCTGCAGTTGTGCCCCCTGCTGCTGGGTGCACAGGGGGTGCCTTGCCATGGTGTCGGAGCCAGTGTGAGCTTCTGGCAGTGGCACCAAGCCTTCCTGCCCCATTCTGACCTCCCATGCTGGGTCCTGCCCACTGGGCCATTGAGGCCCTGCGGGGGGAGGGTGAAGGGGGGGAGACAGGGAGCCCCAAGCCTGTGGCAGGCAGTCCGCATCCATCCCTACCCCGTGCACAGATCTGGCGGGCATGCATCTTCCCATGACTCCCTCCCCAGGTGTGTACACAGCAGTGGGCAGCCAACCCCCACTGCCACCCCTCCCAGACAAGCCTCCTGTGGCTCCATCCTCTTTCCCGCCTGGCCCTGCATTCCGTCTCTGCCCTGTCTGTGAGCCCCCCAGCCCTGTTTCACTCCCTCCCTCCATCCCCATGGGGGGCTCAGTCTGCCCTTTCTCCCATAGACTTACCTAGAGGCTGCTATGGGAGCTGCTCTCCCCACTGCCTGCCTGCCACCTGCATGTGTATGGTGCATATGTACATGGCGCTCCCTGCCTGATTGCCCTGCTCCTGCTCCCCCCAACCCTAAGCAGTCCCTTGCAGGCTTGAACTCTGTTAGCCTGCAAGGGGAACCCACTGTTCCTCGCTTTTTTTTCTGTGATTTTCATCATAATCGGTCGACAGTGTTGCATGTCTTTGCAACCCCATTTTTAATCATTGCAAACCCAAACGGGGTCATGACCCCAAGGTTGGCAACCGCTGCCTTACTCCCAGGGCTTGCAGTCTCAGCGGTGGCAGTTTCTACAAGTTTAAGGACACAGGTTATTCATGGTTTTGGACAGAAGTGTTGACTGACTTATAGCTGTGAGGTGGTTCTGTCCAGGCTATTGCTGATGCAGTAGGACCCCCTCTCCCCCCCCACCTCCCAACCCAACTCATCATACTTTTTTTTTTTGTTGGGCAACAAGGAGGACAGACAATATAAGAGTTGCATTTTGGCCTAAGGACAAGTAAGCCCTCTGGCCTGGCTGTGACACCAACTATTTCTATGGCTTTAGCCAAGCAAAGCATTTTTGTCCGTTCTTTCCCTGTGGAATGACACTGATTAATGCCTGCATCACTGTGGGGTTTGTGAAGCGCTGCTGTATGTGGTCTAAAACTCACAAATTTGAGAGACCCCACACTGATGAGGCTCTGGGTCCTGGCTACACATGAGGACCAAGAGTTTTGTGTGAGCCCAGGGGTTTCATGAACCCCTGAGCCTTGGAGATTATGGCAGCTGCAATCCCATGGCTTGGGAGTTGTACCCCTGTGGCTGGCAGCCCTGTCAGCTGGTGGGCTCCCAGCCCCAGGAAAGACCCTGCTACACATGGAAGTTAAAGCTTGATAGCAACCAGTTCTAAAGGTGGTACACATTTTCGAAGTCTAACTTTATAGCTGGTTGGAGCTTTTTCTTATGTGTTAGCTACTTTGCATGTGTAGCTGGTCTCAGCATAATTGTAGAATTAACCAGTTAATTGCGTGATCCCTGTAACAGGTACAGGGGGTCTAAAGCTCATTTTACCAGGAGGTTGTCTCTGCACTGAAAGACAACAGTGAGTGCTAGGACCTTGGAGAGCAACAGTCTGTGGTTCACATGTACATGGTTATGAAACTTATACACAGAGTTCAATGAATCTCATGTTAAAAAGTGCTGTAGCTCTGTTTTTGTTCTCTCCTTTAAGGCACCATTAAAAAAAACAACTAAAAAAATAGCGTACATTCATTGCAGAAAGCTGCAGTGCACTATTTCTCTGGTCTATTAGGCTTTCATTCATCACCCTGTATATTTTGAACTCAGCTTATTTATGCATTTTGTAGGTCAGATTTTAAATAATACTTTTCCTCTGACTGGGAGAATTAAAACTAGAGCAGTGTTGGCACTAAAATACACTGTCTAAAGGGGAGCTGTATGAAAAACCATTTGTTTGGTTAGCTGTTACTGTTTCCATTATGTTGGTTGAGGCCATTAGTGTGCAAAGAGTTCTTTCTTGCAGTCTTTTCTGTTTGGTATTAAAGATATTGTGAAATCACCATTAAGTTTTAAATGCAAGACACTGTGTAAGAAAACTAACAAATGGCTTACTTTTAAATACTTATACTTGGTAATAACTTAAATCTTAGTAGGAAAATGTGGTTAAAATCAGACACTGATTTTTGTATTTCAGTTCTGTTTTTAAAGCTTTAATCTCTCATTACTGTCTGCCCCCACCCTCCAACTGGTTTGTTAGCTTCTGCATATACAAGCTTTTCCCCATATTTTTAGGAGGCAGTCATTCTTAAATGATTGTAAGGCAAGTGGAACAGGGAACCCTAGCCTTGTTACTAGAAAACAGGGCAGCCCCTTTTAAGGACTGAGTTTTCAGAGCACAGCCTGCCAGCAGAGCAGGGGTTAAAGGGTAGCCCTGTGAGCCCATCAGCTGACTGGGGCTGTCACATGATCAGGAGAGAGCTGTAAAAGCTGTAGGTTGAGCTAGCCGAGGGGGGCGGCCAACCCAGGTTGTGGCAGAGCATGTGGCTGGAAGAAAACAGCTTTGCAGGCCAGGGCACAGGACAGAACAACCCAGAGAGAAAGAGATGTGAGGTTAGCAGGCAGGGCCAGATTAATGCATAGGCAAGCTGTACCTAGGGCCCTAAGTGAAGAAGGACCCCAGTTGTGTTTATTTTACATATTATAATTATTGAGTGAAAAAAGTAATAAATATATGTAAGTAATAAATATACATTATTAAGGAGGGGTCCATGAGCTTGTTTGTCTAAGACCCACTAAATGGTTAATCTGGCCCTGTAAGCAGGCACACTTCCTCTATTATTTTTCTTCTTTGTTACAGCCCATGGGCTTAGCATTTGTTGTAGTTTAAACCAGTGGTTTGTGTTGGGAGTATAGGGGAGGTTTTTGGAGGTCCCACTAGTGCCCAACGGGCACATGACTGCCTTGAGCCCTGCCAGGGTCAGGCTCAAGGTTTGACCAGTTATTTAGCCTATAGCAGACAGAGAGAGAGGGCTAGGTGGCAGCCACACAGGGGCCTAGGGCCCAGCAGCCGGGTTGGGGCCCAGTGTAAATGTGAGCTACAGCTTCAAAGCCAGCCCCGATGCAGTGGGCCTAGGCTAAAGGGGCAGAGGCCAGCAAGGCTGAAGTTTATAGTAATGACAGTAACATCTGCAAGGCATGGGGCATGACATGGGGTGGTATGGAGCCATGCAATTATCCCTAAAGGCAGGAGCTCCCCCACCTGGGTGTTCTTTGGAGTGAAGACCAGAGCTGGGAAACCCTGGGGCAGCCTCCCCTTTGAGAACCAGAAGAAACATCAAGACGTGGCAGGAAAGTGAAGGGGAGACTGTTCCCAGAAGTGAGTTGGAATAAGTGGGACTCTGGGGTGCCTCCAGGGGTTTTGAGCTGCCCTGGGGATGGTGCCCTGTTACAGCAAGGTATGCCAAAATGTTGTTGTTCTTATTTTATTTTATTGTACCTACTCTTACAAGAGGGTTAGATGGATACATGAGTGCCTTTGGGGTTACTTCATATTTCCACCCTTCCACCATGTGTGGTTTGTTCATGTTTGCTCTTTTCCTCAACTCTGCTCCCCATTTAAAGGGAGGAGCTTTGCTACTTGCTTTCTTCTTCTGTAAGTGGACTCCAGCTGCCTCGTTTCTGCTCTGCTTTACATTACTGCAGACTGGCCTGTAGAGAGCAAAGGAGATCTAGCATCAGGGTACTCAGCTCATATTGTTATATTGATTTCAGTACTGTTGGGTTAGGAGGGTGGAGAGGATATCTTGCATGCTGGTACGAAGAAGCGGCTAGTAAAATATTAAATACGTAAAGGGAACACAAGCTGACCTTAAGTGGCCCTGTGGCGCTGAAGAGAATCCATGATTTGTAGGAAAAGAATTCTGGACATTGCCAGAGAATGCAAGCCCGAAGGAGGAAACTCGCAGGAAAAGGTGTACAGGAATTATTGGTTTTGTCTGTCTTATGTTTTTATCTCTAAACAGTAATTGTGATAAAGACTGTGCAAAACCCATCTCTGTATTACATACTATTCCACTCACAAGTTCCAGTTAGGTTTTCACCCTGTTGTGACTAAATGTTGCTAAAGGTTCCTCCATGCTGCTTTAATGTAGTCCATCCTTGAAGGAAGTACCCATTGCATGTTGTCACCTTCAGTTGCCTTGTTGCTAAGTGTTGGTCTCAAGTCACGTGAGTGGGCGAATTGCAGAGTCCATCAGAAACTAGGGATTTATATGACATTAATAGCAGGGATTGGGGAAAACCCACCAAGATGCCTTCTTCAAGGATTTCAACAACAAAAAAAAGTTCAGGAGTGCAAGCCGCAAGGCTGCTCTGGTATTTTATGACCTACAAGGCAGAAAGACTGATAGCCCTGTTTTTCCCTTGGAAATTTTGCAGGGGAGTTAGTTATGCAGGATTATCCTGATAGTCAGTGATATTAAAAAAGAATATTCAATTCTCTGAGCTTTTTGCCTCAGGTATAGCTGTGCATTGCTAACCCACATTTAAAATTTAAAACAGATGCCATTTGTTGTTGTATTATGCAAAATATTCAATGAAAATGTTGAACATGAAATACTTTTAAGCAGATGGTCTGAGTCTCAAAAGCACGTTTAAATGTAAAAGCAAATGGAAATACTATGCTTGCAGTTTAATTGTGTTATAGTCTGCATATTGTACTTCAATTCAGTAAGGAAAAGGGGTTTCTAGAGAGAGGAAGAAAAGGGACTTGATCATCTCGCTGCTAATCATAGCACAGCTCAGTGTTGAGCAGCTAAGATGAATTTCAATATACACATTGGGATTTGGCATACAGATGGTAGAGAAGGTTAATTTGGGGCTTGCCTGGCAAATATGTTTTATAAATTCAGTTGGACAGTCAACAGGCACGTACTTGTTTACCCCATGAATCAGTGAATTGTGTGATTTTTTTTTTTTTTTTTTTTTTTTTTAATAGTATTAGGAAGCAAAATTTAGACAAATTAATTCCAAAGCAGCATTTTGACGTTCAAGTGGTACACAAAGCCTTCATGGTATCTAATTTCCCAGTGCCATGTAAAATCTGTCTCTTCACAGCAAATTTTCCACCCCAAGCTGAAATTTCATATATGGACAAATTTTACAATTGCCCTTATGATAGTTGAAATTAAATATATAATATGGTTTACTTGGAAAATGTCTGTCAACCAGAGAAAATAGGCAATCTTACTTATTTTGATGCTTAAAAGGTTATTTACCAAGGCCATGTTAATAAAATGCATTTCCAATAATTCTCTTAATCCTACATAATGGGCATACAGTGCTTAGTGGAGCATGGTCCTTCCGGAAGAGATGAGTCCTATATTCTGTGCTCTTGTCTTGACACTTAAAATTATCCTTCTTTCCACCCAGCATATTGATTACTACCATTTTAAAGTCTTACTCCATATATTAAAACCAGGTAAAACCAGGAAATGTTGTTTATGCACACAGAATTTTATTGTGCTTTTTTCTAAATGAGGTTGTCATGACCCAAAAGGCATGACTGTGTGTGTGCTTCGGCACCAGAATTATCCCCGCCAAGTTGCAGAGCATTGCACGGGGGAGTTTCCTGTTGCAGAGGAAACCCCGGTGCAGGGACGAGTTTCCTGCCTTTTCTGCAGCTTCTTTTGCAGAGTGCATTGCTCATGTTGCAAGAGGAATGCACGGTGCAAAAGAGTTCCTGCCACCGGTATGCAAATTCGTTCCCCGTGATTGGCTAGTGCTAAATTATTCACACGTGGCGGCTAATGATTGGCCTGTTAGCCGTATAAGAGGCTTGAGCGGTTTCTGCCCAAGCTGAAGAGGACTCCACATCCATCTCGTGGGGACTCTGGGTACACGGCAGGGTAATAGAAACCCTGTGTGAGATCCAGAGGAGCTTGGCGGCCTGATCCACCGCCCACCTCTTCCCGTCTTCGAGCGCGACTTTTATAAGACGTATCTACGATTTCCATTTTGGTGGCTCGTTCACCCAGAGCATCCGGAGCTCTGTACCGTGGAGCCTAGCAACCTCCACGAGACCGTCTGTGTTGTCTGTCTGTAACTGCAACTCAATCAAGTTTTCCTGCCTACACCACTGCCATCTCGGTGTAAGTAAACAATCTTTAAAACTACTGATACACGTTTGTGCCCAATTCCAGCTCGACGGCCTTCCCTCTCCGACCCGGTGTGCCCGGGCTGCTGGCCACAGCCCGCGTGCAGCGCGGAAAAGGGCTCGGGTCGCTCCCGGCCCGCACAGAGGTGAAATGGGGTAACATTTTGAGTGCAGTTTCAAAACTACAGGATTAGATGTCGATGGCTTTGGGGGGAACTTAGCTTGCGTTTTCATTAATCATAAAGCAATCGATTGAGCACAAGGCTGTGGATAAAGGGTCTATGGCAGGTAGTCCTCTGCACATGGGAAATATTGGCCTGAAGCATAAAGGAGCAATGTGGACCACATCTGTAACCTGCTAACAAGAACTTCTCTGGAATGAAGAGAACACTCCTGATTCAGATAACTAGCTGGTTCATTTTCCACTTCACCCCCCTCTCCAAGCGCTGTATGCTGTGTGAGAGTTAATACACATCTCCTAGCTTTGTGAATATAAATGAGGCACCTGACAGACCTCTGGACTCTTCTGTTTATTTTTAATGCCTGGGAATATCAAACTACTCCACTACAGGGTGTGATACCTGAAACACCACGAGTACTCTCAACTTCTGTAGGAAAAATTGGTGGATGTGAGGGCACTGGCTATGACACAGTAGTTGCTTAATATGCTCAGAAGATCCTAGAAAAAAAGATCAGAAAAGAAAGGTTAATTAAGAAGATATGATGAATAGAATAAACCAAGAAGCTGCTGCTTTCTTAATATTCCTAGAGTTATACTTTGCTAAATAGGAAATGTTTTCTTGGTTTAATTTAGACAAAGGAAATACATCTGCCTACTCCAAAAATAACCCAGTTCCAAAAAGTTAACCTCCACGCTGTATGACATAATGGTCTTGACTCTATTTTATAACCTTGTTCCCCACTCTCATCATCCAGGATGACCGCTATCTCCAGTCTCCAAACTGGTTTGCTCCAATTACCTACATAAAAAGAGTTTTTGGTGTTCCTGGTTTCTCCAAGACATTTTTGTAGTGAAAGGTCTATGACATGGCCCACTGAGTATACAGCAACCTTTTTGACACCTGACTTTCAAAGCCTTAACAACTCATCTTGGAGACTTTAAAAAATCTGGTGTCTGACGTGCTATACCAGTTGTTGCTCATTGAGTAAGTTAATTTTAGATCACTGGGCAGAAACTTGCTAAAATGCTCCTACCCCTTTTCTCTTGAATGTTAGCTTTGACAGACATGTCCAGCCTGTCACAAGGGGATTCAGTCAGGTCTTGCAGGGAACTTGCTGAAAATGCCCCTTCCTTGAAAATGCCCCATACCACTCAAGAGCCTGCTTTCCAGTTCTGGAGATAAGACACTGTAGATTTATGCTGCTCCTTGAGACCTGGAATGTCTTAATCCTGTATGATCTGGCTAATATTATCCCAGGTTTTATTCCCTTTTTGTTTATGGCAAGTGCTGAGATTTCATCCTGCATGTTTGCTGTTGCTTATTAAGATCGCCTGTTGAACTCTGTAGTTTTATTGGCTTTTTTTTCTTTTGGTGCCTTAATGTGCATACCTCTCTCTTGAGTCTGTTTGGGCATACAAACCCAAAGATCAAAGTTGTGGGTTAGCAATGTACAGCTCATGGGCCAGTTCTGGCCTGTTAAGCAGTGTTTTGACTCTGTGGGCTGAATAATGGTGGCGGGGAAATGGCAGCAGTAGGCTGGCTTTGGACCTAGCTCCATTCATTCAGCCTACTGCTGTTGAAAGGTTGCTAACCCTTAAGTGACTTTTTCCCCAATTTCTTCACAGTGTTCTTTCATATTCTCCTTTTTTATATACAAATATTAGTAAATTTCCCATAAATTTAAAGGGTTCCGAATGCACCATTTATCATAGCTTCCTGTAGGTGTCAGTAGTGGTAATTATGTGGCTTTTGCCCACAAGCACAAAAACAATCTGTAAGCAGCTGTGGTGTACCTGTTAACTTGATTTACCTGAAGTGAATATCTTTCCATCAAAAACACTTCTGTTGGCAGGGATCTCTCCCATACCAGAGAAACAAGCCCGAACTTGAGTGATTAGGTCCAAACTTACAAGGAAAGAGGAGCTATCCAGCCATTTCTTTTAATTTTAATCCTGCTCAGATGTTGTGAACTGAAGATGGGACTTTGTTATTACTGCATTTGTTTGGTTTAGATGCTGAAAGGATTAAAAAGAAGATAAAATCGGAGGTTTTTGTTGTTGACCAAGACCAAGGGAGAAGAGCTCCATCATTTAGTGATCAATTTATGTGCTCTGGTGGGTGAGAATTGCAGTGAGGATGAATGCTCTGAATGACTGCAATGTCTCTTTGGGTAGGAACAGATGATGCCATAAATTTTTTTATGACAGCACAAAGTGACAGGAAATAGATGTCCCTACCTCCTTTTCATGCCACAAATACCCAAAAGGTAGCGACAGAATGATAGACAAGAGTAATTTGTGCCACTTCATTGTAGTGCAGGTCTGTTTACTTATGGTAGGAGAGCATGGGCATCTCAGAGCTGTCTGCACTCTC
Source organism: Alligator sinensis (assembly GCF_000455745.1). NCBI lineage: Eukaryota > Metazoa > Chordata > Crocodylia > Alligatoridae > Alligator > Alligator sinensis. Next base: position 1,219,306 of record NW_005842385.1, on the reverse strand, counting down.
CAGTGGCTTGAAGGGCCTGATCCTGGGCATGGCAGGAATTCCTGGGCAGAATCGGGCCACTCAAGCCCTTGGAGTACTTGCCTTGCTTACCAGGGTACGTCCCTGGGATCTCTAGGTACATGTCTGGGTAAGTGGGGTAATGGTTTCCCTGCTCACAGAGACATGTCCCTGGGATGTTAGGGATGTCCCCCAGCGAAGTAGGGAAACCGCTGACCAGTGCTTCATGTGTAGGCATGGGTCAGCACAGGTCCTGGCAAGAAGGCATGGAGTGGCCGGAACTGAGGAATTCCTGGTGCCCTGTGCTTCCATGCTAGAAGGTGTGCCAATCTGTCTTCACATGGAGGCACAAGTCAGCATGGATCTCTTGGCATGGAGGCATGTGGTGCCAGAGATTCCCCTGAACCCGTGCCTCCATGGGTCCTGATACAGAGGAGCAGGGCAGCAAGGAACGTGGGGAATCCCTGGGCAAAGGGAACACATCACCCATGCCCTGTATTGAGCCATGTGTGTTCACCCAGTAAAGTGAGGGCCAAGCCATAAAAACACATCTGAAAGATGCTCTTAGCTTGACAGGGTTACTTTTCCTCTTAACTATTGAGTGACTAACTGTATTGACATTGAACAACATGCTATAATGTAACCTATACTCAGACTATTCTCCCACTGGCTGCTTTGTTTGAGTAAGGATCATAGGGTGTGTAGCTTGTTGAGTAAGGATCATAGGGTGTGTTGCTTGTTGAGCAATCAACTGCTGAGGTTTCCTTGACTGGCATTCCCTGCCTAGACAGATGAGGATAGGACCGGTTCTCTAAGCCTAATTACTGAAAACAGAAAAAAGGGATTTTTTTCCCCTTATTACCCTGTAGACTTTGGAGAAAATACTATCTTTCTGCTGTGGTTGCAGAGACCAGGATATTTAAGTTTCTGTTCAGTGGTGACAGTTGAATTGTACCTGGATCAGTGAGGAAGGGTAAGGATGAGAGATGGATTTCATTTATCTTTCTGGAAATTGCTTATAATTGGCAACTCTTAACCAGTTTGTGTCCTTAATGCTGGAGTAACTCAAGATTTGCCTACATGCAGAAGTGCACTGATTCACAAGTCCTAATTAAATTATCTACTAGTTAGAAAAGCCCCAAGCTGGGGAAGGATCTTGATTCAATAAAACTGTTTAAGGTAAAGGTGACTATGCACTGAAGAGCTTTCCTGAGCTCAGGCAAATGCTGAATAATTTCCCTGAGGTATAAAATAAATATAAGATCAGGTATGTATGCGAGAGAGAGGGAGGGAGAGAGGGCCCAGCATTGTAGGTTAAAATAGAGGCAGGATGACAAGCGGTAAGAAATGGCATGAGCCGCATATATTGAACGGTTTTAATGTGGACTAGTAACTAGATGCACTGTGCGCAAGTCATAGCTTGTATAGTGTAATTAAGCCATGATTACAAAATAAAAGCATTTAGTCAAATTAATCATGGGGATCATTATCTTCTGACTAGACAAAAAATAAAGTTCTAGCATTTTTCATGCTTTCTAAGCCAGGGTCTAGATTGGAAGAGACCTGAGGGGATCAATGTAATGTAAAAATGTAGCTGTTTGCTAATTTAACGTCTTTTGATTTACATTCTTCTACTTTGCTAGCTTCTGGGAATCTGCAGCAGTAAATGTATGATTAGAATAAGATCTGCCTTCATTGTGGCCTTTTGCCTTCTCCATTTGAAGTATTTAAAGTGTTGGAGGCCCTGAATTCAATTTGATTGCATGTCTCTGAGTGTCTTTCAGTGCTTTGACTTCACAATTTTAACTTGTCTAAACTTTTTTTTTTTTTTAGTGTTCCTGTGTAGACAGGCACTAGGTGCAATCTGTCTGTGTATTATGCCTTGTTTCTTAAATAGTCCAATAGTTCATATGAACGCAGGACTGTAACGGACCTCATGAGGGTCATCTAACCCAGCCACCTGCTTAAGACAGGATCTCTGACTAAATTAATTTTGTTTCTTAGTTTATCTAAAGAACTGGGACACATAAAAGTAAGAAAATGGTTATTTAAAAATAATCATCCTCACATAATAAATGTTGTTATAATGCTGTATGAAAAAAATCTTATATAATCAAAATAAGATGGCCTTAGTTAATTGTAACCCTTAGAGTTGTTTTTAATGCTTTATTTTATTATCCTGGTTTTAACCCTTGGGGGATTCCAAGATATGCACCAATGTCTCTTGTCCATGCACAGATACAAACCTTAATCTAATGTATCCCCAGATAGTATTAATACATTATATTCAGTTGTCCAACCAAAGAACAGGGTTTACTTCTGCCCGGTGTCACAAGGCCTTCAACCGAGTTGTGGAGCCATTCAGAATCGTAGTGATCCCGTCTAAAGCATGCGATCCATAATACTCTTATACTTGCACAGTGCTTTTTCACTTGCATATCACAAAGTACTATATGAAGGGGAGTTAGTGTTAGTAGCCTAATCATACAGGTTGCTTCAGCTTTCTTTATATGCAGGTACAGTGTAATATGCACCACTCCCAGAGTCAGCAGTGAGGGTTTCAATAGCTATTTACTTCCAGGTTCCTTTGTCTCTCCTAAACTACAAAGGTCAGCATGCCGGCACAGCCAGCCAGCCAAGAGAGGGTAGTATGCTCTTGCAAGCCTGCATGACACCTGACTGTGCTGTCAAAGAAGTAGTTTAAAAATGCCTACTGAAAATGATGGGAACTGCCTTGGGTTGGTATTCTACATGATAATCCACAAGTACATTTGCAATATCTTTTTACTGTAAGATAAGCTGCAAGGAGAAATACCAACGGCTTGACTGATCATATTTCAGGGTAACTTTTTAATGATCTATAACTCAGAGCTGAAGGTTTTACTATTTCTTCTTTTACTACTTCTCTTTTTCCTTCCAATTATTTGGCTATTTTTAGGTTGAAGTTTTCTGAGGTGAGTAGAGGACTAAAAAGTTAGGATTTAGAATGGAAGCTGGCTACATATCTTACCATGATACAGTCTGAAGATATTAAGCTGAGTAAGATGCATCTGACTAACTCTCTGTGCTTTTTCCCCTCCTCAGTGTTCGACTTCCCTTTGAGAGCCACTGCCACCATGAATTTACATCTCTTCATAGTCACTGGTCTCCTTGTGCACTGTGTGTTCTTGGCCTCTATTTTTGACATCTACTTCACTTCTCCTTTGGTTCATGGCATGACTCCTCACTATAATCCTTTGCCACCACCTGCAAAACGACTAGTGCTCTTTGTTGCGGATGGTCTGCGGGCAGACTCGTTATATGAAATTGAGGAGGATGGTAGTCCTAGAGCACCTTATCTTAGGTAAGCTTGTTAGAAGACATACTTGTTCTGGAAGTGCAAATTAACCGTTAGACATCTCACAGAAGTATTTATCTTGGGAACAAGAGGAACAATCTCAGAAACACGGTAACTTATACCCAAATCCTCTGATTTTGAGGGTGAGGGTGAGGTATTTGCTGCAGAATAATGCTTTACAAATGTGAATGGAAATCATCATAGTTGTGAAGAAAACTATTAGACCAAATGTATTTGATGCAGTATTGTCACCTTGAGTCTACAGATACTGCCTGAGCCTGAAATAGAGCTCTAAGCTTCCTCCGTCTCAATTGCATGTTGACTCTGAAGCCTAATTACTGGCTATTTTTAATGGTTTTTCCTCTTCATTTTTTTTTAAACAGGAATATCTGATGTGCTTATCCTACAGTTCAAAACAGTCTCTTGGGGTTTCTCTTCACCCAGGTGCTAAAAGTTTGAGCTTCCCAAACCTGTGTCCTGTGTATCAACCTTTTTCAGCCAAATTTTAAACTTAATATGGGGGCAACACTAAACTGAATGTTAATCACAGTAAACTTCTAGTGTATCATAATTTACCTGAAGCTTTTATGGAGCTTTGCAGACTTACCTGTAGCTGACTCCTAACATGACATTGGCTGTTCTTGAAAGGTGTCAACTCCCATTGGAAGCTGTATGCAACACTAGAGGAAGGCTTTCCCGTAAACAGTAACATCTTCCCTGATCTGGAATGACTGCCTTCCATATCAGCGCAGTCCTTACACATTTGAAAAACTGCCAAATATGACTGTAGTTTTTTGGTATGGACATACCTGCTACCAATAATCCAATGCGAAGAGCTATCCTGGGTAGCTTTTGCCCTTGGAGAACTTGTCCTGATTCAGAACAGTGAGATGCTGTTGAAATATTCTGGCTCATTAGTACAGCTTAACCATACGGTGAGATAGTATCTAGCCTATCTTTTTCCCTTTCAGTTTCTAGTAGATTTTGTTCCTCTGCATTAAGCATTTGGGAAGGAAGAATTCCCAAATCCTTCCTTTCTAACATGGGGAAGCTTTCCCTTTTGCTGTCTCTGCTTCTGTGGTTTGTGGAGTAACAGAAGACTCAATTTGTCAGTGCAGTCAATCGGGTACATTTCTCAAGCACTGAATTTACTTGTTAGGGTTTTCTTCTTCCTGTTGATTGGGTAAGACACCAAAAGGTCAGAGAATGGTATAAAATACCAGTGAATTTTGAAGCATGGTCTCTAGAGGTGTTGGTAGGAAGGAAAAAACATGTAGCATTTTCTGCCTTTGAAAAATGCCCCCAAGAGATCTTTTCAGCGCTGTTGCGTACACTTCTGTCACTCAAATGGGACCTGGAACTTCTCCTTTCTACAAGCCCCTGAACTATCTTGTTAAATGTGTCATGACCCAAAAGGCATGATTGTGTGTGTGCGCTTCAGCACCAGAATTATCCCCGTCAAGTTGCAGAGCATTGCACGGGAGAGTTTCCTGTAGCAGAGGAAACCCCGGTGCAGGGACGAGTTTCCCGCCTTTTCTGCAGCTTCTTTTGCAGAGTGCATTGCTCAGGGTCAAAAAGTGTCCCCGCCACTGGTATGCAAATTTGTGCCCTGCTATTGGCCAGTGCTAAATTATTCCCACGTGGCGGCTAACGATTGGCTTGTTAGCCGTATAAGAGGCTTGAGCGGTTTCTGCCCAAGCCGAAGAGGACTCCACATCCATCTCGTGGGGACTCTGGGTACACGGCAAGGTAGTTGAAACCCTGTGTGAGATCCAGATGAGCGTGGCGGCCTGATCCACCGCCCACCTCTTCCCGTCTTCGAACGCAACTTTTATAAGACGTACTTACGATTTCTATTTTGGTGGCTCGTTCACCCAGAGCATCCGGAGCTCTGTACCGTGGAGCCTAGCAACCTCCACGAGACCGTCTGTGTTGTCTGTCTGTAACTGCAACTTAATCAAGCTTTCCAGCCTGCACCACTGCCATCTCGGTGTAAGTCAACAATCTTTTAAAACTACCGATACGCGTCCGTGCCTAATTCCAGCTCGAAGGCCTTCCCTCTCCGCCCCGGCATGCCCGGGCTGCTGGCCACAGCCTGCATGAAGCGCGAAAAGGGCTCGGGTTGCTCCCGGCCCGCACAAAATGCATCCTGTAAAACAAATCAATAAGATCAGATATTGGCTGCTCGCACTGATATTTTGTTGCTACTTTGGCAGGATCTCAGTGTTCCAGCTTTTATGTCTGTCTATGATATCAAATTATGCAGTTTAAACTAAGGAGTATTTTTTTCAGATCTACTTCTGAGCACTTGGCATTATCCCCACTACTGTAATGGGCTGTGCAGCAACAAGACTGCTTATCTTGTCCACGTGGAACACTTCAGAAGCTATTGTTTAATGAGAGAAATTATTTTTAGTGAGCAAGAACTCTTCTGATAGTGATGTACTAGAAGTGGCAGCAGAGTTTTTTTTGTAGACAATTAAAATGAATAATAATTATAATCCACGGTTCTTGGAACAGCCTGCTGACCAGTATATGCCAGGCTCCCTGTGGTTTCCTCTTCAGAAAATCTTGAAATCTATTTGTTCAGTAGTGTGCCTTAGCTGCCAGAGAGGTTTTTCTGACTACTTTTTGTGGTTTTGCTTTATAGGAAGTATAGGGAAAGGATTCTTTTTTCAGTTTGCTAGCATTATATATCTACAGTAATTTAACTTAGATGCTAAAGTCATCATCTTTGTTTTTCTGGGTTGCTTATACCTGTGTGGTTAAGGGGGACTTATCTATTGGTGGAATAATCCTCTTCGGTTAAGTACTTATTAGCTAATAATTTTAAAGTGAACATGTGGAAAGGCAAGTCCTGTTTCAGCTATGTTTTCTTTGACTTGTGTTTACCATCGCTTGAGGTAGGATCTCAAAAACAGATAAGGAGTCATCTGTAAATGCAGTTGAAACTGGGTTCTAGTTAAACTAATTTTCTAAGTGGGTTGCTTGCTGACTGCATATAAGGCCTTACCTTTTTGTAGAACCATTTCCTTGAGAAAGAAAAACACCTTTGTGCTAACAGTTTGCCTCAGTCATACTCTCCAGATAAAGCATATTTAGAAACACATTTTAGCAGGAATTAATCTTAAAAAATGTAAAACCTCTTAAAAAATCTTGCCTTAATTCCATGCTAGATGAGACACTGACTAATCATTAGCATAAACAACCCAGGGAGCAGAATCCAGGCCTCCTTACCTTTTGGAGCAGTACCATCTTCCCTGAAGCTGTTCTGCCTCCTTCTGGTCCCATGTATTCCTCTCTGCCCCATGGCTGATCTTCAAAAGGAGGAATGGAAGGTGCTCTCAGCTCTGCCTGGCTTATAGTGTGTTGCTTGGGTCACTTTGCTACAAAGTGGAAGGTGTCAGTTTAAACCCACTTAGGATGAGGGGAGGGAATCTAGAATTTGTCTCATTTCTTGGCTAGGTGTCTGAATCACTCACCTTTTTAGCAAATAGGTGGTTGGGCTCTCCTGTAATCTAGATGAGCATCTCATCGCAGTTGTTATAGGATCTTGAGAAAATGGAGGTGTATGATATGCAGCTTTGAATTAATACATCCCCGATGCACAGGATTTCCTGGTGGCTGTTTGTAGACAATTCTGTGTACTCTGGAGATGCATGAAGCTTCCAGTTGTCAGAGCAAGCAAGCACTGTGTAACCCCTGGCTAGAATAAGATTGGGCTCTGGAGGCATACCAGTTTTCCCATGGACTGGAGAGAATGGTAAAGCTGTGCATACTTCTCCCAGAAAAGGACTGCTTTCCTGAGGTGAAGTGCCTTCTTTTGGCCAAATGGCTGTTGAAGGCTTAGACCTCTAGTAGGTAAAGAGGATTTAGACCTTCATGTATAGCTTTGACTAACAAACCAGAATTTTTCCCACCCTCTTGTGAAAACAAAATGGGTTCTCCAGGGCTATTAGATGGACATGATAAATGATGTTACTTAAGCAATCAAATAGAAACTAGAGTCTGCATAGTTTGGAGACCTATTAATGAGAATTAACCCCTGTCTCTTAGTTAATTTTCTATTCCCTGTTAAATTTTGCTGAAAAAAGATTTCAAAGACTGCCTCAGCTTCCTCCATCAGCCCTCTAGTTCTTTTCTTACATAAAATATTGCTGTTTATCACAAAACAGATTTACACATCCTATTTTCCCCCCAATTACATGAGCCAAGACATCAGGTAATGAAGATGAACACAGGGAAATAGCTTTTTTGCTTGTTCTCTTGCTCAAGTTAATTGTCTCCAGCAGATGCATATGTCAGAAGATTCTCTGAGGCTGAGGTCATTATTCTGTGCTTTGATAATAGAGACTTGGTGTAATGGTTCACATGACTGGAGTACTGTTATGGATGGGTATAACCTATTCAGGAAGGATTGGGGGAAGGTGGGGGTGTCAAGGAAGTGGTGCTGTTCTGCATAACAGACATAGGTTTATTCTGAGGCATGGGAGGTAGGTCTGTTTTGATAGCTTCTAAGTCAAGGTAAGAGGGGAGAACAGTAAGGGTGATGTCATGGTGGGTATCTTCAATAAACCACCAAACCAGGAAGGAGAGAGAGATTTCCCGCTCCCCTCCCAGTAAACAAAGGTCCCATGTGATAGGATGTGATTTTTCATGGGGGACTTCAGTTACTGTGGTGTCTGTTGGGAGGGTAACAGCTGTGCACAGGCTATCTAGCAAGCTTTTGGCATATTTCAGGGATAATGTTTTGATACATATGGTAGAGAAACTGGCTGGGCAGAGTGGGGGGTGAGTTTTATATTTACCTCTTGCAAATAGGAACAAATTTGTCCAATGTCAATTAGGTGTCAGTGATCTTGAAAATACAGAATTCAAGGTCCTAAGGAAAGGCATGAAGGAGAGTAGCAGAATAAAGATAATGAACTTCAGAAAAGCATACTCTACCAAACGTGGGGAACTGCTGGGCAGGATCCCCAGGGAGTCAAGCTGGGGGTGGGGGGGATGATTAGTTGTGGCGAGCTTGTTTCTTAAAGAGTCCACATGGAGAGTTCAAGAGAAAGCTATCGTAATGTAAAGAAAGGATGGTAAATGCACCAAAAGACTTGCCTGGCTAAGCAGGAAAGTCTTAAATGAATTGAAACTTGGTCCTTCAAAAAGTAGAACCTTGGCCACGTTACTAGGGACGAGAATTGTGCAGGCAGAAAATCAGAAAGGCTAGTTCTGCAGGCCAAGAAAATCAGATGCAGCAAGCAAGGGAAGTAAAAGATGACAAAAAAGGGAATCTACAAATGTGTTGGAAGTAGGAGAAAGACCAAGGAAAATGTAGATCCGTTACTGAATGTGGAGGGCAGTCCAGCAATGGATGTTGCAGAGAAGGCTGAAGTATCTAATGTCCTCTCTTTACCTCAATTTTCACAGGTAAGGTTAGTTGTCAGATGATGAACACGGTTGCCAGCAAGGGCAGGGGAGAAGCTAAGCAGCTGAAGGCAGTGGAAGAACAGGTTATGGTTACTTTAGAAAAGCATTTTTGAAAGTAGGGCCAGGTGAGATGCATCCAAGAATGCTCAAGGAATTGGTTGGGGTAATTGCAGAGCCATTGGCTGTTTTCTTTGAGAACTTGTAGGGGTTGAGTGAGGTCCTAGATTACTATATAAGAGCAAGTATAGTATCTATATTTTAAGAAAGGGAAGAGGGAAGTTCAGGGGAATTAGAGGTGGGTCAGTCTGACCTTGATAACAGGAAAGATTATGAAGCAAGTCATGCAGAAATCTTTATTTCTAAGTGTCTGGAGGAGAACCAGGTGCTCAGGAACAGCTAGCATGGATTCACCAAGAGCACGTTATAGGAATGCCTGGCCAAATTGATTTCCTTTTTTGACAAGGTGATAAGCTCTGGTTGCGGGGAGAGCAGTAGATGTGATACCTCAACTTCAGCAAGGCTCTTGCCACAGACTTTCATGACATTCTCAGTAGTAAGCTAAGGAAATATAGTCCAGATGAAAGTACAGGGAAGTGGATACGTAACAGGTTTGATCATTCTATCTAAATGAGTAGTCAGTCATCAATGACTCCATGATTCCATCGTAGCCCCACTATCCAATGTATTGAATAGGGTTACCCAGAACTTTGTCCAGTTTTGAACCCCACACTTCAAGAAGGACATGAACAGTTTGGAAACAGCCCAGCACATGGCAACAAAAATGACTAGGGCCTGGAAGACTAGACTTATGAGAAAAGGCTGAAAGAACTAGGGTTATTTAGTCTGGAGAAGAGAAGACTTAGGTGGGGATTTGTTAAGTCTTCAAATACCTGAAGGGCGATTATAGAGAGGATAGAGATGGACTTTTCTCTGTGGTTGTAGGGGACAGGACTAGGAGCAATGTCCTCAAGATGCATCAGGAGAAATTTAGACTGGAAATTAGGAGGAACTTTATGACTATGAGGGTGGCCAGGCATTGAACAGGCTATATAGAGAAGCTGTGGAATCTCTATCCTTGGAAATTTTCAAGAGCAGGTTGGACAGACTTGGCTGGGATGGTTTAGTCAGGAATGATCCTTCCTTATGGAGGGGACCGGACTAGATGAACTTGTGAGGTCCCTTTCATCCATACTTTCTTATGATCCTGTGAACTCTGTTCTGGGCCTGGTGGCGTTTTAACATCTTCATTATTGAGTATGGGAGTGAATGAACACTTTACAAATTTGCAGATTACCCCAAGCTGGGTAGAGCTGTAAGCACTTTGGATAGTGGGGCTACGATTAAGAATGAACTTGATGAACTGCAAAATAGTGTAGAATCAATCAAGTGAAATTCAGCAAGGAGGAATGTGCAATTTCATACACAGATTCATACACTGAGGAATGAGTGGTTAGGCAGTACTACAGAAAAGGACCTGGGTTTACAGTAGACTGTAAACTCAGAGAGCCAACAGTATACTCTTGTTGCAAAAAAGGCTAGTTGCAAAGAAGGTTAGTAGCACACTTAGCTATAGTAGTAGAAGCTTCCCTTGCAAATAAAGGGCGGTAATTCTCCCTCTCTGTTAGGTGCAGGTGAGGCTTCACCTGGAGCACTGTGTCCAGCTTTGGGCCCTTTGCTTCAAGGAAGGCATGGACAAATTATAGTCTAATGCAGAGGGACAAAAATGATTCAAAGCCTGGGAGCTTTTAGACAAGGATGAAAGAATTAGACTTAAGTAGTCTGGAGAAGAGAAGGCTGGGGGAAGGGTGTCAATAATAGTCTTCAAAGATGGATGGATTGATTGGATTTCTATGCTGTCCTCCCTGAGAAGACAGGGTGATTTTACAATAAGGTTACAAAAACAGATAAAAGAATAAAGCAGTTCTCCATAGAATACCCCCAAATTTAATCCTTCCTTCTCAAATGAAAAATTCTTACATCACTTCTGAAGCATGTTCATGTTTAGACTCTGATGGGCCTCAACAGAGGAGTTCCAGAGTTGAGGAAGGACTACAGCAAATGACCTCCTATGAGTTTTGGCCAAGCATAGTTGACATACAGATGGTACTTGCAGGACGTTGGTTTCAGCTAATCTTTTAGGATTGAAGTGGAATGTAAGGGAGGAGGTGGTTTCATGGTATATGGGACCCAGGCCATTTAGGACTTTAAATTGCACCTGGAAAGTTATTGGAAGTCATCATAGACTCCGAAGCATTAGAGACTAATACGTTCCTGGCAGCTTACTCCCATTAGAAGGCTGGCCACCATGTTTGCATCTCCTAAACGAGCACATTGCCGATGTCTAGTGTGGAGAGTATAAAAGAGATATGAGTCTTATAATCTCCACACTAGACATTGGCAAATGTGCTCGTCCAGGAGCTGCAGAACATGGTGGCCAGCCTTCTAATGGGAGTGAGCTGCCAGGAACATATTAGTCTCTAACGCTTCAGAGTCTATGATGACTTCCAATAGCTTTCCAGGTGCAATTTAAAGTCCTAAATATCATATCTCAGTCTGAAAGAAAATGTCACAGCCTTTTAACCAGATGAAGCTGGTGGAAGATAGGGACCCCTCTACCTTGAGGATCCAGGAACACCCTAAGGCTATGAACCTGAGTAACAAGAGAGAGTTGAACCGTATCAATGATAGACATCTCAAAATCTCATCCCCACAACCCCTTTTCAAAGTCATGAAGTCTGCCAACCATTATCACCTCTCTCTTATCTAGATTTTGATTTAGTTGCTATACCTCATCCAGTTCCTCACTATAGCCTTGCTCCAGATCTCTGCATGCTCTCTCCTAGTGGCCTTAGATACACTGTGAAAGTAGAAGAGACAAGATGGTACCCTGGTGAACCCTACAGGAAAGGTCTCAAGGGGGTGATGACTGTTCATCTGGCAATACCCTTGGTGACCTCCGTGGAAGGAGAAAGTGGAACTAAGGAAGAACGGTTTTGTGAATGTCTGCCAGGTTACATAAATACATCAGCATTTCATTGTCAACTGTATCAAAGGCCACTGAAAGATCTAATAGGATCAGCAGGTTGCACTTTCCCCTGTCAATCTCTTGAGCGGAGATCACTGCCCAAGGCTGTAAGCTGAGTCTTTATAATATATACCAAATAAAAGTCATGATAGTTTAGTCATGAAAGACTGATAGGCGTCCAGGACTGTGGCATGATTAAAATATGTCTGGAGTGATTGTGTGACTACTCATTTCATAAATATTAGGGCTGGAAGGGACTTTAAGATCATCGGGTCCAGCCTCCTGCCCAAGTGGCAGGATTTGATGACCTTCCTCAAAAATGGGGAATGTTAGAGATTGGAGGGCGGGAAGAATTGGACATTTGCAGATTTAAGAATGTCTGGCACTCTGTCATCCTGAAGGAAGGCATTGATGACTTCTGCCAACAGTGGCCCCAGTCTCCCCTGGCTGACTTCCAAATAAGGATGGGCACACGTCCAGTTTAGAACTGACTGTCTGCATGAAGAACTCCAAGCACATCCTCTGCCTTGGTGGGTGACAACAGTTAAAACTGGTAGGCTAGACAAGGTTTAGCTTCCCTGGTCCCAAATTTAGATTCTGCTGTTGAATTGCTCCCTAACCTGTGTCAGCTGTAAGCAATTTTATCTACAAATAGGTGGCACATTTTTCATAGTGAACCATTTTCAGGCAGAGAACACCTGGATTAACCAGGCCATTTGATAGCTGGAGCAGTTCTGCCAGGCCCTACTTTGCAGATACCATGGCAGTAGAGAAGAAAAGCTGCTTCATGGCCACAACTGCCACAGCAGAGTCCTTTAAAAAGATCTGTGGTGTAATTCATTGGCTTTGGCATGAGAACCACCTGTGCCCTAACCACTTATCCTCTTGTTTCAGCTTCCCTATATATCAGGGGGATCTATACCATTGCACTGGTGGCCATGAATCCCTGGGTACTACTGCATCCATTGCCAAGTTGGCGTGTTATTCTGTGGTTTGTTCAGGCCATAGACAGTAGCTGTCACAGTGAGTGGGACTGTCTTCTCTGGGTGTTCTGGAATTTCACTGGCTTCAGGAGTCTCTGGTGCCAGACCAACCAAACTGGTCCATCACCTTGTTGGAGACATTAGGAGATAGGGATCTGGGCCTTTTAGAAAGTACTTGTCTGACCAAGACAGAGGCATCATAATGACACCCCTCAATGAGCAGACTACCTGTTTCCGGCAGTTGCAAAACATTAAGTCCAATGTGTGTCCCACCTTGTGTTTTGGTCTAGTTATTACCTGGACTAGCTCCAGGATTGTCACAGCCTCTATGAAATCCCATTTCAGCCCTGAGCCAGCCTTGGTGTGAATCCTTAATCATCAGTAGCCCACTTCAGTCAACTGTTAACAGCTTATCACAGTCCATATGTTCAGAGTTCTTTTTCAGTCCCACACAAAATGAACTTGGTAACATGTAGAGCAAGTGTAACTGATGGCCCAAGGTTTCCCTGCCTCACCACTGCTGGAGCATACTTCTTGCCACCACTTAGGGTGCTGCCCTGCTGCTCACTTCCACTGGTGGGCACTGTTCTGCTGTCCACTTCTTGTCTCAGGTGACTTCAGCATTCACTACTCAGGTTAAGGGAAAGCTCCAGGTAGGCTCTATCCCAAGGGGGTAGTACTGGACTTCAACTGCCAACCTTGCAGGAAGAAGCACTGGTGATGTACAAATCCCTCTAGTGGTTTCAGGCTGGAATCTCTTATTCATATGTTCCTAAAAACCTGAAATCCTTGGAGTACTAGTAGGTCAGGTGGAAGCTTGTGCCTCCTAAATGCTCAAGAGCTTCTTGAGTTTGTTCAAGGTTTAAAAGAGCTGGGTTGCTTCTGTAACCAGAAATGGACAGCAGAGCAGTGCCCCCCAAGCAACAGATCAGGATCTCCACTGGTTGTGACCCCTATGTACTCTGAGACATAAGAGGAGAGGGCTAGGGGAACAGACACCAAGTGCCTTCTTTTGAGAACATTTTCCCCATTATATTCTGTGCCTGTATATGTTCCCCCTGTCCAGCATGACCATGATCAGCCAGTTGCCACTTTACAGGTTCCCTCCTAGTGCTTCCTCCCACTCATGGTTATTCCCACTGCATCGCCTGGACTGACAGTAGGCTCTAAACCAGTGGTGCTAGACCTGACTGGCCTCAGGAGCCAGGTATGGCAGGATGTTGGTCTGAAGGTGTAATTTGGTGTGCTGGCCAGGCCTTGCAAACTGGATCTAGCCATAGTGACCCTGTGTGCCAGCCTGGAGCCATGTGACAAATCCAGCTGTGGCCTGACAATGTGTGCTGGCTTGACCTCACACACCAGATCCAACTGTGGCCAAGCCCTGTGTGCCGGTGCTATCTGGCACACAGGGCCGTGTCATCTGATTTGCTGGGCTACATGTGGATCTAAAATTTGGCTGTGGGCGACCATGTCAGTTGCCCTGTCTCTGGGAGCTGAAGCAATTAACGCTCCCACCACCTTCCCACCACCAAATTTTGGGGCCTGTGGGGAATCCTGCAGGTCACATGACATGGCTTTGTGGCCTGGATTTGGCTCATGGGTTATAGGTTGAGCACCACTGCTAAACCACAGTCTCACCAAGGAGAGTATAGTTAGGGAGAGGTCCTGAGTCTGATACCTTTGGATGTGAATTGAGCAGACAAGCAGATGGAGAAAAATACTACCACACTCACTCCTGTTCCCTCTGCCTCTCACTCAGAAGAACGCCCCCACTCTACCCAGCCCAGCCTTGCTTCCCAAACACAATTCAATTCTTCCATTTAAAAAAACTGTTCATCGTGGATCCTTTCTCATTCCCACTTTCTCTTACCCAGGAGAGTCCTTTCCCCTGTCCTCTAATATCCTACTGAAACCTATACCTCCCACTCTCACAGAGAAGCTATGACTGTCCCCAAAATCCACCTACTTCCACCAACAAATTGCTTTATCTCCTTAAGAGAGCATTTGCTAAAAATGTCAGAATCCCCTCTGTCCCCACTGCTTTTGCTGCCAAAGAAAAACTCAGGGAGGCCTGCAGCCTTTATAAGGGTTGCAGATTGGTGTGGGGTCCTTCTCTCCTGCAGCGTAGGTGGCCAGTGCCTGTGTTGAGCCCTTTCCTTTCTCCCTCTTTTGAAGGCCATCCAGAAAAAGGGTGTGGTGATGTTGGCTGCCCTCATTTTCCTCCCCCCCTCTAAAGAGGCTGCAGTCAACTGCTGTTCAGGATCTCACAGGAGGAGCAGCAGAGGAGTGAGATAAAGAGAATGGAGATAAGCCATTCTCTGTGGTTGCAGGGGAAAGAGAAATGATTTTAAATTTCTACAAAGGGAAATTTGAGTTGGATATTAGGAAGAATTATCTGACTATGAGGGTGTTTTAAATCTTGGAACAGGCTACCCAGAGAGATTGTGGAATCTCCATCCTTGGAAGTTTAAGAACAGGTTAGAGAAATACTTGGCTGTGATGGTTTAGTCAGGGCTGAGTCTGCCTTGAGCAAGGGGTTGGGCTAGATGACCTCCTGAGGTCCCTTCCAACCCTACTTTTCTATGATTTCTAAGTAAATAATATATATAGGGATTAATCCACTTAATGAATGTTCATGTTTTCAGGCAATGAAAGACTTGCCTCAAGTTGCCCATATAGTTCAAATGATTTCTTCCTAATAGCTCTACATTTTCACTTTTAGTCCCATTGTGAACTTTAGTTCAAAGTTTTAATCCAGATGAAGGGGAAAGGTTGTTGCGAGAGCTGATTGTAACCGGACTTTTCATACATTTGTAGGTGGGGAGCAGAATTTACTTTGGAAATTTGCAAGTCTAATTGAAAAAACAAAGAAAAGCAAAAGTTAGGCTTCAAGATTCTCAGGGAATGAATAAGTAGAAACAGTGTTAGTATATCATAACAGCAATTAACTTCTTCAAAACCATGACTACAATAAGCATTACACTTGCATTATGTTACCTTATGGCAACTACTTAATGGTTAACCTTCTGTTAATATTGTTGCTTAACAGCTGTAGTGTAAAATTGATCAAAACTTCTGGATTTAAATTCCTTGCTGATGGCATTTAGTTGTCACTTTTTAAATCTATGAGTCTGTCAACACCCATCTACATAATCTTTACATGAATTTGTTGTATTTTTTTCAGGAATATTATAGAGGACAAAGGGTGCTGGGGAATATCTCATACCCGTGTCCCAACAGAGTCTAGACCAGGACATGTTGCACTTATAGCTGGATTTTATGAAGATGTCAGTGCGGTTGCTAAAGGTATGCAAGTATCGAGTCTTAATGCATATTGGATATTATCCTCCAAAACCAAGCCATTTAAGGGTTGTGATGGGGTTCACATTGGATGTAAGCACACTTTTGTGGACTCTCCCCCTATTAATATTTATAGACAGAAGCACAGGACACTAAGAAACTAATAGCAGCCTTGACATTTGAGACGATCTGGTGAATTCAAGATTGCTTTAGAAATCTTGAAGCTAATGGCTCCATATTGGTTTTACCAGTTACACCAATGAATGGGGTACAGTTACATTACAAAGTACTGTGGGATTAAGGAGTTCTTAAGCACATAATCAGTTTATACACTTTAACTGACATGTAGGTAATTGGTATGGGTTTTTTTTAGAATGTAAGCAATAAGTCAAAAGATTGGGATGGGTGGTGTTATGTACCTTAGTTGATTATGCACTTGTTTGATATGTTTGCAGAATACATTGGAAATAAAAATATTTGCAATATTTGATAAATGTAAGGTTCCTAGCACACACAACATGAATAGTAACAGTGCTAAATATAAATCTAACTTAAGATACCATAAAATGGTAAACCATCCATAAAAATAGTCCACATTTAATGTTGAATATTTTAAGGCTAGTTTGTATGGCACCTTAAATTGAAAGGCCTCCTCTTCACATGCAGGTAAAGGTGTGATTGGATCTAATGCATGAGCCCCACAATTATCTACTTGTTTGTTCTTTTTAATTTAAAAGGTATTTTTAGCAACAGGCACTCAGCCTGTGCTCTGAGATCAAATGAATTAGATTACCAATTTCATTATTGGAAAATGAAATTATACTCCTGCCCCTCCAATTTGCTTGAAAAAATGTAGAGTGGTAGTTAGCCATGTTTGTCTGAAGTTAGTCTCTTAGGTACCATCCTGCCCTGCCTTCTGCTTGAAAAAATGTGTGTGTAGGAGACCTCTTTCTTTTTCTCAAGTGCCTGGGTGTCTGAACCTCCTAGCATGACAGGAAAGCTGCTTGTTGTTTTTCAATCTAGACAGCCTCCTTTAGTGGGAACTAGCCTACTAGAACTCCTACGTTAGTGGGAACTTTGTGGTAGAAATGGTAAAGGCCAAACCTTCCTTTAGTATATGGATATTAGCCATTAGGATAACCTTCAGTGAGTACTGCCTACTTGAATGGTGAAAGTAAAGTTCAGCTTTCTATTAATTGTACATGCTCAATATATAAAGCATAAATGACTGGTGCCTCCTGAGACTTGGAGGGGTACACAATTTGTGGGCATCGGCGTTGGCAGTGGGGTGGCAAGTGGCAACCACCTGCAGAAGCTGGTGGCGGGAGGGGAGGGAGTGGCAAGTGGCGACCGCCCACAGAAGCCGGCAGTGGCCAATCTCAGGGTAGGCACATGTCCCCCATATGAGTCACCTATGATATAAAATCTAGAAGGCTTCTTTCTTTGGGAAAAATAGTAACTTGCATATCTGAAAAATGTGAAAGGACGTGGCTTAGACTTTCTAAGCCATTGCATTTGGGCAGAGACCAACTGTAAAATATCAGCCAAAAAGGAATACTTTCATGTTGATGATTATATACAAATGGTGTTAAAATGCGAGTAAAAATACAGTCTTAACTATAGTATCTACTATGAAGTACCACAGGAGAGACTTTAAAATTGTCCCCTAGTTGCTTCTGTGCTTGAAATCTTTATATAGTCAACCACATCTGGCTCTGTTATGCTTTGGCGACTGCATTAAAATTAGTGTTTTCTTTGCTTGACAGGGTGGAAGGAGAACCCTGTGGAATTTGATTCAGTTTTCAATGAAAGTAAATATACTTGGAGCTGGGGAAGCCCAGATATTTTGCCTATGTTTGCCAAAGGTAAGCTTAGATTTTCAGTATCTTCCATTGTCAATACTTAAAAGTAGAAAAAAGTCAGAATAAATTTTTTTTGCACTTTCTAATAGTAAGCAGTTGTTTAAATTATCATTATTATAAACTATATATTCACATATAATGAATAAAATCCCGTGTAAGTGCTACATGAGTAATAGAAGCTCTTTTCTAGTGAGTGAACTGAAATCTTCATCAATGACATCATTAATATGCAGTTGTAGTGTCACAATACATTGCATGCTGATGTGTGTTGTCTACCATTTGCTGTAAATATAGGGTAGAGAAAATTGTTGGCAGACTAAAAAAGGAACACGCTTTTGTCTTTCTTTTTTTTAAAAAAAGCAGAATTTTTTACTACCAATATTGGTCTATTCTTCTATCTTACCTACCCATGTATATGTACAAGGGGAAGAGGCAGTCTTACTTTTTCTACTAAGTGAGTACAAAAACCTGTTCCTTCCATGCACTTAGGGTTTCAAAATGCCTCCAAGAGGACAAAGGCTTTCTCCCCTCCCTTGGTGTCTCTGCCAGCACAGAGTGCTGGGCTTACCAAGGCAACAGGCTACACCTTCCACCACCAGGCTTTTTTGCAGCTCCCTGCTTTCTGTGAGCTGTGTCCAGTGGAGCAATTTGAGCTTTAAGACTGATTGTCTAACTTTCCATTTTGATCATGCAAAAAGTACGTTTTTGTAGTTTAACTTTTATTAAAGTCTGTATATTTGATATATAGTTTTCATTATGAGCTGGTATTAGATATCACTTTCCTCATCTGGTATGGTGCCTGATTGATGTATTAGATGGTAAAGGAATTTATTATGTTTTTCCACTTCTAACAGTAAAATATAAATGAGAGTACAGTATATAGGAGTACAAACACAGACTGTCCTTAAGATAAGGCTTGGATGCATAGTACTGATTTTTTTCCCCCCATGGACTGGAAGAGTAAAGATAGCAAACTTGGCCCTTGCAGGGCAAGAATTGTTGGTATTACCATCAGCAGTGACATTTCAGCTAATTAAGGAGCCTCACAAGGGAATCCCATTCATCTTCTGTCAAAAGACTGGCAGCTGCATTCTTTGTGTTCTAGGAATTTAAGTCATGTAAACAGAGGGTAGAAAGGACAAATCAAGGCCCCTTGCAGCTGAAAGAGGATATGAAGGAACAACCCTGTCCTTCCCTTACTTCTTTCTTCCTTCCTCTCTCCTTCAGCCAAGAAAATACTTGCAGCCGGGTGTGACTACAGTTTGCTGATCTTGTCCCCCAACACCATTTTAGAACGGACGAAAGTCCTAAACATTTCATGGCAATACTTGTATTTTGCCTGAGCTCTGATAGATTTGGAGATTAGATTAAGAATTTCCTTCCCTCTGTTTTTCCAGTTATGTATCTGTCTTAAATGCTTTCTGACAGGCTGTCCAACAATCACTTCTTGGTTACTTGTGTTTTCTCAGGACCTTTGTTTGAGGCTTGGATTTGGGTCATGGAAGAGATGGTATGCAGCTCCGCCCTTTGGCAGATTGTTGACATTTTTCAGCCATATGTTCTTGGGAAAACATTTGGGGAGCTTGGAAATTATTTTAGCTTTATTACACTGAACTATCCTGTACTGGTTTCATTTGAGAGATACTCAGAAACTACCCGTACAGCAGCATGTTGAAGCTGATCACCAAACAGTTGCAACCCTGGGAACTGGATTGTAATCAGTCATTTCAAAGAGGGAGTTAATTAACTCATTCTGTATTAGTAAGGAAAACTCACTTGCAGCAAAGTTCATTTGCTAGCAGTGCAGACTACTTACTAGATGATGGTCCTTTCTTTTTGACATCAAAATTGAAATTTCACTCACAGCATTATTCCAGCTATCCAATTTGAACAGTTGTGTGAAGAGTCTCTTGCCTGTTAATTGGCAATGAGTTCAATTTCATAGATTATGGTTGCACCAGTTAAATATACTGTGATTACTCAGTTTTTAGTAGAACTCCTATAGGATCAATGTGCTGTCTCATCTACAGTGAAGTAAGGAAAAACACTACCAACCATGCTTAAATATAGTCTTCTAGGAAAGCACCAACACTAGTGAGCAAAGACCAGTTAAGAGTGACACAAAAGGAGTATGAGAGAATGATCTTTTGCCCATTTGCTGCTTTAATGCATACGGAACCCCAAGGGTTATCTTCCCTTTTTAGTATGTTTATGATTTGCTTCCTACATTTTAAAGCAGGGGTGGGCAAAATGTGGCCCGGGGGCCAGATGTGGCCCACTAGGCCATTCTATCTGGCCCACGGAGCCCCTAAAAAATGTAGAAAATTAATATTTATCTGCCCCTGGCTGCCTATCATGCGGCCCTTGATGGCTTGCCAAAACTCAGTAAGCAGCCCTCTGCCCAAAATAATTGCCCAACCCTGTTTTAAAGCCTTACTTTTTGAGCAGTGAATTGGAACCTTTTTCAGCATGGTGCATATTCTATCTCAGGGTTAGGCAACTCCCAGCACCGGTGCCAGTGTGTGGCACGCAAAGACATTTTGCTTAGCATGTGTGCCGCAGGGTGGATGGCGGGGGAGGGGCCGGGACTGCCCTGCCACAACAAGGATCAAGCCCCTTGTGACTCCCCCCGCCGTCTGCCCCTGGCATGCCAACATCTTACAAGTTGAGGTTGTGGGCGTTTTTGGCAGTCTGCCCAAAAACATAGCTGGCCCCTGTTCTACCTCTTTAAAAGAGAGTTTTCTTCTAACTGTTGACACATCTAAATTGCCTAATAAACAGAAGACATGAGATGCCCTCAGTGAAGGAGCAATTCTTAAATTAGGTATAATTTCTTTCTTCTATATCTGTCTTATTTTTTCAAGCATCTATAGTTTTCCAAGAAAAATATAACACATACCTGAATTTCTAAAATGTAGAAAAAATTAAATAAATTGTTACGGCTTTTTTGTGATTTTTCTGATTTATACTTCATGAAAAATGTCAATTTTTTTCATTGCAAGTGACTGGGTTGTTGTAGTTTATGTTCTTTTTTTATTAAATGGGTTTATTTCCTTTTGTATAGATTGATGAATAAAAAGTGAATTGCTTTATCTTAGTGTTTTTGCCTCATGTTTCCAAGGTTGATAAATCTGTTACCTTTTAAAAGTTAACAGTTCCAATAGAAAACCTAAATCTAAGTTTTGTTGGGTTCTTTGGACCCAGGAAAAAAGTGGGTAAGAGATAAACAGTTGAGGGAAAAAAAAATAACAAAAATTGACCCTTAAATCTGAACTTTAGTGAAAAATATTTTTTATATGGTTTAGTGTTGATCATCTGGATGTCTAAAGCAATTTCATAGTTAATGTGCAGCATGTTTGCTGTTAAAGCAGTATTAAAATTCCTATTTCTTTATCACTTATTTTCAATATTTACATACTAATTTTTCAGAGATTGTTTAGAATGCTCATAATATCAAATGTGGTTTACTTTTTGCAGAGGGAAGATCTTGACTTTGGTGTCTCTGAAATTTAGCTTTAAAACTAGCTAAAAAACCAGTGTCTCCAGGGACTTCAGTAGACTGCTTTCAAGATGTGGATATAAATAGAAATATAACTTTTCCTCCTACACTGTCCGGAAAAAAAAGACACTTGTGTCTGATTTTACCACCTTTGCTGCCCATACTCCCACCTCATTTCATGCAGATCCTTCTCTTAGCTGCTTCTTGCCTTCTCCCTAGCACAACTCGACTCATAGGCGTCAGCTAAAATTTGCTGGTGGATGTCTTTCTTTCACCCAGACTCAGATGTCCATCTGAGTAGAGTCTCGTCTGGTGACTCCATATGAGACCTTCCAACCTAGGAATAGTCTCAGTAGCAGAACTCAAGCTTGGCTTTCCAGAGGAAAGAACAGCTTAAAGTTTGAAGCTGGTGAGTTGGCCTCATCTGTGCTAAAATAGTTTTGCAGCAGCATAGGAACAGTTCACTAGTAGCTTGACAGTTGACAATGAACTCAAATATTCTGCTGACTATGAAGCGCAAAACGTTTCCAAAGGGGATTACTGGATGTCACAGGCCGCTACTGGCACTTATTAGACTGAACTGAGCAGCGGTGGGGAATCCTGAAGTGAAGTGGTGTGGGGGGCTGTGATCTAGGCAGTGTACACTACAGTTTCAATCAGGCACTGCTGTTCAGAAGTTCCAGCTTTTGCAGCTTTGCACCAAGATATGTGAACATCACCCACAGTGCATCCATGCAAGCAATTGCTTCTAAGCTTGTTTACTTTTGCAAGTAACTTCTTTTTATTCTTGAAGCAGCCTGACACTTGCTGATTTACGTACAGCACACCTGCCATCTTATTCTGTTCTAACAGCATGCGACTGTGTAGTGCACCTGTTTCTTCACTAGCAATTCAAGCTCCCAACCCAATGATTGGCATGCATTGCCTGTGAAGATGCTGACCATGCAGACCTCATGTTGTCCTTGACCATGACTTCTACCTACTATGAGGTTGCAATCTGTTGTTAACAGTAGTATTCTGATCCTTTATAGTGCCAAGAAACTGTCAGACAGGAAAATCTGTGGGAGGAACTAGCACAAGGTGGGGAAGTTTCTGAGAACCTAGTTTTCCCTGTAGTGAAAGCAAGCAGCTAGTACATTACTACAATAAGAAAAACACTTGTGTTTCTTATTTCTTGTCAAAGAATGTGTATTTCTCATTCCTTGCCGCCTTCTCCTTCCTGCTCCCTCTACAAAGATAAGGAAATAGTATTGCATAATATTATCTTTTGAAGTGTCATAAAGTAACTAAATATGTAATCATTGAAGATGCTTTAAGTTATTCCAGGTGGTCCAGAATTTTTCAGGAAAGGGCCTGCTGTGCAGTTTCTTTACCTTGGTAGAAAGTAGGGTGCGTAGCAGCAGAGATGGATTCAGCCCATACAGGCACATATTTGATTCTCCCCCACCCCAGCTCTGTCCTTTTTTAGGGACAGAAGCTTGTTTTAGATCCATTCCAGTTTTTCTGCTGGTTCTGTCCTATCACCACAAAACAGTATGATGCTGAATCATCCTGTAATATCAAAACTCAATAATGAACTCTGCTTGCTTTCTTGACTTCCTTTCCACTGAGAGAAACTCCCTAAATACTACTTTTAAAAAAAGGGTCTTGGAGTATTTTACTTCCCCTTCTGATAGTATCAGACTGATACTAGTTGGCAAATGGCAGCATGTGTGCTGGATTTATAAATAAGTTGCCCCTCATGGAAGCAGCTGCTGTTACTCTTATCTCCAGCCTAAAATGCCTGTGACACTCATGACCTGCGGAAGGCTACTTGGTACCCGAAAGCTTGTTTCCTTTCCAGTTACACAGTTGGTTCAATAAAATATATCTTTGTGATACCATCTTTGTGAAATCCTTGTTTCTTACATTTCTTTTCTGGGATTACAACCCTATTTAAAATACCAGTGACACTCTTGAACCCTTGGGTATAATCCAGGTAAACACCAGGTCTTGATTTTTTGGTAAGTTTACCTGGAACTCTACCAAGTTGCTCTGTGTAAGTGAAGTAAGTGAGAAATCAGCTGGATTCTCTCTGGCCATCAATTGACAGGAGAACACTTTCCTTTTGGCAGTTTATGCAAAATAATGGAAATGAAAATGGCTTCGTGAGGCTTCAACAACTTAGCCATTGCCTGGAGAAACTTATTATGCCTCTCCTAATTTTTAGATCACTTCAGAACTTCACAAATTGAATTCCTTGACATATTTTGTTTCCTCCTTTCCACAAGCTGGAGTGTTAGCCTTTATCAAGTACAGAATGTGCCTGTTGTGTCCAGATGCTCTTTTCCACATCAGTGGACCCATCCAGAAATTGTACATCTAGAAATTTTTGCCTCAAAAAATTCTTACTTGCTTTGACTCCTAATTCTTTATACATCAGACATACATTTTTAAAGATGTAGGGCTTTGAAGACTGTAAATATCTCAAATCTGTTTCAAAGCCTTCCTTTTTAGTTTTTAGCAGTGAGCTATTCCCTGCAGATCTGACTGAAAACACTACTTTCTATCTTCCTTATTGCTTTCTTCACCCTTCTTTTATACTTGTGTGTGATCTTTTATTAAAAAAATATTTTGAAATGGGGTTGTCTTTCATAGTTTCACAGTAGGTTTATATTCTGGAAATCAGAAACCTTGTTTTCTGACTTAAAAGTGAAGATTTTTGATCATCTTTGTTTCCTGCAGCTTTGATTGCTAATTCTTGATTGATAGGAGTGCATTTCAATATTTTGACTGACGCTGCAGCATTAGCAGTGAAATTGGGTATTGAGGGGACCTTCTCTTAAACTCTCTGCTTAATTTCAAGGTAGTGCTGCAATCACTGAGCAAGAAGAATACAGTAAGATCCTGAGTCTAAATTCACATATGGCCCACAATTTTCATGGTCCTGCATGAAAATCTCCTCTTGCCCAAACACCTGTCATGTCATATTTAAATTCTGTATCCCTGCGTTTTCCTAATAAAATAGAACCTACTGCCATCTTATCTGTCTTTCCAACGTTCATGCCTCACAAACTGAAGGGAAAATAGGGAGAAGCAGCAACATAAAGGCATTTCTGACATAACCCTAAAGATGCATCAGCTGATCAACTAAAAGTTAAAATCCAAGAAATGGAGGAAGGTAATGTTAGTAGATAACTCATTTAGTTTTGGTTCTTGTTTTTCTATGGAGTTATTGATTTCTGTTCCTGCCTTCATGAACTGTATTTTTAATTAAGGCAAGGAGAATTGAATGATCTTGTTCCTATCCATATTGCATTTTTGTCCTTTTTGCAGGTGCCAGTGGGGATCATGTTTATACTTACTGTTACACAGCAGAGAAGGAAGACTTTGGAGCAGAAGATGCAACAGTACTAGATACCTGGGTTTTTGACAATGTTAAGGTGAATAAAAATGTCTTTATTTCACATTATGTATGCATGAAAGGCAGCGGTGATGGTGTTTCTACTCAGAAGCTGAAGAAAACACTTTCCTCTACCTTTGTATTGAAGACCAAGAATTCATGTAATATGAGCCAGAATTTACATATATCCTTACTAACTGCCATCACTTGTCTGAAGTACTTGTCAATTGGACCCTAATAATGTTTTCACCTGCTATTCTTTTCTACAAGGCTTGCCTTGTGCTCCTTTAACAAAGTATTTTAACCTAGGTATGAATCCTGAAATAAGACATGTTTAACAGCAGTGTGACTGTTTCTGAGAACTCTTACTGAGATGGCAACATATCTGCAGTCACCATACTTAACATACTTAATAATCAGATTTTATTCATGAAAGCATTGTGGTGTGGGGGAGCCAGCAATTTTTGTGTATAATTTGGGAAAGTCCTGCAAGATCTTCATTGTTGTTTTCTTGATGGCAAATTATGCGAGGCTTTATTCCAAGGAATGATGTGCAGGCATTTCACATTCATTGCATTTAACGGCTTCTTTCACATAAGAAGTTTGCTTCCAAACTCAGTAAAAATGTTATTCCCCCCCCAAAACTTCCAATCTCTCACTCTTTCTGGACATGTAATATAGTTATGCATCATGAGTGTGAGTATTACAGGGCAAACTTCATACCTTCAAGTATACTTGTATTTGTCAGTTCATGCTATGCTCAAACACCTGTTCAAGCCTACAGACATTTGGAGCTGCACTGGTCCCAGGAAAGAGATGAATTTAAATTCAATTCAAGACATGTAACTCAAGTATGTGCCAATGATAATGGTAGAGACATACCTTTGGTGATGTTACTTTACCAGAACAAATGGTTCATTATTATATGTATACTCTTGCTCTGGGGAAAAAACACTTCCTGTGACATTCCTGTCAATTTAACTTGCTGACAGCATGAAAGTTAGATATGCAATTAACTAGTGTAAAACATCCATTCCATTAATCAACCCTTCTGTTACAAATGAATGAGTGCTTCTAGGAAGGCAAGTGAGACATGCTGAATGTGAGCTGCTTTTGTCAGTGTAGTTCAAATAAGTGCCTCTGCTGCATTGGGGAGAAAACACAGCTAATGAGGATTCAAACCTGAAATGTTGCTTTGAATTCTGTCAGCATCTTATGTAGTATAATTTTGAATTTATTGGGTAGGCCAAGAATGTCTCTTATTCTCTACCTGCCTTGGGACCTAGGCGTAGTATTACTCCATGGTGCATACAGCAGCTTTCAAGAAGCTGTAAGGCCACTCCTGCTTCTTTCACATCAGAAAGAGTATGGTAGGATAGGGATGAGAGTAACTAAAAGTATACAGTCTTGATTTGTGTTGCAGTCCAATACATTCTGAGCATGCCGTTGTCTGACAAGGTAAATTATGATGTAGATATGTAGTCTGAGTACAAACACTGCTGTTGGTCTCCCTGACCTGATTTAACCTTGCTTTTGCTTTACTTTAATGGAAAGCATGATAGTTATAAAATGACTGGTTGACTTAATTGTATGGGTGCAACTTTGTATGGATGCTCTTGAACTGATATAAAATTGACTTGTGTTTCAGATGAATTTGCACTTATAAAACTGTTTGCCTCCAAAAATTGCCATAACTAATGTTTAAATGGATGTTTGCCTGCACAAGGATTCATGCAGGTTTATCCAACTGTGTGAAAAAAACTGACTCAAGTTTGTGTATGGAGGTGGTCATCATGAGAGATGGTTCCTTATGCTCTCTGCCTCCTTGCACAAGCATACAAAACCAGCTACAGTGACCCATATATAAAAGACATCAGTTAAGGTCACCTAGCACAAGGCATAATGATTACAAGTATAGTCTGCTCGTAATATTTGCAATACCTTCACCTAGTACAATACAGGACAGTTAGGTTCAGTTCAGTCTCTTTAACTAACAACTATATACACACATAGGTGACTAGCTTAATTTACTTGTTTCTCATCTCGATTTTTTCCCCCTCCCCTCATCCCCCTTCTGTTCCTACCATATAATGTACTTCAGATACCTGAAGGGTCATATTGGGGAGGATGGAGATGGGCTTTTCTCTGTCTGTAGGGGACAGGACTAGGAGAAATGGCCTTAAGCTGCAGCAGGAGAAATTTAGGTTTGAAATTAGAGGAACATTCCAACTGTGAGGGTGACCAAACAGTGGAACAGAAGATGTGGAATCTCCGTCCTTTATAAATAGTTTTCAAGAGTAAGTTAGAGTAACAGATTCTGTCAACTAGATTTAGACAGACTACAAAAGTGGGCAGATGAGAATAGGGTGGGGTTCAGCGTAGACAAATGCAGGGTGCTGCACCTTGGGAGAAGGAATCCACAGCATACATACAGGCTGGAGAGTTCCCTTCTTGAAAGCACAGAGGCAGAAAGGGATCTCAGAGTCATTACTGACTCCAAGATGAACGTGAGCCGCCAATGCCAGACCGCAGCCAGCAAGGCCAGCCATACCTTGTCATGCATCCAAAGGTGC
>NW_005842385.1:1184841-1191586 GCF_000455745.1 Alligator sinensis | reverse complement strand
AGGGGGTCAGGCTAGATGATCTGTTCAGGTCCCTCCTGACCCTAGCTACTATGAAACACTTGGCTGGGATAGTTTAGTAAGGGATGATCCTGCCCTGTGCAGGGGACTGAACTTAGATGACTGTTTGAGGTCCCTACCAACCCTGCTTTCCAATGATCCTATGAATTTTGGTTCCTCTTCCAAAGGTCATGCTATCATTACATCTCACCTTTTCCACAGAGACTTGCATCTTGCAGAATCAAAACAGTTTCTGTCTAGCAAAAAAAACAAGCTTTGGTTGGTAATATCTTTTGTTGGATAAGCTTTTGGGCACAAAATGCCCTTCCTCAGGTGTGGGAAAGAAGCAGATACAACCTAAGCTAAATACCAAGTAGAATAATTCCTTTATTCAACTCCATTATGTAAATGAAATGATCTCTTAAAGGAAAAGGACAGTAAACCTGTGGAGCATGGAGAAGTAGTTATGGATCAAATAAGAGTAGTTAAATAGATAAACCCTCTAATTGTGTAAAAGAATATGATTATTCCTAAAGGAAGAGGAATGTTATTTCCAGGGGAATACAGAGTCGGGGAAAGTTAATTGTTATGAGCTGTAATTCATTTTCCATGGGGTTCTTGGTTTATAGCAACAACATTCCTACTAATAGACTTTGTAAAAATTTTAAAACCTTAGCTGTTACTTTTTCCTCCCTTTACAAATATAGCACAGCATTACCTTTGGACAATGCTAGGGCTGTACATGCACAGATTTTCAAATGAATTACAGATTACAGAGTGAGATGTACATGGTAGAACAGCCTTGTGTTTAAGGCAGACTTTTTGACTAGGGCCAATGCTTTAAGTTTTGGGGATTCAAGCTATCAAAGAATCTGAGGTTCAAATTTCTCTTCCTCTATACACGAAACTAGTGGGGAAAAAGATGAGTTGACTTGCTGTAGTGCAGCCTGGAGGGTCCTAGTACTCCAGAATCTCAAGTGGATTCCTGTACTATTAAGTCTAAGGTCAAATCTGCCTTTGACAAAAGAGTCTAACTCAATCATCTGCAAAAATGAGGCAAATTAAAGGTGAAGTACAATGCTTTAAAGAATTTTTAAAGAACTTTTATAGCACCTAATCTAAAACCCAGTAATTGGTAGACTTAAGTAAAAAAAAAGGGTAAAATTTTTTAGAAGTTACTATTAACCTACGAATAACTGGGAATACTTTGTCCCTAGATTTAAAAATACGCCAGCATTCCTGTTTGTGCATCCATTAATGCACAGGTCAAAATGCTTTCCCTTCTGTGTGTATGTGTACATGCAGCTTTAACTATGGTTTTATCATAAAGGCCTCTTTCTCAGATCAGGATTGTCTCTTGAAAGTAGAATTTCCATTTTTGTTGATTTCTAGAAGATATTTTCCTATGCAGTGGCCACGTCTACACAAGATGCTGCCTTTGCAGTACCATTGTGTGACGCGACACTACTACTCAGTCAGCATCACCTAAAAGCTGTTCGGTGATGCTACTGTGCAGTAACTCTGGTTACTGTACAGTCATTTCATACTTGCGTATACTGACTGCGCAGTAATAAGTGCATAGTTAGCATCTCGTGTAGATGCAGCCAGTGTAGACCTGTACCTTTTTTTTTTACTGGTGGTCAGATACAATTTTTAACACTTGTCCAGATTGGAATGACTCTTCTCTAGCTTTTTCCACATTATTAAATTGACTGTATCAATAGAATGATGACTAATGTGCAGAAAGAAAGTTGTTGGTAACTGTTGTCTTCTGTTCTGTTGGTCAATGTAGTTCTCCATGTAGCAGTGCCCTCTCAGGGGGTTGTCTGTGCTGCTTCATATGGTCCCTTGGAGACTTGACTTAGAAAAATAATGACTGTAGGCTCAGTTCAGTGGCAAAGCTTCAGCCATATTTATTAAGTACAAAGCAGCACCTCACAAACACATTTGTTGAAGGATTGCACTTAGGGCCTTCTCAAATACACCTGGGGGTATGCGTACCCCTGGTTGACAACCCCTGCATTAAGTCAATCGACTCCCTCAGCTGTCTGAATGATAATGCCACTGTTGCTGCACTGTGGAGCAGGAATCAAACAGGGTGCTTTTATCCCAGTCAGAAGATTAGCTTCCCTGCTTAATATACACATCGCAATTCTGTAGAGGGGGGAGGTAGGTGTTGTATTTGAGAAAATCCAGTAATCAACTTTATCAGTCAACTCTGTCAAGGATCTGTAAAGCCTAACCTCACAGGCACCTTCCTGTCCGAGTGCCTGGTAGGTGTGAGGTCTTTGGTAAGGCCTTTGGTAAAGTCTGCTTTGGTCAGTGTTCTAGCAAAGCCTTAATATGAATTGTATACGTGGTAATCAATGCTTATATTAATCACTACTCTTGTGAAGCCTACAACTGTTAGGAAAACTGGTATTTCTTACTGTGTTTCTCTCCATCAGACTTTAACTATCAGATAAACTGTTGGTACAGTAAGTTTTAATGATGTGTAAGCAGATGGGACTTTTGAAATGGCATAGGAACTTATCCAGCTGGAGAGAACCATGGGGCTTTGCGTTCCTCTTTTAAGATGGCATTCAAGATGGTTAAGCCTTGAAAAATATTTGTGTTTACAAATGATGCACTTTAACTGGCATGGAAATGTGGGTCCCTAGAACTTCCCTGGCTCCCATGCCTCGTTGTCAGGTCCCATGCTGGTTTGTGCTTCATGCGGAGGCACAGGTCAGCATGGATCCTGGCATAGGGTGGCACAAAGCAGCATGAGAGCTAGGTAACCCCCCAGCACCCCATGCCACCATGTAGGGGTCCACTCTGACCCATGGTTACATGTGAAGCATGAGTCAGTGTGGGGATGGGGAGTGGGAGTGGGGTAGTCCCTGACACTGTGCCAGGACCCGTGCTGACTTATGCTTCATACAGAGGCATGGGTAAATGTGGGTCCCTGCAGGGAGGCGCAGGGTGCTGGAGATTACCCAGCTTCTGCACTCCTGTCAGGACCCATGCTCATGTGCCCCTTCATGAGGCACAGGTCAGTCTGGGTCCCAGCGTGTAGGCCCAGGGTCCTGTGGGGACTGGCATGGAGCACCCAGAATTCCCTGAGTTTTGGGACCCGGGTGGTCTTTCCCTGCGTACAAAGATGTGACCCAGGTGTCTCTGTAAGTAGGGAAACCCTGGCAGGTGCCCTGGGGGCTTGAGGCACCAATCCTACCTGGGGTGTCCAGAGTGAGGCCCCTCAAGCCCTTGGAGCAGCTGCCCAGGTTGGTGGGAGAGTGCTCCAGGCTGCCCACGTTCTCTTGCTACAGACCAAATACCACAGGAAAATAGCAACATTTATTAGTGCTTTGTTGCACCACTGAAGTGGCATGACAAAAAGTAGGAATTTCTAGATGCTCAGCATTTTTGCTACTATAACAATCATTATGGTGGCACATATGTGATGTCAGGTGATGTCTGTTTCTATCCATAGAGAGCCAAGCCGGGGCAGCTCTGCACAGTGCTGCCTTGAGCTATATCAACATATTCTTAGCTATCAGTTTCTTGTATTCATTTTCCATTTTAAATCAAGTAACAGTGGAAGGTTACAGGCAGAAGTTAGATTCGTAGGCAGTGTGTAACCATCACTGAGGAGAAAGAAGGAAAAGGTTGGCTGTTGCTGCCTGCAGGGACCAAAAAGCTTAACTTAGCTACTGCAAGATAGGAACAACTCTAAGACCCAGGAGTGATGATTTTACCAGAATGTTGTTATTAGCCTACTCTAAGGATAAAGTAAGGTTCCCCCCCTTTTCTGCCAAATTCTAAAGCGGTATTAATGTATTAATAAAAGCTGCATTTTAAAAGATATATATCTTTTTCTCCCCATTCCCATGGTGCTAAAAATAATCTTTTGATTTTTTTCCATGTAGAACTTCTTCCATGCTGCCAGAAGTAATCAAACCATGTTTTCTAAAGTAAATGAGGAAAAAGTAATTCTCTTCCTTCATTTGTTAGGAATAGATACAAATGGACATGCTCATCGGCCAAACTCAAGGTACTTTTTCATATGCTAAATTAATCCTTATTTGTTTTTAACACGCATACCTTTTTGCCCTGATTCACATTTTTTTAAACAATATTTCTCATGGCATATCTGAGCTTTGCAGAATTTGAGGTTGTGTATGGGTTTAGGTTGCCATGACAACTTACCTGATGAATTTCCTGGGGTTTTACCAGTTTAAAGCCTCAACGTTGAATTTTAGTAAGATGCATCTAGCTACAATAGTTTGCCCATAGGTAATTTTAGCAGACCCCTGAATTCTAATTATCAAGAAGAGTAATAAATTTAACTATAGAAAAGTACTAGAATATTAGGAGTACTGTCTACCTGGTAATTTAAACCTGCAACCTATACATTCCCAAAGGGGTAAAGTTGAGAGTCTATCTTAATTACACAGCAAACAGGAAATTAAGGAATAACAAGGCCAAAATTGCAGATTTTATTGTAGATGAGTGACAAATCTTTATTTTGGGCAGCTTAACAAAATTAAAATTTAAGAAACAAACTCATTACAGGTGCATTTTGAAAAATCATATGAAAATCTTTTCTCCACTTCACTCCCAAGTTTAGTTGTCCTGTATTTCGTTTACCACCACCTATTAGGGCAAACCTTAGAAGCATGACACGCGTCTGCTTTGGAGTTCTCTAAGACATTCAGTAGCCATCTCTATTAATTAAAACAGTGGTAGGCAACTTTTTGTCCTGAGCTTGCAACCACACCCCCTACTGTGGGGTTGCAAATCTCTTCCCTCTCCCTCCCCTTGCCCACTACCCTTTCATCCCTTCCCAAAGCTCAAGCTGTCTGCACTTACCCTTGCTGCAGATACCCAACCCCTCTGCAGTGAGGATAAGCTCAAGCACAAGAGGGCAGTAGGGAGGGTTGCAGAAGAAGGTGCTGTGGAGGGGATGGGTGGCTTGGCACAGCTGTGCGCCTCTCAATTTTCCCCCCATTTTGCCCTAGGTTGGGTCAGACCCAGCTTCTTTGTAAGCTAGATCTGGCCCTGGGCCTCAAGTTGCCAACCCCTGATTTAAAGATCTGCTTCATAACTGTAAGAAAATGCTTAGTAGGAAGACAGTTATTGATTTTTCCCCCTTCCATGAAAAATTATTGTACAGCCCTGTCTTGCCCTGCTACAAAGCAGTTTGGAACCCACAACATTTATGGTTCATGAGATTCTTAAGACAAGCTCTCCATCAAGGGAACCTTTTATTCATAGGTTAATAGTAACTTCTAAAAAATTTTACAATTTTTTTTACTTAAGTCTACCAATTGCTGGGTTTTAGATTAGGTGCTATAAAAGTTCTTAATTTTTTTTTTAAAGTATTGTACTTCACCTTTAATTCGCCTCATTACTGCAGATGATTGAGTTAGACTCTTTTGTCAAAGGCAGATTTGACCTTAGACTTAACAGTACAGGAATCCACTTGAGATTCTCTAGTACTAGGAGCCTCCAGACTGCACTACAGCAAGTCAACTCATCTTTTTCCCCACTAGTTTTGTGTATAGAGGAAGAGAAATTTGAACCTCAGATTCTTTGATAGCTTGAATCCCTATAATTTATAGCACTGACCCTAGTCAAAAAGTCTGCCTTAAACACAAGGCTGTTTTACCATGTACATCTCACTGTGTAATCTGCAATTCAAAGGTCACTTTAACTCAAGTGGTATATTTTTCTCTATTGTTCACAGGGAATATAAAGATAATATCAGAAAAGTAGATGAAGGCATAAAAGAAATTGTATCTCTTCTTGAGGATTTTTATGGAAATGATGGGAAAACTGCCTTTATTGTAACTTCTGATCATGGAATGACAGATTGGGGTGAGAGTTGTTAAATCTGTGCAGTCTGCTTTGGTTATTGGCTAACATCCGATTTTAATATATGACCAGGTTGTAAATACTATTCTCACTAAGGCTCTGCAGCCACCAGTCTGTGCTAATTGCTTGGTTTTATCTTCATGCAATGCGTGAATCACAATGCCTTTGTATACTCTCCCATAGCTAGGAAAGAAGCAAGGGGTTGCTGAGGACCTAATTAACCTTAACACCTGAAGTAGGCATTGGGTATCCAGGGAGAAGCAGAAGTTCAGCTCAGCAGCTGCCTGGGAGAGGCAGAGAACAGACTTTTCTCACTCCCTCGGTGAATGAGCTAGTTAGCTGGGGGTGGGGGATATTTAAATAGATATCTACCTTTTTCAAGGAGCTTAAAAACGATTCAAAGTAGCTAATTAAAGACAGGTCAGGGGCCTAACTTAACTCCTACAAATGCTAGAACACAAGTCAAACCGTTAATTATCAGTGACTAGTTTTTCATAAGGGTTAAATTAGACCTTTACATAGTTTCCATGTGAAAAACCGTTAACGTCTTATCCTTTGATCAACTCAAATTTCCTACTTGATAGAGTAGTTGCTTGCCAGAATATTTTAACACATTGCCAATTATGCAAAATCCAATTATGCAAAGGTATAAGATCATGTTACATATTTAAAAGCTTAGCTATATAGTCTTTTACAGATTGATAAAACTCTACTTTCTTCCCTATGGAAATTAATTTCCATATAACTATCATATCAAGACGAAAAAGTAGTATATTTTAACACTGCTTTGGCAGTAGTTGTGTTCTAGCATAAGAGACACGAGCTTCACAGAGTTTGGTCTTTGATATTGATGAGTAGAGGTACAACAGTGGTGACCTAGATTTCAAAGGGA
>NW_005842385.1:1170626-1184761 GCF_000455745.1 Alligator sinensis | reverse complement strand
GGGAAAGAGCGGTGGACTTTTCGCTAAACAATCTTAACATATTCCAGAAATATCTGTATTGCAATTATCTGAAGAGGGATTCTAGTAAAATATGGAGCTAGATTCGGGCTGTCTGAAGTACGAAAAGTTTCCATAAACCTGGCTTTTGGAATCGCTGCCTTGCTTATTAAGTTAATTCTGCTTCTGGTTTGACACAATCTGTAGGATCTCATGGGGCTGGCCATCCCTCAGAGACTTTAACACCATTGATTGCTTGGGGAGCTGGATTGAATTATCCCCAGAGCGTCACATCTCAAGCCTTTGAGGATAATTTTTTGAAAGGTATGTAAATCATCAATTACCTTTAAAAAACACATCTTTCAAAGAGCACATATAAAGCAAAACATAATAAAAGGATAGTATGTAACCCTCACACTTTTTAGGCTCACATATAGTAGAAAAGCTTGTAAGTTTAACAAGTGTAAAACTAGATTTACGTGCTTTGCATTCACAAGCACAAAAAAGAAATGATTGGTAGTGTGCGTAGCTATAGTGGGAAACTTTGCTATTGATTTAATTGTAGGGAGCCCAGTTCTCCACAGGCATGAGGTTTTCATGTCCTAGGTAAAACATGTTTCTTAGGATCTTTTGCAAAGGTTAAAAAATTCTGGAAAGAATCCTGAGCATCCTTCCCAGGTTTTAGACTCTTCCTGCCTCAGAAAACGGGCAGGGCAAGTCTGATGGGAGGACATGCTGCTGTAGTCTGTCTGATGGCTGGTACCTTTTAGGGTACATTGTGACCCACCGTAATGAAACCGCCAGAAATTACTTGGTCACGTGCGCACTCTGGCCATGGACAGATATTACATTTGTCATGCTGCAAACATCTTGTAGCATTACAAAATATGAAGGGACAGATATGCCCACCTCCTGTAGTGCTACAGAAATGGTGGAAGCGTCCATATCATGTGTGGCCATTTCATTGTAGTGATATGGCGGGGGACATGTCTCTTGCTCCCTCAGCATCTCACAGTGCTCTGCTCTTTCCCCCCATGCTCCCTTTCACTATGGCTTTGGGGGGAGGGAGAGAGAGAGAGCAGGGTAGATAGTGACTGAGTGTAGCTCTGGGGAGTGCAGTTTGCCTTCTCCCCCAGGGACTGGGCTGTGAGCGAGCCTGGGACCAGACTAGGCCTACCCTGGTTGGGCTGTGGTTATAAGACGGTGTAGGACTGGGGCTGTGAGCAAGCTCATTCACTTCCTTGTCCTGGCTGGGCTGCAGCATTACTTACAATGCCGTAAGAAGGTTGGGCTATAGGAGGTATCACAATTTGTAATACAGACAGTCTTGTTGTTCTCAGTCCCAGGTATGTAGGGGATTTTTGTTTGTTTTAGGTCTCCAACTCCCCCTTTCAGCTTTTACCCCCATCAAGGATAGATGCTACCCCAGGCAGCAGTTGCAACAGAGTTAACTTGTTCAGTTTGGTGTAAAGCAATTAGTTTGTTTCTCATATGGTTTGAGTGGTATGCTGCTTGTTCTGAGATGACAGACTTCTCCTTATCAGTCACTTCACCTGTGTTTTGCCTCCCTGATGGCTGATCATGCTACCATTTCAGGCAGAATCCTGATGACGTACCTACATCTGCTGTGCAATGTAATAGCTTTATCCATCAGGCCATCTTCACAGCTGTATCATGATTTGTCTTTCTGAAGAAGGGGAAGCCTAGATTCCAGAAGCTACTTTCAGAGTAACTTCCAAGGGATGAAGTTACACTTAGATTCTCCTAAATTTGTGGAATGTTAGGTGGTGTTAAAGTTAGAATTTGCTGTGAGCAGTTTCACATCAAGGGTTAATACCGTTTCTTGCCCGCACAACTCTGACTTGCCACTAGAGGACGGGTGAGCAGGGGCATGGCTATGAGCCAGGACGCCTGGACTCTGTCCCTGCTTTGGGTGGGAGTAGAGGCTGGGAGCAGTGTATCCTGGGATGCTGGAGGACTGCACATTGCTCATTTTATCTCTGTGGGATAGACTGAAGTTATCCTAACATGAGCTAGGTAGCGTGGCCCAGAGTTAACCCTCACCTGAGCTTGTGAAGTGACATAACTTTGAGACTCTCACACAAGTTCACAAGCTTTAATGTGCAGGCGCTTGTGTTTTAAGTGCCCTTCAGATGGTCTAAGTGTAATGTGTATCTTCACAGGCAAAGGCAACCCACCAATTTTAAGTCTTGTCCTCTGCATACAAACAAAATCATTGTCTATACACAGAGCTGAAACTCCTTCTTTGCTTTGTGTGTTTGGAGGTTAATATGAACAGTTCCCTTTTGGATTGGGTGATCTTTAAACTTCCTTTCCTCTTCTGTTATTGGTATTAGTTATTGTTTTCCTTCCTTGTCTCGCTGTTCAGCACATCTTGATAAGAACCTTGGAGAAAAGGGTAAGGGTGTTTGTCCTGACCAGCAGCAAGAAAACAGCTAGTTTCATAGTGCTTAGGGTCAGAAGGGACCTAAACAGATCAACAGGTCTGACCCCCTGCCATGGGCAGGAATGGTTGCCAGGGTCATATCACTCCAGCCAAATACCTGTCCAGTCTCCAAGGTAGGAGAGAGCACCACCTCACTTGGGAGCCCATTTCAGAGCGTGGCAGCCCTAACCATAAAGTAATGTCTCCTGATGTTCAGCCTGAACCTTCTCTCTAACAATTTGTGGCCATTATTCCTAGTAACCCTGGGTGGTGCCCGGGGGAGCAGAGCCTCCCCCAATTCTCACTGGTCCCCCCTGGTGAGTTTGTAAATGGCCACCAGATGCCCTCTCAGCCTTCTCTTGTGAAGGCTGAACAGATTCAGGCCCTTTAACCTTGCTTCGTAGGGCCTGCCCTGCTGCCCCTTGGCCATGTGAGTGGCCCTCTTCTGAACCCTCTCAGTGCTAGCCACATCCTTCTTGAAGTGTGGCAACCAGAACTGGACGTACACTCCAACTGTGGCCTGACCAATGCCGCGTAGAGGGGAAGGATCCACCTCCCTGAACCTACTTGGATCTGTAGATGCACAACAAGGTGCAGTTAGCCTTACTGACCACTTCCTGGCAGCCTTACTGGCCACTTCCTTGCATTGGTGGCTCATGTTCATCCTGGAGTCAACGATGACTCCAAGATCCCTTTCTGCCACTGTGTCAACAAGAAGGGTGTTTCCCAACCTATAGGTGTGTAACTGTTTCCTTCTCGCTAGATGCAACACCTTGCACTTGTCTGCACCGAATTTCATCCTATTCTCATCTGCCCACCTCTGTAATTTTTCTAGATCTCTAGATCTAGCTAGATTCTGTCCCTCCCTAACAGTGTTAGACACTTTACAGAAAATGTATGCTTTTTAGCCATAGACCAGTGGTAAGATGAGGAAAGTGTCTGCTTTTCTGGAAAATAGTGGAGGTACCTCCATCTTCACAACCACGTTCTATTCTATAGCCTTTTTTGGCTTCTTACGGTACCTTCTCTGAGGGTACTGAAGCAATGCTTCGTAAGTCTCTAAAAGAGCAGCCTCCAGGAACTGCACAGATGTGGCTAACCTAGCAATTTATATTCTCTGTTATGGTTTTCTTAGGGGGGAAACGCTTGTAGGAAGAAACAGTTATTCTGTCCCATTACAGAAATGTGGATGAATATTGAATGAAATTCAGTTTATTTTGGCACAAGCTCAGTTATGAATTAATGAGCGAGTTTGAGACAGAATCCTGTCTTTGATCTCTGTGTGGTAGCTGCTGATGTCAAATGGAAGATGTCTGCAGAGATGGAGAAATTAACTGGGGTATCTGATTGTTATCTATAGAGAAGGAACTCTGCAACTGGGGGGTGATGGGAGGAAGACAAACCGATTATGAAAAACAATTCAGTGCTGTAGTGTAGGTAAACTGCTGTTTGCATTTAAAATGCTTGCAACTAAGACCTGCTCTGGATGCGTTCCAAGATGGGGTACATAAAATGCTGGTGGCAGTCAACAGTTGCTTTTAACCCTTATTTCCCTAACTTTTCCTCTACCTGTAATAACGGATAGGCTTGTGAAAAAAATGGAAAAGCTGCCTGTTGCAATAGGAGTGATGTTGCGAACAGGGTGCAAACTCAAATTAGGTAAGAGATTTCCTTGAAGGGAGAAAAAATTATCAGCGAGATGACTCAGGATCTCTCTTTCAAGTGCATCTCTTTCTAAAAAGGTGATGAGTGTTTGTTTTGAGACAGGTAAAAGAGAGCTTTTTTGCTTGAAAGTCAGCAGCTTAATTGGCTGATAGTGAATAAATTTGATTTTGTACAGATGTGTTTAAGTTATCTTGAGCTGTTAAATGAGTTGTCTTGAGCTGGTAGCTCCTAGGGTACATTGTGACCCACTGTAACAAAGCTACCAGAAGTTACTTGGGCACATGCATACTCTGGCCATGAACAGATATGACATTTGTCACGTTGCAAACATCCTTGTAGCATTACTAAATATGAGGGGACAGATATGCACACCTCCTGTAGTGCTACAGAAATGTGGAAGCACCTATGTTATGTGTGGCCATTGCATTGTAGTGACATAGTGGGGGGCATGTCTTGTGCTCCCTCAGCATCTCATAGTGCTCTGCTCTTTCCTCCCACCCTCCCTCTCACTGTGGGCTTTTATTTCAAGCCTGACATACATAGTAGTGATTAGATTTACCTTTCAGTGACTATATGCTGTGTTTCTTTAGGGAATATTGAGATAATCCTTTCAAAGCAGACAAAGAAAGATGGACACTTTTTAAATCTGCTTGAATCATTCATTTGGCTCTGCAGGTGATCCATCTGTTATGTTGCTTAGGTTGTAGGATCAAAAGACTTCAATCACAATACATACAGCTAGTAACTTTTCCTTGTGGATGAAGGAAACACTTCTGCCTTTTCAGTATGGTCTGTGACCTTCCTTGGGTCTCCTTTTATACTTTATTGAGTGCAGACAAACTCACTAAATATCAAAGGAGTTCTTTCTTCAAAGTCTCCATATCAGCTAATTATGTGTTCCATTTCTTTTAGAATGGAAACTGGAGAACAGGAAGAGAGTGGATGTCAACCAGGTGAGAAATGATTCCACCTCAAAACTTAAATTTCCTTTTAAAATGTAATCTCACAAGGCTTATAAAAGAATTTGAGGGAGTGGGTGATCACAGTAATGTAACTTTTCTAGAATTGTCCCTTATAATATCGGCGGAAGGATTTTAACTGCTGCATACAAACTATATGCATCTTGGGAAAAATTGGTTCTATAAGCAAAATTCAGTTGATGCAAAGACTTCATGTAACTTTTTTCTTTTTATTTATGTGTACTGGGGCAGTCCTTAATGTCCTTGTCACACACTACCATGGAAAGATCATGGTGTAATACAC
Organism: Alligator sinensis; assembly: GCF_000455745.1. Taxonomy (NCBI): domain Eukaryota; kingdom Metazoa; phylum Chordata; order Crocodylia; family Alligatoridae; genus Alligator; species Alligator sinensis. Next base: position 1,179,390 of record NW_005842385.1, on the reverse strand, counting down.
AGTGCCTCTACTGACAGCAGTGGAGAGCTTTCAAATAATTGGCAGCATACATGCATACCATAATACTTGTAGCTTGTTAGACATCACTTAAATTTCCTGTCCTGTTCACCTTAACATCTGTAGGGGAGAATCCTCTTATGAATGCTATAAGAATTTGTATAGCAACTGGTAGTTTCAGAATGGGACTCCTTCCTACAGATTTTAAGGGATGCATTTATAGTCCTCCCCTGCCACTTCACAGCTGACATGGTCTCTTGGAACTGACTCCTTTCCCTCTTCCTTGCCTGCCTCCTGGACACTGGGTTACTGAAAAGAGACAGGAGGTGGTTGCTGCAGGACATGAACATCTGAAGAATACTTTTCGGTACATAACTGAGTTAGCCATTTGTGCAGGGTGATCTTCCAAAGCTGTCAGATAACTATATTTACTCAAATATGACCCATATTTTTCCCCAAAAATCAGTTGCTGGAAATCGAGGTCATTGTCTTAAAAGAGGGATGTGGGAGTAGAGAGCCCAATCCTACTGAAGCTGAACTGCCTACCCCCTTTTCAAGCTGGGTGGGCAGTCAGCAGTGCCTGCTGGGTCTAAGCAGTTTGGCTCCAGCAGGATCTGATGTAGGGACAGACGCTGCTGGCTGAGCCAAGTTGCCCACCCCCTCTTTTCTTCTTGAGCAGAGCTGGGTGGACAGCCAGAAGTACTGGTCAGGTCAGCTGAGGGCCATGTCCTGCTGGGACCAAACTGCTCATTCCCTCTACGCAGGGCCAGGTGGTCCCTCAGCTCCCTCCAAAGGTGCTACTAGATAGACCAGGCCCTCAGCTGAGTTGGCAGACACTGCTGTCTGCCCACCTAGCTCAGCTAGAGAAGACAAGAGGGGCTGAGCAGTTTGGAGTCTTGAGTCTCACTATGTTCTGTGCTGGGAATTACTTGGAAGGATTCCATAAATACGGCCGCGAGTCTTTCTACCTTTTAGAGATAATGGCTCAGGTTCTATGTTGATACTAGAGTGAAACCAGAATAATTCTGTTGATATCAATGGCGTTATTTCAGATTTACAGAAATGCGTAACTAAGAAAATTACAGAGAGAGTGTGCTGTTTTAAAATTTTTCAAACATTTATTATAATGGCACAAGAGATTGAAACTGCTTCCCCCATGCTCTTCATGAGGTTATACATATAGGACCAGCTGTCTGTCTTCCATCTTGCAGAGGGCCCCCTTAGTGGCTCAATGTGACACAAACTGGTCCACATTTTGTTGCAATTTGAAATATCAAAATACAGTTGTGACACACCTGGACCAAGAATCAGAAGAGTCGGAAGGCATCATCAGAGCTGGCCCCTGTGAGCCAGTTTCTGTGGCTTTTCAGTTGCCATCTTGGCTGGCCCAACAGAAAATTGGCCAGACAGGTCATGTTCTCTTTGGCCACTTGGTACGGGATAGAGAAGATGTCCACAATCTTGTAGAAGTCCAATATCAGCGTGCCAAAGAGTGCTGAGGGCAGCAAAAAGCAGCTGCAGCCAGAGGAAGTCCAAAAAGGCATGGAAAAGAGTTTCCTCCACCTCCTCCTTGCAGAAATAGCAGAATGTCAGTACCACTGGGTCTAAGTAGTGGACGAAAGTGCCTATGGCCAGAGCCCAGGCAGCAACCACCCCTGGAGGTCACCAGTTCTCTTAGTGATGGGTAACTTGTACAGGGTGTGCCAGGCCAGATGGGCTTGCTTTGGTCTTGCTGTCACTAGGCACCGAGAGAGAGAGAGAAATTATGGAATTATTAACCATTGTTTGTACCTTTTCTCATGATGAATAGTATCTTGTTTCATTAGAAGCTCTGCTGCACTTAAAGGAATCACTCGTCAAGTAAATGGCTAATTAAATGTGACAAATCTCAAAAAGAACCTGGCCCTAAATAAATAAAAGTTGGTCAGTGGATGGATGACATTGAAATTGGTTTCATGCACTGGATGGTTGCTGTACTGCTTAGAATAATGAAAACAGAAGATAAGCTTCTCTCTTCAACATCGATGAAGGAGATATTTAATTTACATGAACATGTATAGGGGCGTTAATTTGCATTAAAAAGTGAATTTATTTTTAAGATATATTAAACTGCCATTGGTTTAATAAAGTATTAAAATTCCTTCTGGTATCTCAGACACTGATTCCATTAAAAAATCAGTGAAGTTATTTTATTTTAATTGACAAATATTTCTTTGAAGTGCTTTTCACTGCTTTGAAATTCTGACAGATCTAGCACTTGCATTTTAAAATAGAGATTCATGAAAATTAAAATAAATGTATCTACTCTCTAGATTTCTTGAAGCGTTCTAAAATGAGAACATTTCTGTTTCCACAGGCTGATATTGCCCCATTGATGGCTTCTCTTATTGGTGTTCCCTTTCCGTTAAATTCTGTGGTAAGCAGTTTTACTCTAAAAGGTTGTGGGGAGGGAAAATTGTTTTATTATGCAATGTAGTATGGTATTTTAAATTATAACAATTGGTCGCTTCAGTTGTTGGTGGGCTGAGGCCAGGAGAGGTTTTGCTGGATTTCCTTCAAGGATGGTTGACAGCTGAAGTAGGTTAGAACATTTTATAGGCCATTGTAATCTATGCTGGGCTGAGGCTGGAAGTATGCAAAGTCAAGAATTATAGCCTGTTTCCTGCTAGCCTGCCTCAGTGCAACAGGATGGAATAACTCTTGACCTGGGACCTGTTTCTTAGTATGGAAACGGGGATAGCTGGAGAAGTAGGTACAGATTGTGCAGATTTATAAGAAAGTGTGTGTGTGTGTGTGTGTGTGTGTGTGTGGGGCGGGGGTGGAACGAGAGAAAACCTATAGCATTTAAAAATGGACCCTTTGTAGTAATAAACAAGTTACTCTCCAGTAGTTGAAAGTAAGATTTTTTTTTTGCGTCTCAAGAGAATTCAGTTAACATTATTCAAAGATCACCATTTCATTATTTTTCAAATGGAGAAATTGGGCACGGGGGTGGTAAGACTCCTTTGATGTCACACTAGTGTGGAAAGCATGGGTCAGACCTTCTGGACACAGTTCTGCTTCATGAAAGTTGATGAAAGCTGTCTGGCTCAAGTGGTAACAGGATTGTACCTGTGATCCTATTTCACCAAATCATTTCATTTAAAAAAAAAAGACAAAGGATGGTATTTTGGCTAAAGTGGCCTTTAGCTTCTCTTTCACACAATTAACAATTTATTGTACTTGAATTGTATACTAGAAAATATTACCAGTTTTTCAGTGAGAGTTGGGAAAAATCCTGTGCTCTATTTATTACCCTAATTAGTTCTGATGCAAAGAAATTGTGAAAGGAAAAGGATTTGTAGCTTTAACAATAGATCGCTGTTGAGTTAGTATAACTAACTTCACTGTCTTCTTGATCTTGCTTGTGATTATGTGAACAGACATGAATCTAGTAAATTTTTAATAATTTATATTTGCAGGGAATTCTGCCTCTGGAATACTTGAACAACAGTGTTCATTTTAAAGCTGAGAGCATGTTTACAAATGCTGTTCAGATTCTTGAGCAGTTTAAGGTAAGTAAACAATATTAAGGTGGACAGGTTCTTCATCCTACATGGCTTTTGAAACTAAAAATATTCGTGCCATTCTACTTAAACTATTTTATAGCACAGTGTATACATTGCAGGTTACATTTTTATGATGGCAGTTTGTAATACCGAGCAGAGGGAAATAGCACTTGCATGTTGTCAGCTTTTTGTTCAATCTCATACACACAAGTAGATTCATGTGTGATTGAAAATATGGTCCTTTAAATTGATGTAAACCTCCTTTTTTTTTTTAAAGAATAGATTCCATTCTGACCTAAATGTGAATGTCGAAATGTAGGGATTAGTTTTACGTTGTATTGGACTAGGGGATTTAATTTCTCTGGCTCCAGCTATTGCAGGTGCATGTTGCTCACACTGGAGTCAACGAATAATGTTTGCTTGTGAGGGTAGAATTTGGCCCTAAATATTTGATGTATAAAAATATAAATAAGTTATATTTTTTTTACTGAAACCAAGTGCCTATTCAGTTCCAGATTCAGCTGAGCAAAGCTTAATAACCATGTCTACATGGGCCATAAAATGACAACTGGGCTAGTATCCTACTTCCCAGACCCACAGGCTTGGGAGTCCAGATATTCCCCATATCCTGGCAGGCATCCTACTTGCAAGTCCCAAACCCAAAGGTGTGGCAGTTCAGATGCCCCTTGTTATGCTTGATCTTAACACCAAGAAGTGATAATTATGTATAGATAATCTGTTCTCTATGAATGTGGGTTGGCACATACTACATTCAGAGCCACTGAACTAGTTTTATGCAAATAGTATACCTTTTTCCACTATTTAAGCAGCTCAATTCATTTAGTACAAATGATTTAATCTGTTCCTTTCATTCTGCTTCATCTGATTACAATGATTTATATTAGGGCTATTCATAAAGGTCCATTATATTAAACATTGGTCAAGAACAAAACAAAGACCATCCTTTCCACCCAAAGTTCATTCTCGATGAAACCAACATGCGAGGACATCCATTTTGCACATGGGGAACTGTTTCACAAATAGCCTCCCTTGATTAGTATTGCACAAAAAAATCTGTGGTAGAGCTGAGAATTGGAGCCAGGTCTCTTGATGGCTGAATTAATGTCTTGACTATTTTTTTCATTTAATATTGATGGTTTTCCTCAGCTTTTTTTTCAGTTAGATTTATCTTCTTTTAATAGGCTTTTATGTAAGTTGTATGTTTTGTTTTGTTTTAATTAAGAGCCAGAGCAATTATTTTAATGTAATTTACCTATATTTTTATTGTACTCCATTTTTTCCTGGCTAGTTTACTTCCAAAGTTTTTTGTAGGGGGAGAAAGAATTATATATGTGAGCAAGCTCTCTTGGTTTCTCTTGAAGACGTAAATGTTATCCAGCAGTGCACAGATACTAAGTGTATCCTTATATTTTCTATGATGGACAGATCTGACCACTACTTCTGCTGCCTAGGGAAAAAGTTGTTTTGGTTGGATGAGGGGAGATGTGCGACAGATTCTCAAGCTGCTGGATCTTGGGAGCAATGTACTATAAACTTCCTTGCTGTTCTGTATGAACCATTAAACATCAGGTCAAAATGGTGAAGAGCTTGGGTCAAAGTAGTGTCAGGCAAAGTGACTGATTACATCAGTGCCTCCCACTTTTGTTTGTGTCCAAGTTAATCGATCCAAGATCACCATTTCCAACATCTTTACAATTGTCTGTTAGTTCTTGTCTGTTGGAATTACCGCTGATACATTTCTTTATCATCCTGTGTACTGTGGAAGTACTGTTGTGAGAACATTTTGGGAAGTGGGAGTGGAGAGCTTTTATTTTATCTGTCTCTGAGCTGCATGATCTTGCAGGGACAAGTATGTTAGCTGTGTGAGGAGCAACACACAACTTGAACTATCTGTTCTCAAGAATACCCAATTTCATTACCAGTGGATTTGAAATTTCATCTTCTTAAACAACACCCCAGCAGTCTGTTAAAAAATTTGGTATTTCAGGTTACACACTTAATCTTATTTCTAGTTACAGCTTTTGTGATGTTTTCATATTGTTTGCAGGTTAAAATGACTCAGAAAAAGGAATCCACATTATCATTTCTATTTACACCATTTAAGTAAGTGCATTTTAAAACTTTCTCTTTTGAAATGAGTGATTTTTCACTGTGCTCATTATTTTGAAAGTAGGGTAGAGTGCCACCTTAGAAAGTAGCTTGTTCAGAGAGGAGGTATGAGCTTTTGTAGGCAACAAACTAGATCATCAGATGCACCCCTCTAAGGTCCTACCCTGCCAAACATTCTGTCTGATTTCAGACTAACATGTCATGATTTGGTGAAATAGGATCACTGACAGTAACCTGCTCAAATACTTTCCATGTGTGTATTAGAATGGTTCCCCCAATCTTATTCGTGGATAAGAGTGCAGTTGTGTGTGCGTGTGTGTGTTGGAATTTTGTCTTTAGAATGGATACTTTGGTGGAATTTAATCATGTGACTTTTAACCATATTTGGAAACAAAAGCAAAAGAGCAACTCTTTAAATGTATTTTCAAGCCAAACACAAACTTTTAAGATATTTTCTACATTTGAAAGTTCTAAGTTTTAAACAATGGTTTGAGACATTTCTAGGATATAGGACCCCACTTAAAGTGTTACTTGAGATTTGCTATGTTAAACAGACAAGATGCTTTCATAGTTGCCTGAGGCAAAACATACTCAGAGCTGGCCTTAGGGGTGAGCTCCCATGGTAATTGGCTGAGGCAACAGTCTATGGGGGGTTGGGGAGGGGATCTAGGAGATGAAGTTAGTACAAGATATGCAGTATGCTTGGTGGGTGGAAGAAGAGACTCACATCTTAGGCTCAAAGCTAACATCCCTACAAATCTAATGCTTCTTCTGAGTATAGAATACTTAGGGCAGAGTTACATGTTGTACTTAACATTCCACAGATTTACTGTAATATGGTCTAAGTAGTGTTGAAGTTACAGTGTTCTATAAACAGTCACACATTAAGGTTTAATACTTTTTCTTGCCTGCATAGCTCTAATTTGCCACTAGAGGGCTGATGAGCAGGGGCACTGTTGAACAGGGGCATGGCTATGAGCCAGGACGCCAGGGCTCTATCCCTACTCTGGGTGCCATGGGGTGGTGTTGGGAGCTATGCATCCTGAGATTCTGGAGGATAGGCCTGTGAGAATAGGGAAGTATTCGATTTGGATTCAGCCGATTCAGAGGACTGATTTGATTCAGTGACTTGAATCACTATCCCCATTTGATTCGGCCACATCGGCTTTGAAAGACTCGGCGCTGATTCAGAGAGATTCAATGATTCGGATCAGCCAGGGAGAGGCAGGAACAGCCGGGCAGCTGCAGGTTCTCCCGTGGCTCCTCCAGCTGTGCCTGCCTCTCCCTGGGTGAGGGGAGCTGCCCTGCCTGGCCCCAGCCTCCTGGCACTTTAAAAAAGGGAAAAAAGAAGAAAAAAAAAAGCTCTGCACTTACTGGCTGCAGCAGCAGCAATCAGGGCCTCTGGGCACTCCCCACCCTATGCAGTGCAGGGCAGCAGGGATTGCCACCCCTCATTTGGCACCCATGTGGCACCTGCCTCATGGCACAGGTGCAGTGCATCTCAGCAAGGCGCCGTACACTGTCTGTGAACTGGGGTTGCTGGGCCTGAGTGCTGCCGGGCTTTGGGTGACTGCTGCAGTCGGTGAGCGTGGCTTTTTTTTTTTTTTTTTTTTTTTTTTTTAGTGTGAAGCTAGGGCCAAGCAGCGCAGCCATGGGGGCTTCTCCCAGGGCTTCCCCACTCGGGAAGAGGCAGGCACAGCTAAAGCAGCTGTGGGAGAACCTGCAGCCACCCGGCTGTGCCTGCCTCTCCCTGGCTGATCTGAATCTGAATCTTTTCTGAATCTTTCCTGAAGTGATTTGGATGTTTCGAATTGATTCAGAGCTTTTAATGGGTCTCCAGATTCGAAGATTTGGCCCCTGAATCAGGCTGAGTCTCCTCCAAATCAAATTGGCGACCGAAGCTTCACACAGCCCTACTGGAGGACTGCAAATTGCTTAACTGAAGGTACCCTTATGTGAGCTGGGGTAACATTGCCAAGAGTTAACCCTCACCTGAAGTTATATAACTTTGAGATGCTCAGAGGGTGCTTAGAATGAATGAGTTTTAACATATGGACACTTGCATTTTAAGTGCCCATACTATGTTTCAGTTGTAACATGCAACTTCACCCTTACTTACTAGAGCATTGTTATTTTATAAAGAGCCATTTTTAGATGTATATAATCTTTTTCTATGTACTGTGATGTTCTTGCTTTCAGTTGGAAGCAGATTTCTGCCCTATTGCTGGATATTTAATAAGACGTTTTTTACCTGTTTTCACTGGTTTCCTGCTAAGAATAAGATTGATTTTTTTGGTAAATATGTGTTTAGCTTCTGTGGGGAAGGAGGAAGACATTGTAGAAATTCAGTCAGCATGATTAGTCCTTGGGTCATTGGTGAATAGCTGCTTATCTTGTGAAGATAATAATTGAATTGGGGTTATTTGTAGGGCTTTTAAAAATACTCTGTGTACAAAGTTTAATTAAAGCTGTTCCCTCATCAGGATATCCATATATTTTCAGCAAATATTTTGTTCTCCACGAATGTAGTTTTGGGTTGGCCAGTACTGTCTGCAGATTTTTAGTTGAATTTACCCAAATATGTTTTGGAAAAAAACAAAATTGGGGGGAAGAAGGTAAGATGAAATTCACAAGTTCCATGAGGAGGAAGGAGGAGGAGGAAGAAGTTAAAACAATATTACCTGTATCTGTGTCAGTAATATCTGTTTCCCATTCACCACCAATTTAGTCATTGTGCCATTCAACCATGATGTGGGAGACCCATGTTCAATCTTTTCTCCATGAAAGGATTTGAACCCACTTAACCCATATCCCAGGAAAGTGCCTCATACCATGCTGTCGGCTTTTCTGGGATGGATTGTCCTGAATTTCTCCTGCTTTGTTGCTGTCCCACTTCTCTATAAAACACTTGAATGTTTGTTGAGCCAGTGTGTGTGTGACTTGCTAGCCCTTTGGTTAGGATGCTCAGTGGGGAGGTGGAAATCTTGTGTTTCAGTCCCCTTTTGTATAACAGTCACTGTCACAGGAACAATTTCAACATTCCTTGGCGTACTCCATAGCACAACAGTTAAGAGTAGTGTCCTGAGAAG
>NW_005842385.1:1163639-1170595 GCF_000455745.1 Alligator sinensis | reverse complement strand
TAGGGAATTATCCTTCAGGAATTGCAGGGAATTACCCTGAGCACAATTGGGACCACCATTGCTGAACGTGGCCCTTCATTTCTTTTGTTTTTTATTACAAATGCCTTAAAACATTGCATTGCAATTTGGGTGGAACAGAACCTTTTGTTAGCCCCAAAATAACTTGTCTCCCTCTCTCTCCCTTGTTTTGGTGATGGAAAAGAAATGAATTTTGAGTCAGGGGAGCAGGTTTGGCTGATGAACTGAAAACTGAGTTGTTCATCCAGCTCAGCGCTCCATATTCACTTCTTCTCGTGTTCTTGTCATAAACTAGATGGTTTTCCAGAATTGTGTACAAGCAGTGGCTCTTTCTGTTGCTGCAGCGAGGTCCTCCTTCCTACAGGTCTCACCAAAAAATCTGCAAACAAGCACATGCTCCGTAGTCCGCTTCATCACACTCTAATTAGTGTCATTAGATTAGCCCCATTTAATTGTGTTTGTTTTTGATCATCTGTTTTGTGTGCACAGGTGATTCAGGCATTGCCATGGTGGTCAATCTGGATCCACCCCTCTTAGAAGGTCCTTCTGAGGTTCCAGGTCCATTTTGGAGCACCTGATTACACATAATCTTTCCTTCCATAACTTTAAATCATGCCCTGTCAGCCATTGTGTTCAATGTCGCAACACTAGTCACAAAACTGTTTTACATTTTAAGCCATTTAGTTACTTCTGTGTGACCATAGAGTGGATGCTTGGGGTCTTCCATCTGTTGTGATCTTTCTTTTTGGCTTGCTAGCTTTCTTCTTCTATCAGGTGGTACAATGCCAGTCAGTAAATATAGGCTATTCTTTGGTGTTGGCTTTAGACATCCTGTTATTTCATGACAGCTGTCATTTAGAACTAGGTCTTTTTTCTTGGCATGAACTGATCACTCCCATACTGGAGATGCATACTTCCCAGTGGAATAACACAGGGCAACAGCACTGGTTCCTAATGTAGCTGGATTTGCTTCCCACTTTAAGGTGACTGATTTTTCAGGTGTGTTGTTGAGGGCTCTGACTTTCCCTTTCATCTTCTCTACATGTGCTTGAAGGTAAGTGTTTGGTTTAATGTACCCCAAAGTACACAGGGTTTGGGTGATTAGTCAGTGGCATTCCATCCCTGATGATGTTTAATTTCCACTTGGCTTCTCTGTGGCATAGGTGAAAAGCTGTGACCTGCACCTTGGTTGGATTGACACAAAGCTAGTTCTTATTGTAGTAATCTGAGAAATTGCTCAGTGCACATGTCAATCTGTTCTCAACAGTATCGAAGTCCTTTTGTAGTGACGTGATGCATAGATCATCAACATATGAAACTCCTTGTATTACTCTGTATGGGTTAGTCATTAGTATATGTTAAAAAGGATCAGTGTTAGCATGCTACCTTGTGAGAGGCCATTTTGTTGTCTTCTCCAGCAGCTCCGTTTCTTGCACAGCTGTACATAAAAATGCCTATTCTCCAAAAGAGATTGAAGAGCTTCACTAGGTGGTAGTCATGCAACATATTGTAAACTTTGTTTGGCAAGCACGTTTCGGTGGTTGACTGCATAATATGCTGCTGATAGGTGTACAAACACAGAACCTGTTATCATCCCTTTCCCATCCTGCTGGGTGATGTTTAGTATTTGGCCAGTGCAGGACTTCCCTGGTCTAAATCTGGCTTATTCTGGTATTAGATGTTGTTTGACGTGAGGTGAAAGGTGATTGAGAATAAGGTATTCGTAAAGCTTATAAAGATGGCACAGAAATGACACTGGCCTAAAGTTCTTTGAGCCAGTGGCATCCTTTCCAGTGGCTTTAATAGATCTATCATACGGGTCTCTTCACATAATGTAGATATTCTAAGGGTTGATGGGCAATTGTTAAAAAACATAATACCCATAGCTTGGTTGCGGGACCAAAGTATTTGATCTGGTCCATGCATATGTTGTTGAGTCCAGCTGCTTTGCTGTTCTTCAGGTGACTTATTCCAGCATCAAGTTCATCTATTGCATATGGCATGCTGAAGTGATTTTTCTTCAGATCAGTTTGCTGTCTAATCTGTATTTTAGGCTGCTTGTTTAAAACTTTACCATTGAGCAGAAGTTGATGAGCCACCTAGCTGGCTGTGATGTTGTGATGTTGCTGTACTTTCTTTGGGTCCTTACTCAGCTTGCGAATGGTTAACCTTGCTTTTCTGCTAGCGTAGGGTGTATCTATTCCTTTGATCAGTTCTTTCCATTTCCATCACCTTTCTGCTTAGAGCTTGTTAGGGCTGTTCCTGCTGCAGTAGTGTCTTCTGAGAAAGGATCACTTTGAAACATTTGCTGGTATTTTTTGTATTTGGCTGTTAGTATGGAAGTAAGCCTTGGTATATACTCTGTTCTGCATTTGTACAGTGCATTCATGAAGAGGACATAGTTATCCAAGACTGGTTTAATGTGTTCACTTTTTTGTCCAGGTCTTCAGAAAAGCCTCTCTAGTCTGCTTTCTAAATATTGAATAATCTACATGTTGGTACTATATTTGGAGTTATGGCTGTTGTGACACTGATAGCGATTGCATCATAGTATCATAGTGCTTAGGGTCGGAAGGGACCTAAACAGATCATCAGGTCTGACCCCCTGCCCCAGGCAGGAATGGGTGCAAGGTCATATCACCCCAGCCAAATATCTGTCCAGCCTCCAAGGTAGGAGAGAGCACCACCTCACTTGGGAACCCATTCCAGAGTGTGGCAGCCCTAACTGTAAAGTAACGTCTCCTGAAGTCCAGCCTGAACCTTCTCTCTAACAATTTGTGGCCATTATTCCTACTAACCCTGGGTGGTGCCTGGGGGAACAGAGCCTTCCCCAATTCTCACTGGTCCCCCCTGGTGAGTTTGTAAATGGCCACCAGATGCCCTCTCAGCCTTCTTTTGTGGAGGCTGAACAGGTTCAGGCCCTTTAACCTTGCTTCCCTACTTGAGATGCACCTGTGGATGCACGATAAGGTCCGGTTAGCCCTGCCGACCGTGACCTCGCACTGTCGGCCCATGTTCATCTTGGAGTCAAGGATGACTCCAAGATCCCTTTCTGCCACCGTGTTGACAAGAAGGGTGTTCCCCAGCCTATAGGTGTGTTGCTGGTTCCTTCTCGCTAGATGCAACACCTTGCACTTGTCTGCATTGAATTCCATCCTATTCTCATCCGCCTACCTCTGTAATTTGTCTAGATCTCGCTAGATTATGTCTGTCCCCTCCAGTGTCCCCACCTTGCCCCACAACTTGGTGTCATCAGTGAATTTGGACAGTGTGTATTCCGCACCCACATCCAGATCGCTGATAAAGATGTTGAACAGTACAGGCCTCAGGACCGAGCCCTGGGGGACTCTACTGCCCACATCCCTCCAGGTTGAAAACGACTCGTCCACCACCACTCTCTGGGTGTGACCATCTAGCCAATTTGCAACTCATCTGACTGTGTAGGCATCAATGCATTGATCTGTGTTGTGTGTGGGAAATGGGTTCTGAGTCCAATGTGTCTTTTTTGCATGTAACTTCTGTATTGCTGTCAACAAAGGCAAGGTCTGGATTGTATCTTTACCTCCATCAGGAGCCAGTCAAAGACGCAGGTAGCTTTGAATCATGGATCAGGCTTAGGTGATATGCCTTGACCTACAACTCAATCGAGTTGCCATTCTCATTGTTTTTGCTGTAACTCCATGTCATGCTAGAGCTATTAAAGTCACCTATGATCACACATGCTTTTATGTGGTTTAGGTTTCCTGGGCTCACAAAGGCAAAAAGTTTCCCTGGAGGCTTCTAAACAGATGTTATTGAGATATTATCCCTATGAATGGTCAAGATTTGAAAGTCATTTTACTCAGTAATCAATGTTTTGTTGATTATGAACTCTGATTTTATGAAGATAACACCGCCATATTTCTTGTGCTGCCTTTCAGTGGCTGATCTCATCCCAGGGATCAATGGCCTAATGTTGTTTGGCCTTCTCTGTGTCTCCTGGAGACAGAGCACATGATCATTGTAGTTCGTGCAAATCCTGGAAAGAATGTCCTGTTTGAATCCTGTGAGTCCCTCTGTGTTTACAGAGATGACTGTTGGTGCTGGCCCTGAAAAAAGTCTGTGGTTATGACACAACAGGTAAACCTGTTGTGAGGTAGAGGTTTGCATTATATATGTTCTGGGATTGTTGATGACAAGGTTTTAGCAGTATTTGCAGAGTCGTTGAAATCTGACAAGGGCTGTGTTGTGAACGCTCCTGCTGTGGCTGCTATGGAAGTTCACTGACAATGCATGGATACATCTACCTGAACTGAGTGAAAATTTTCAGTGGTTTGGATGCTATCTCATTGAAACAAAGCAAACACTGTGACTATCTACAATGGGTAGGCTTTTGTGGAATAAGTTTTTTTTTCCTTTTCTTATGTCTGTAGGAGAAGACTTACTTTTATTGGTGTGACTGTATTAAACTTTGAATTGTACACATTACATCTGAAAAACTTGGGCTAGAAGGGTAATTGTGGTACATAGTAATTTTGCCCCACTTCTTTAAAACTTACAGAACTTATACTTGTAGCACCCGATGTCTGGAGTCATGTTTTGTCTTTTGAGCTAGCCATGGTTGATATAATTTAGTGTGAGCTGTGAGTTCTAGCACGTATACCAACTTATCTGCTAACCCAAACTCACGCAGATTGTTTCTACTTCTAACCAGAAAAGTCTGCATGGGACTAGTCCATTGAACATAAAACCTCCTTGTTTTCTGAGAAGACTTCTATCATTAAACTATGCTCGCCGGGGGATGGGTGGACAACCACCAATGCAAGCTCACCAAGCATCAACCACAAAATCGGCAGCTTAGGCTGCTCAAGGGAACCCACTCCTACCCCAACCCAGGAACAGAGATTTTCCAGGAGTGCATGGAAGCCTGAAGCCTCCAATAGCACACTTACTTGCCTCTATACAAATGCCAGGAGCTTGGGGAATAAACAGGAGGAACTGGTCCTTCTTCTAAACAGAAATGACTATGATCTCATAGGGATAACGAAGACCCGGTGGGACTCCTCCTATGCCTGGACCATGGGTATAGATGGCTATATCCTGTACAGGAGGGATTGTGCTGAAAAAAATACAGGGGGTGTAGCTCTCTATATGAAGGAGCAGTACACTTCCCTACAGGCGGAGATTGGCACCCAAGGAGGACAACTGGAAACTCTGTGGGTTAGAATACAAGGGGAACATGGTGAAGGGGTTACAGTGGTAAGAGTCTACTACAGACCTCCAGATCAAGAAAAAGAGCTGGACCATGATTTCTCTAGGGAACTGGCTGAGGCTGCACGTTCTCGGTGCATGGTTGTCATGGGAGACTTCAAGTACCCGGACATCTCATGGGAAGACCATTTGGCCAAATCTGATTGGTCACAAAGCTTCCTTGCATGCATGGATGAGCGCTACCTGTCTCAAGAAGTTTATGGACCAACAAGAGGTAAGGCGCTGCTGGACCTGGTAGTGGCCAAAAGCGAGTGATCTAGTCAGCGACCTAAGAATCAAAGGGATGCTGAGTGACAGTGACCACAAGTTGATCACTTTCACTATCCATCGCAAAGCTGGCAAGTCAGTGAGCAATGCAGCAGTCCTTGATTTTAGGAAAACTGACTTTCATAAGCTCACGAGGCTTGTTGTCAAGGCCGTGATTTGACAGGGAGGGAAGTTCAAGTTGAGTGATCACTCCTTAAGGAAGCAATCCTAAAAGCACAAGGGAAGTCCATTCCAGGCCATAGGAAAGGTAATAAAAGGGCTCAGCAACCCCTTTGGCTCAACAGGGAACTCATGGACCTCCTACATCTAAAAAGAGAAGCTTATAAAGGATGGAAGACAGGAAACACCACTAAGGAGGAGTATTCTGTGCTGGCCCACACCTGTAGGGAATGAACTAGCAAAGCCAAGGCTGTAACTCAGGGGTGGGCAATTATTTTGGGCGGAGGGCCGCTTACTGAGTTTTGGCAAGCCATTGAGGGCTGCATGATGGGCAGCCAGGGGAAGATATTAATTTTCTAAATTTTTTAAAGCCTCTGCGGGTCAGATAGAATGGCCTGGGAGCTGCATTTTGCCCACCTCTGCTGTAACTGAACTCCGTCTGGCTACACAAATCAAGGACAATAAAAAGTCCTTCTTCAGATACATGGGAAGTCGAAAAAAACCAACCAAGGACATCATTGGACCCCTGCTAAATGAAATGGGGCAGCTGACAACCGACACCCAGGAAAAAGCCAACCTGCTTAACTATTACTTTGCGTTAGTCTTTCACCAGCCCGAACGGTCCACCCTGCCTGATGAGATGTGGGATGGCTGGGGTGAGAGTGAATATATATGCCCACCATTGGCATAGATTTTGTGAGGGAACATCCTGAGAGGCTGAACCCCCACAAATCAGCTGGTCCGGACAGATTGTACCTGAGAGTGCTAAAGGAACTGGCAGTTATCATAGAGTGGCCACTGGCAAGAATATTCGAGAACTCATGGACCTTGGGTGAAGTGGCTGAAGATTGGAATGTCTCTAGTGGGTTATGGAATAGAGAAAATCCCACACAATTTACTGATTCGTTTTGATGCACTGGCTGGGGGAGTAGTTAGTTGATTGCACGATTTCACAATGATTACACACTTAATTCATACAACACAATTTTATTTTAAAATTCTTTGCTACACATATAACACTGCTTAGCTTTAAAAAATACCACAAACATTAAGAACACAATAATTACATATATCAGAAACAATGCTCCGAATGCACTTCCTTCCCAAACAATGCTATAAGAATTAGTATTACAAAAACAACTACAATTACAACTAAAAGTTAAATTTGAATCAATACTATTATTTTCATAATATTACTTACAATCCTAGAATATCGAGAAGCCAAATACCAAAATATGGTTTCATTCCTCAGTAGTACGATT
>NW_005842385.1:1160781-1162599 GCF_000455745.1 Alligator sinensis | reverse complement strand
TCAAAAGGCCCTAGGGTTTGATCTCTCGGAACTTGGGATATTTGCTTAAGGGTCATTTTTAGGTTCTCTTTGTTAAAGACCTCTAAAGATAAAATTCAAGAGTTAAGACTTTGAGCAAAGTCAGGACCTTCCGCACGTAGACCAAAACAATGGCCTAGATAAGGAGATAAATCTTGTCTTCTTCCTGAAACTGGCTAATGGGCAACTATTACAAACATTCAAACTATTTCATTCAATATGACGTGGAAGAGGGCCAATGTGGTGCCTATCTTCAAAAAAGGGAGGAAGGAAGATCCAGGGAGCTACAGGCCAATCAGTTTGACTTCAGTCCCTAGAAAGGACTTGGAAAACATTATCAAAGGGAACATTATCGACAGGCTAACAGAAGGCAGTGTTCTGAGAAATAGCCAGCACGGGTTTGTTGTGGGCAGGTCTTGCCTGACCAATTTCATTTCCTTCTATGACCAGGTGACGCATCACATGGTCAAAGGGGAGGTTGATGTCATATATTTGGACTTTTAAAAAGCCTTTGCCCTGGTGTCCCATGATGTCCTCATGTAAAAACTAGGGAACTGCATCCTTGACTACCCTACAGTCCGATAACTGGGTAACTGGCTCCGAGGTCTGACCCAGGGAGTGGTAGTTGATGGAACTGAATCAACATGGCACACAATGACCAGTGGTGTCTCCCAAGGCTCCATTCTCAGACCTGTACCCTTTAATATCTATAAACGATCTGGACTCTGGTGTTAGAAGTGGACTGGCAAAGTTCACTGACGACACCAAACTATGGGGAAGAGTGCCCACATTGGAGGATAGGCTGGTGATCCAGGCTGATAGGCTTGCAAGGTGGGTGGATGAAAATCTGATGGCATTCAATACATAGAAATGCAAGGTGCTTCACCTCCGGGGAGGGTGGTGGGGACCTACATCACACTTACAGGCTCAACAGTACTACACTAGCTAGCACCACGGCTGAAAGAGACTTGGGGGTCATGATTGACCACAAGATGAACCAATGTGATACTGCAGTCAGCAAAGCGAATGAAACTCTGGTTTGCATCTACTGATGCATGTCAAGCAAGACCCAGAAAGTCATCCTCCCACTGTACTCAGCCTTGGTGACACCACAGCTAAAGTACTGCATCCAATTTTGGACTTGAGAGAGACCAGAGGAGAGCCACGAGCATAATCAGAGGGCAAGAGAGCAGGCCTTATGAAGAGAGCCTGAGAACCATGGGACTCTTTTCCCTGGAGAAGCTCAGGCTCAGGAGTGACTTAGTGGCAGCCTATAAGTATATAAGGGGTGTACATCACGTTCTGGGGGAACATTTGTTCATCAGAGCACCCCAAGGGAAGACAAGGACCAATGATGACAAACTCCTGCAAGAAAAAACTTCTTCACTGCCCAAGCCACCAAGGCCTGGAATAGACTCCCCCCCAAGATGTGGTACAACAACCTACTCTGGACACTTTCAAGGAACATTTGGATACCTGTCTTGCTGGGATCCTTTGACCCTAGCTGACTTGCTGCCCCTTGGTCAGGGGGCTGGACCCAATGATCTTACAAGGTCCCTTCCAGTCCTAATGTCTATGAAATCGAGTTCAGCCCATGGTTATGATCAAGCTGTATTTAGTTTTGCCTTTTGGCTTTTGGAATGTTTCAAGAATGTTTTGGCATGGGGAGCCAGCTGTCTTCCTTTTCAGGCAATGAAATTGACTTAAGTTGGGTCTATAAATCTTAAGAGCTTTATGAAACCCAAGTCTTTTTACTTTGGAGTAGTCTCAACATGCCAAATCAGTGCCCTCGTTCCCTAA
>NW_005842385.1:1148568-1160771 GCF_000455745.1 Alligator sinensis | reverse complement strand
CAGAGATGATTTGTTCTGGTATTTTATACAATGGGCCTCTTCAAACAAGAAGATTCAGGATATTTGGATTATTTGACCCCAATAAACTCTGCCTCAGAAGCAGATTAAAGTGGTTTTAATAAAAACTCTGATTTAGAATGACAGTTTTATTAGCAAAGAGTTTGTGAATCCATATGGAACAAAAATTCCATATGGCAAGGAGGGTCATTTTTCTTTTTATCTTTGTCTGGACTTGTAATTAGAATATTTCCTTTGGTTTCCAGTGTTTACTTTTTGCGTAAAGACTTCTCTATTATACATTTGTATATAGAGACTTCTCTATTATATATTTTTTCAAATTAATGCCAAATTTAGCTAAAGGAAGATCTAAACGTTAGTCACTACACCATGAGCAAGCTTTTTTTTCTGTTTATGTTCAAACTTAGTGTCAATTTAAATGAAAATCTTTGGAATAAGCTAGAAAATATGCATATAAAATATTCCTCGAACTTGGTATGATCAAATAGTAATTTTGTACCGTCTGCACAAGAAATAATGTTGAACAGAACAAATTATTGTTTTTCTCATATTATTTTGAATAGCCTCTGATTCAGTTGATTCAGTAATGGTTCTAACGATAGTTGACTTCCTACAGCTAATATATTAAAAATGAAAAATAATTTAAAGCTAGTGTGTTTGCATGCTGCATGTGGTAATTATGCTTTACATCCTTTTAATCTCCTAAAGTAAGATGATCTTGTCTTGCTGGGGTACTAAGGATGAATGCACTTGTTGTCAATATACATTTAACCCTGGGCCTGAGTGAAGGGAGATATAAAGTTTCACTAAAGGGTCACCATCCAGGCCTTTGCTTTCAGGAGTTTGCTACCTAAATGCTGTCTGATATTGGGTAGTTTGACCCCTGGTATTTGATTCTGCTAGTGGCTCATCATTCTGACCCTGATCAGCTAGAGGTAGCCATAGCAAAGATGGAGACAGTTTGTCCCTTCCCACAGAAGGGTAATCCCCAGTACGTGTAGGGTTAGAAGTCACTTGTTATACTGTATATAACAGTATGTATTTCAGTATACCTGGTGTTTCTTAACCCTTTGACTTATTGAAAATATATAGTGTTTGGAGAAGTAAGAAGAGGGTTAATAAAAGGTTTATATACAGATTGTTATAGACTAGGACTCTTCTTGTCCACTACTCCAGTTAAGCAGACTTCTGTCTTGCATATCCTCTAGGCACAACTATGCTGTTCATTAAGATGAGAATAACTTCCTCCCCTATCACAATGCAGTTATGCCTGAGTTAGTCTATGTAACTCCTTTGTACAATTTTCTGTTGCCAAAATCTCTAATTAGCTATGAAGAGAGAGGGCACACACAGTTGAATATTATACTCTGAGTATAACCAGTAGGACTCCTGTGAAGCATACAATATTTACTTGCATGCTACATGTACCTTTGCTTCAAAAATCAACCTGTGAAAATTGGGGTACCTGTCTTAAGTGGGGAAGCTGATTTTACTGTCCAGAATAGAAGCATGGAATACTGTGAAATGGTTGCTGCTTATTTTCCTTCTATTCCCTCCAGCAGTTGGGTAGAGTCCAGCATGGAGGATCCAGGGAGAGTGCAATGGTACAATTAAAATCAACTGCCTGGCAGCAGCAGTAGAGTTTCTCTTCAGACAGCTGTGAGGAAGACAGTTAACTGCAAGGCTCATTATGCTGTACCTCATTCTTGCTAATTGCACTTTGTTCTACAGTTGCTAATGACTGTCTCTCATTTTTAATAGTCTTGATGTTCCACTAATCAAGTTATCCTTTCTTTGGCAATGTTGCTGTCTGTTATCTACTTCTAGTCTCTCCTTTCCTATTTCATAGCACTGCAGTCTGTTTTAGCTCTTTTCAAAATCCTAGATCCGCCTATAGTGTCCACTCTTCAGCAACAGCTACATACAGGTTCATTTCTTGGCTGAGCAGCCAAGAGCTGCTGACAGTTCAGATGTGAAAGGGTTAAAACTGTGGCTTTTGCTTAAGTAGGAAAGTGTGGGTGAGGTCAGTTGAAGATTAGGCTCTGTCACTGATCTGTGGAGCCATAGCTGAAAAAATCTTCTTTTCTTTATTCTGCCTTCTCAAAAACAACATACGTGTCTTATTTGGGGGTGTGGTATACAAGGAAATATGGCCATTGATATTTATGACGTAACTTCAGAGCCTTCAGCAGTTATTGTAGAAACCCAAATGTTAATGGCTTGTCTTTTAGAATATTAGTATACTTTTAACAATTTAATTGATATTTTAAAATAGGTTAGAGGCTTTTATAAGCCTCTTAAAAATTGATCTTAAAAGACATAATTGAATATTGATATTATGTTAGGTTGACATTACAAAAAATACACAGCTGAATTCTCTTTAACTTCGTCTATCTAAGTCTGATTTTTAGACATTCTGGGACAGAACTGAATAAGAGAACTTCTGGTTAAGATAATCTTTATTTCCAGTGGAGCTGATCTAAAACTTTTTATTGAAGTTGCTTTTTGACAGATGAGATTTCAGCAAAATGAGAATTTTCACAAAGTGATTTATATATATATTGATTAAACTCAGTTTTTAGCTCAAAACTGTTTTTTAGAACGTTTCTTATCTGAAAAACTTGGTTTGGAAGAAAAATCCATTTTCTAAGCACCTCTGATGTCTGGATGAGTATATAATTTTTCAGATTCAGTGCCTGAATAATTAGTTTTTCACTCATTCTGTATTATTCAACATTGATAAGGCTTTTAGTGCATTGGAAGCATTAAGACTTCTAAGACATTTGAGAGACAAAGGGTTGATAGAGGGTTCAGGATTAATAAACTTTATCCTTATTTACAGCCTCTTTTGTCAGTAGAGGTGGAGAGTACATTGAATGATAGCAAAAAGCTTTAGTTTCACAAGGAATCTATTATTGATGAAAAGGGTGGCTCACATAGTATGCATAAGTTGGCAGAAAACCAATTGAGCCTTCAGTGTAGATGTGAAATTGTTAAAAAAGTATGCAGCTCTCACTGCCCATTTGCTGTTACAAGCCTAATTTTAAATTAAGCAAGAAATGCATTGACCTGCTTTTAGTGAATGAGAATAGATGAGGTCCCTCACTTGTGTGAATGTTATGGTGTGGGCATAAGAGCAAGTTACCTAGAGGGAAGTTAAAGTGCAAAATTAGCACATCATCTGGTAAATATGTGCATGCTGACTGTCACTATTAAGTAGCTGACGCACTGTAAATTCACAATTTAGCATGCCTTGCGATGATTTTTTGTATGCATTTTCCTTCTGTTTAGAGTCAGGAATTCTCCAGTAGCATGAGAATATTATCTAGCCCTCAAGAAAGCCACCTGAAGAGTTTCATCTTTTGAGTAAAGTTCTTCTTCATCCTTTCCATTCTAATTGAAAAGGCTTCAAATACTCTTTATCCTGTTAAAAAAACCCACCTACCTCTAAACCCCCTCATCATTTCCATCATGCTCATACCTCAGAATTGTGATATCTTAACCTTTACACATACGTGAGGAAAGAAAGAGCTATATATCTAAAATTGGAGAATAACAGATGCAAATGATAAACAAATAGCCAAATTTGGTAACGGGTGAAAACAGATGTCCAGAGAAGCGAATTGTCTCTTTTGGCAGTTGGACCACTTGACATACCCTGAGGCAACTACAGAGCTGACACAGTTGCCAGATGCATGTGCCAAGGAGGCAGATGGTAAAGTTGCAAAAGTATTCCCAAAAGTTGGCATTTCTGGGTTGTGAAAATAATCCTAAAGGGAATAGTGGGAGGACTGATATAATAAAATGAGAAGATGGAATATGAATGCCTCACTGAAATCCTCTTAAACTATTAATGTAATACTGTTATTTTCCTGATAGATGCCAGACATTTTTTAAGAATATAAATGTATACAAAAGCATGAGTATTTTTTCATAGGCCTGTTTTGTGACCTACAGTCCAGGAAATCATGATTTTAGCTCTAGCGTTCTGATTATCTCATTAGGGTGGGGAAGGGCCAGTAATTTAGGAGGAAGTAAACAAAAAGAACAGGAGTTTAATACATGAATTTTGACTATCGTTTGCCTTTTCCATAATGTTTCTTGTTGAAAATATGAAGTAATATTTCTTCAGTAAACAGGTTTCGGGAGGATGTAACTTGGATATTTTGTGAGAGGGAAGTCGTTTTGTGGGTAATACCTTTTATTGGACCAAATGCATGGTTGAGTTAGACTTAGATAAGCTTTTTTACATGCAGTGTGTTTTTCTTCAGATTTGAAAAAGAATGCTTTGCATTTGAAAGCTTGTCGTAATCTATCCCAACCATGCAGTTGGTTTAATAAAAGATATCACCTACAGAAATCCTTACCCCTTCCCTATTTCCTGGACTAACACGGCTGCATCACTCTTAATGTTATCTTAGCTGTTTCGTCCTATTTGTTGGCAAGCATATATCTTTTCACTTGCATTTGATTTGGTAATCTTAAAATAACTTAATTTGTTGCTATCTTAAATTTAGATCTACCAGATATATATATTTAAAAACATAGATCTCAAATCTAGTCACCTTTTAGTGTAGTTCTGGGAGGACTAAATATACACCTGGTATTATAACCTATGAAAACTTTGTTCACAACTTACCATGCATCAGACTGCAAGTAAAGTTTTTGGAACCTACTAAATACACGACAGAAGTGGGGTGTGCAGCATCTCCATTAATCTTTCATGTTTTCCCACATGCCCATCTTCCCCCTTTTCTCCCCAGCCGTTGATTGGCAGAGGGGCCCCACCACTCCTTCCTGATTGAGAGGGAAGCAAAAACCATAGTTTTAAACATGGCATGGTCTTTGCCTCCCCACTGGTCAGCAACAAACATGTGGGGCCACTGTGGCCTCTTAGCAAATCAACAGTAGGAGGCATGGCAACAGTGCCATGTTGAAAACTGCAGTTTTCACCTCCCCGCCAATCAGAAGTGAGCTGCAAGCATGGCCCCTCCACCAATCAGCACCGGAGGGGTGCACAGGGGAACTTGAAAGATTAAAGGAGATGCTGTGCACCCCACTTCCACCATGTATTTGGTAGGTCCCTAATTTTATATCCTTGCTTTTCAGTATTAGCTCTTAAATAAGTCCTTTAACTGTTTGCACAGGTTCAAACCTAGAAAATAAGGGCAGTATGTCTATATAATTAATTGTCATGGTGACAGAAAAGAAAATGAGTTTTTACAATGTAAAACCACAAAGAAATGCCAGATATCTAGACTTAACTCTCCCAGTATATGCTCTTCCTTTGTCTGACAGCTAACTGTTTAACACTGCTTTATCTCCCTTTTTTTGTCATGTACTTTTAAAATCTGGTATAGTAAGTCTAAGAATCAGTGTGAAGAGAAGGGGTGTGACTTTTGTCTCAAATAAATAATGGAGAAAATGTCCTGTGAAGTATTGATTCTCTTTTAAGGGGGTCAGAGTACCTGGAAAGATGATTGTGTGATTTTTTTTATTAAATCAGGGTGTGCCAGTATATTGCCACTTCCCATAATATGTTCCATCAAGGCTAGGTACAGACATTCAAAAAGCCCAAAGCGGAATAGATATAAATTACACGGGTTTCTCTAAATGGAATAGGTTTGTTTGGTAACAAACAGAACACACATTCACCCTTTGGTGGCAGGACACGCAGGCTGCCTGCATTGGCTGAGGCCTGCAGGTTAGAGGTGTTCCCGCAAGCTCCCCAGGCTGTTGGAAACTGCCAAGCACACCCAAATGGCCAGACCACCCCAAATTGGCTGTCAAATGTGGGTGACCATGCCTCCACTCCTCTGCCACATCAATGCAGACCCTCTCAGGAACGCAGGAGCATTCACAACAGACTCCTCATGGGCTAGCTCTATTAGCTGTGCTTTTGCCCTGTGCCCCCTAGAGACCTGCTCTTGGGCACCCGCTTGTCCCATCATCCTGGGGCCTCTCTGCTCCTCCTTCTGGTGACTCCTCTAGCCCCCCCCCCCCCCACTAGTGCCATAGGTGTGCAGGGTCTTGATGGCCCTGTCTTTGGTGAGGAAGTGGGACAGCACCCTGGAGAAGGGCATAGCCTGCCTCCGGGCCCTGGACTTTTTGTTGGCATCATGCATGCACCTTTACTGACTGCTTATCTACTTGATCCTGGCGTGGCATTGCTCACAGTTCCTGTTGTGGCACCATGCCTGTATCTGCTGGGCAGTGCACTTGAAGACATCCCTCTTGCAGTGTCCTTTCTGGAGCTGGTGCTAGGTCTTCTCCTCACACCAGATGGTGACAAGTTCCCTCATCTCCCCATAGTCCCAGTCATGTGACTGGGGTTGGGTAATGGGGGAGGTTAGGAAGGGGTCATCCATGGTCCATGGCAGTGCGGGTGGGGTTCTGGTGTCTGTGGGTGGGTGAGGGTCTGGCTTTGAGGGGGTGGCTGGAATGAAAGGAAGGGTGGCTGGATGGAAGGAATAGAGGATGTGGGAAGGTGTGGGGCCCAGTGCATGGCTCTCCCTCTTGCTTCAGCTGTGTGCGGCCCCCTGCTCCATCATGACTGGACCTGAGCTGGTTAGGCGACCCCCACAACCTCATACTTTCGAGCGGCTTCTAACAGACACCCTCTGATTCTGGCAATGCCATACATCTCAGCCTAGAAATGTCCAGTGTCCTCTGCCTGCAACATGAAGGCAACTGGGTACGCCCCACTGGGTCCTGAAGTTTCCAGGGACATCCACCTGCTTACCCCAGCTTGGATGCTCAGTGCTCACCCTCCAGCCTTAGTACTCCGGGACCCTGTAGCTGTGGACCAGAAAAGCCTTGTAGCATACCAGGTACCCATGGTGCAGGTACCTCCCTGCAGTGGCCAAGCTGCAGAGGCCACAGGGTTGCCTTTGTCCAGGCACAGTCCTGACGTTCTGCTCCCTGCCACCCCAACCCATCAGAGGTGAGCCACCCACCCCAGCTCCTTCTCAGGTTGTGTGTGTGCCAGGGCTGGGTCCATGGGGCAGTGCCCAATCACAGGGTTCCTCTCTGCTCAGTGTCAGGTGTGTGTGTGTACATTATGGGGGCCTGGCCTGGGGATACATGTGCCCAGGTTACGGGGCACACGCAGGGGACACAGATGCCTCTGTTTCACCCCCCCATGCACCAGCACCCCATAATCCTGCTTGGCTGCCTCTGACAACTGGCCAGAGGCAGGAAGTGGCGCTATGGAGGCTCTGACTTGGCTCTGTGAGAGCCCAGCGGTGGGACTGGCTGGCTGCTCGGATGGAGCAGCCAAGTAGAGGCAGATTCCTGCATGCCTCCTGTCTTGGACGGCCAGGGCCGACTCGAGTTACGCTCGTACGTCAGGGCAGGCTGGTGAATGGAGAGGCAGACACAAATTATTGGTTGTAAAAAACTTTACTCACGCTGCTTGCAATCACGACGCAGGTGGTCCGGTCGTTGGAACAACCACACGAGTTGTTCCAGCTGGCGGGGCCCAAGCCAGTTAATCCGTCTGCAATTCGAAGCCGGCGGGGAAAGGGGTACATCGGGGTTGCGCTCGGTGACGGGAAGCAAGATCGATAGGTGATCAGTCTATCGATCCGCGGCTGCAAGTCGGATAACTTCAGAGGCACTCTGCAGCGTGCTCAAAGCTCTTCGACTTGGGCGGAAGTCGCGCGGAATTTTAAACGGCCAGCGAGCCAATTACTAGCCGCCACGTGTGAATAATTTATCACTGGCCAATAGCGGGGCACAAATTTGCATCCGAATAGCGGGAACTCTTTGCACCGTGCATTTCTGTGCTGCAAAGAAGAAATGCATCCTGCAAAGGAAACTGCAAATTGGCGGGAACTCTCCTGCATGCAGGCTCTTAATTGCAGCAGAACACTCTGCCATGCAAAGGAGCTCTCATGTGGCCAGGAAATTCCATAGTGCCGAGGCACAAAAATCACTGGGTTGTGGCACCTCCCTGCAAGGGTGGTCCAGTGGGAACCCACAAAGGAGCCCAAGATGCCACCAGACAGAGACCTAACTTGATTTGATAGGGGATCTGGTAGAGAAGTTCAGTGCACCAAACTAGCATAATTTGCATATGTTTGAGTGCCTATCAGTCCAGGACCATCTAAGACGAGGTTCTGCCATTTTTAGTCCAGTCAGTATGCCGCAAACTTCTGTACAGTTATGAGCTTGGTTTGATTTCCAGTCATTTACTCTGGATTACGTTGAATGTCTGTACCTAACCCTAGTATGGAAGACTTCTGGAATACTGGAAAGGGACTATTGTAGTGGGAGGTGGAGGGGCTTTTCTTTCATACTCCTTTGACAGTGTACCAATTCATAGTCCAACCCCAGTTATCTGGAGGCTTTTGAGTGTCCAGTGGGATCTTGACTTAAGGGAGTTTAATTTATAGGCGAATCCTAAGGTGTGTCCTCTCAGTTATATTCCACAATGTGTAGTAGCTGCTTTTCCTCCCCAGTGCCGGCTGACTACCTTGGGCATCTGGGACAGAAGTTCTATAAACTGATTTAACTAAAAATCAGTTAAGTCTGATACTACATCCGTCCAGGTTTCTCTTCAACCAGTTTCTGCCATTTTGAAATTGGTTTATATGCATTGAACTTCTGTTGTGTTACAGATTTGAACTGGTTTCCCATCACTTACAGTGGTTTATGTGTATCTTCTGTCCTTAGTCCTAAAGACTTGCCAGATTTCTTACCTTGGCTTGACCGCCCCTCTTTCACACTATAGGGACCTAGAGTCTAGCTCCTCTCTGTGAGTCAACTGGCCAGGATGTTCACTCATAACCCATTTGATTAAGTAGTTTACTTTTTTCCCATTTTTTGAGAACCCATGTTTAGATGGTGGAGGCTGCAGTATTGCCCACAGGGATAAAAGGACTTAAGCACAAGGGCTAGGGACAGACATTCAAAAATCCTAAGCCTGGATTGATTCAATCTTTGCAGGTTAGTCTATCATGGCTAGACTGAACTGGTTTGTAACCAGACAGACATTCTCTCAGGATTGAGGAAATTCAGGCACATGCATGCAGTGGCTCAGGCTAGAAGCTGGGGGGTGCTAGAGCAGCCCTTCCTTTCCTTCCACAGCACTGAGCTGAGGGCGGGGCCATGGCCAGGCCCCAGCAGGACCTCTGATTAGGGAGGTCTGCCTGTACCATGCCAGGCTTTTCCCCGCTGGCTGCTTAAGGGGTGGGAGTGTTGCCACACCCCAGCCCCTGGCTAGCACTCTGAGGCAAGGGGTGTGTGCAGTGCATGCATCTGTTGATAATACAGAGTTTTTCAGTCTCCCTCTCCCTGCTTCTTTATACTGTCTGCAGCAAACTGACAGGCAAGCAAGCCAGCAGGGAGCTGATAACAATGTTTATCACCCCATCTGCAAAACAATAGCCTCTCTCCATTAATTCAGACTCTCCTTAAAGATCTTACCAGCTAACCTGTTGATTAGCTCCAAAAAGCCCTAAGCGGTCAGTTTTGTCTGGCTGTCCCAGTGAAATTGGAGACACTCAAACACAGACACCTCTCGGAATTAGCTAGCATACCACATGCCTAGGGTCTGTGGGGCTAGGGTCCGTGCTGTGGGACACAGGAGGGAGGGACAGGGGAATCCCTGCTTGTCCAGCAAGCAGCGAGGGAGGACTAGGGCAGGGGGAAGGTAGGCAGACCCTGCTGTGTCTGCAGTCTCTGCTGGAGCTGCAGCCAGGGAGCAAGAAGGGAAAGGTCAGCCTTGCTGTGGAGCAGAGAACCCTGCCCAGCCCAGAGAGCATGCCAGGATGCTGGGGGAGTCTGGTTTATCTTAAACCAGGAAGGGGTCTGGGACAGACATTGCATAAAC
The DNA here is from genome assembly GCF_000455745.1 of Alligator sinensis. Lineage (NCBI taxonomy): Eukaryota > Metazoa > Chordata > Crocodylia > Alligatoridae > Alligator > Alligator sinensis. Next base: position 1,150,918 of record NW_005842385.1, on the reverse strand, counting down.
TGGTTTGAGCCAAATCAGTTAAGTCTGATACTACATTCAACCAGGTTTATCTCAGACTGGTTTCAGCCATTTTCAAACTGCACATGTGTTCTGTTACAGGTTTAAACCAGTTTCTGATCACTTAAACCGGTTTATATGTAATGTCTGTCCCTAGCCAAGGAGGCTTTGCTGGAGGATGTTGATATATGTTATACCTGTAAGTTAAAACAATTTACTTTTTAGATTGGAATGGGGAATAAATGTTTTACAGTGCTACAGCTGAAATGGTCCATCTCTATTTAATACATTGTGCCTACTGCTCACAGTTAAGCAGTATTAAACAGGTATGATTGAGCTGTAATTTCTAATGCAGAATGCATCTGTTACTCTTGGAAATCAGACTTTCTGCTGTGCTCAGGTTTCAGTGGTGCTTGGAGAAGCTTTTTAGTTTATACTTAGAAAGCTAAGTGGGAATTGCTTTTGCTCAGTACAGAAAGATGTGACATAATTGGATTCACAATAAAAAGGAAGAAAAAGTAAAGTTGAGGTGGGACTGAAAGAGGTAATGCATGAGGTAGTATCCCAGAATACTTTCATATACATATAGGTTGTTTTCTGATTTATATTTGAGGAGTGAGTGAGAACTGGCTGATTAAATAGTCTAGGTAGGACCCTTTTTTAATGGCCTGGTCAGTACATTATCTCTGAAAAAGATCCCCCTGTTTTAGAATTAGTGTGTTTATTGTGCATGGCTCTTCCTTCACTTTCTTACCAGGGTCCCTCATGATGTTTCACTGTCCTGCAGGCTAAAAAACTGCTAGATTGGGCTCCCACTGCCATTTTTCAATTCCACTTCTCAGTTAACTAAAGGGATTGCTGCAGAGCATAGTTTTCCTCATCTTGGCCTCTAGTTGACCCTAGCTCTTGTTCTTGTTTGCATGCAAAATATGATATGCTATATGCAGCCCAACTGTTCTAATTGTGTCTAATCAGTGAGCTGGCAGAAGACAGTTAGCATGTGTGCTTTTTTTTTCTGTCTCTTACCTTTGCTATCCAGGGATTTACATAAATATCCTAAGGTATTTCCTATTGAATGTATGAATATATTGTATCAGACATTGACTTATGGAAAATCAAAAGCCAATTTTAATTTTCAGCATTAAAGTCTGAAATTCTTACATTTTACCTGATGAACCACTTCCTGTGTTTTCATTGATGGTCTAATGTTCTTTCTGTGTTTGCATATTTAGAGCCATGAATGTAAACACATGTGTTCTGGAATGAAGATGTTGAGTTATCAAGTACAAAATTCCCTTTTGGACAACACTGTGATTTTTTGGAATAGAAAAGCAAGAGCTTAAAACAGTTGAAATTGTTATGATAGCAGTCCTGATTTGCTTCACAGTGGGCATGCCTACACAAGACATTTATTGCAGAGCTGCCTAATTACCTCCACAGTAAACTTCTCTCTGTCTACATGTGTACCCCTATTAGGGCACACAAAACTAATGAACTCCGCAGCAGGCTAGTACTTTATTTACAAGTACTAGCCTACTCCAGAATTTTTTCATGCTCAGTAGTGCATGCATAGACGCTGCCTGGCTGGCTGGGGAATGGGGATGCTTCAGTGTGGGGGCTGTGTGCTGGCTAGCCTTGCACTGAAGCATCCTCATGCTCTAGCCAGCCCCTCAACAGCACAGTGAGCCCAGTTGGAGTAGCCCTGGGCTGCTGCCAGCTGGGGCTACTCTAACTGGACTCAATGTGCTGCACACAAATGAACTCCAGAGCGGTATACTTCGGAGTCTTTTGCTCCGAGGTGCGTGTTCAAACAGTGCTTCTGGGAGCAAAAAGCTCCAGAGAAATAAGCTCTGGAGTTTATACATGAGTATTATTTGCACTTGTAGATGTGCCCAGTGTCTGCTACATGCATTACTTACAGATGTGAAAGGAAACAATGGGCTGCAGAACTAATTGAATACAGTTCAGTGGCTTGTTTGGCTGCCTTACCCCCATGTCTGATTTACATTGCAATATTTTGCTAGCAGAATTAGTTTGGATGTGGGTGTGAAAAGATGACATACCCAGCTGATGTAAGTATGTTGGTGCAAAACCCCAAAAGGTCTGAAAGAGGGCTTTTGTTGGTTCAGCTGATTGTATTTAGCCAAATAAGTATGCCAGAAGGGGCAGAAGCTAGCAGCAAAGGGTTTTCCATCTCCTTCGGGTTGCTTTGCAAGCAAATTTTATATTGTCAGCAGCTCTGTAGTGTAACAGATCCTCTACAACAGTAGCACAGTACTCATGGTAAAATAACAAGCAACTCTTATTAGATCAGTCACAGAATTCTAGAAAAAGTAATGATTACCAGGGATCC
>NW_005842385.1:1146768-1148558 GCF_000455745.1 Alligator sinensis | reverse complement strand
CTTCCTCTCAAAACCCCCCCCCCCCCCCCCAATTCTCTCATAAAAATTGCAAATTCTCTGATTAAAAAAAACCCAAAAACCTGCACATTTTCTGATAAAAGCCCCAAAATTAATTATTAAAATAAAAGGTGCCCGCAGCCTTGCTGGTGCCCCTAACTTCCCTCTGGCCCCCTCCCAGCCCTGCTGGTGCCCCTCACTCCCTCCCAAAGTCTCCCCCACAAGGTTCCCTCTAAGGTGCACGCGTGCATGGCCACGTACAACTAAAAGTGTGGCTGCGTACAGCCTTTTCAAGGCCGCGAACCAGGAGAGGAACTGAAGGTCAGCTCCTAGGCAAGGTGGGGGCGGGAGCCTGGCATGGGCTCTGCCGGCTTTGGGGAAGTGCTCTGCTCCCTCGCATCAGGGCTGGGGAGTGAAGCACTTCCCCAGAGATGGTGGAGCCCGCGCCAGCCGCCTGCCCCAGCCTCCATCCCTGCCTTGCCTCACCTCAGGGAGGAGCTGCTGCCTGCCCTGAGTGAGGCTCTGCCGGCTCCGGGGAACTGCTCTGCTCCCCTTGGCCCCCTAGCCCCCGCTGCCTGCCTCGGGTGAGGAATGAGGAGAGCTTACCTTCGGTAAGTGTCCCACGCCGCACCAAAAGGTGGAGGCGGGACCAAAGTGGCGTGCTCACGGACCACTTCTCCTTAGAGGGAACATTGGCTCTCTGGTCCCTCTACCTGTACCCCTGTAGGGGATACTGAGGCCTCCACCTCCCCTATAGCCTCATCCACAAAGCAGTGGTTTAAACTACAACATAAACACTAAGCCCATGGGTTATAACAAAGAAAAATATTAATAGTGAGCTCCCTGGCCCTGCCAATGCCCCCTCACCTGTCTCGCACAGCCCCCTACCCTCTATGCAGCCCTGCCAGAAGGGGCCCCCAGCTGCTAGGGCTTCAGGGCCAGGGACGCGGGTCCACAGTCCCTTGTCCCTGGCAGGAGGTCACAGCTGCTGCAGCAGAGCAAAACCCAGCTCTCCCCTGCTGCCTGCTTGCTGTCAGCTTGGGTGGGGGAGGGCAGCTCCCCTCTGCTGTGTGCACTCACCAGGAGGCAGGGGGCACCCACGCCCCCCAGATCTGAGTGTGGGGCAGGCTGTGTGTTTGCATTGGGGAGCAGCTCCCCAGTGCTGTGTGCACTCCCAGGGGGCAGGAGGGACCTGTGCCCCCCAGATCTGTGTTTGGGGCAGGGGTGGGCATGGGCTGTAAGCTTGGGCTCCCACCCTGCTGCCGTCCCCTGGGGCCTCTGCAGCCCAGTGGGTACAACCCGGCACAGCAGGGCTGTGGAGAGAAGCTGCTTGTCACTGAGAGCTCTCTGCTGCCCTGGCAATACATCCCCAGTGCATGTGGCTGCAGTGAGGGCAGTGATGCGAGGTTGTGCTGATCAAAACTGCCATGTGCTCAAGGGGTGCATCGCCAGGGCAGTGCAGAGCTCGCAGTGACAAGCAGCTTCTCTGTGCAGCCCCGCTGTTCCCTGCCACCCCAGGCACCTGACAGGTCGGTAGTGATGGATGGGGTGAAATTAACCAGGCACAGACGTGTGTTGGTTACAGGAGATTCTTTACTTACGTCATCCAGATAGTGATGTGCGACGCAGGCTGAGCCTTTGTTTCTGTTACAGTTGCATCGATTATAGTCAAACGTACGGGTTACAGCCAAGCAATGATGGACGTGGCGCCGAAAACATGCTATCGTGCCTGCAGGGCTTTGATACGTCAAGATTTACGATGACGGGGCGTATTGGCAGGAGAGAAGACCCGC
>NW_005842385.1:1093939-1146616 GCF_000455745.1 Alligator sinensis | reverse complement strand
AAGCAGCAGTCCTTTGTGCTCTCAGGCTGTTATCAGGTTACAAGGTAGTGGGTTAGGTTTTCTGCCTGTTATGTATGAGGTTATGATGAGGGGCTTATGCTTGTTTCTTGACCAATTGCAGGGATTTATGGCAGGGCTATCCCCTTTCACCCTGACCAGTCTTAAGTTTCGTTTCTTGTTTGTGACGTGGACATAAATTATATACAGCTCTCCGCCAGGATTTTGTTTCAGGAGTTTCTGGCAAGAATTTCTTTTTAACCCTTAGTTGACTACTTGAATGGTATCTCTTGCTAGTGGCATGGGCACTGATTAACTGGGTTGTGACACCAGGTTGTGCCTGCTGGCCTGTGGAGGCCCCAGGGAAGAGCAGCAGGGCAGGAATCCACAGCCCACCCTCACTCACACCCCATGCACAGATCTGGGGGGTGCAAGTCCCCCCGTGACCCTGGAGTGCATGCAGTGCCGAGGAGCTGGAGCCCTGGACAAGCTGCCCGTGGCTCCATCCTGCTCCCCACTGGGGTCCTGCAGCTACACATTTGGGCCTTAGGCCCTAAGCCTCACACTGCCCGGCTGGGCAGCATTCCCAGTTCCAGCCCCTGCCCTACCCAACTCCCTCCCTATGCGGTTTCAGTCCCCTCCCCCCTGCCCTACTTACCTGCAGGAACTGTTCTCCAAGCTGCCTGGGGCCATGTGTATATACATGGCGCCTCCTGCCCGACCTCCCTCCTCCCATTCTCTCCCAGTTCCCTGCCGGCTGGAACTCTGCCAACCTGCAGAAAGCTCTTCGCAAAACCACAAAATCTGTGGGCTTCTCCGGTTAAATGAGAAATCCGTGTTTGCCTTCGGTACAAGGTAAAATCCGCAGTTTACTCCATTTTTAGTGGGAAACGGGAACCCGGATCCCAGGTAATAACTCTTGGGTCCCAACTAAGCAGCAATAGAAGACGGACACTCCTTATTTTAGACAGATACAAAGCTGTATCCTTTCATCTTTTTCTTTTTAAATGTTTTACATAATCAATTATGAATTATGAAAATGAAGTTGACATTTGTAATAACTATAAAACCCCCATAATATTCAACTTTGTATAATACAAAAAAAATCAAATACAGCTCACTAGTCAGAGCCTATGATTCAGCGAGTTACATTCTTTGAGCAGTCTTCAAAATTAACAACACATTGACATGAACAAGGGAAGGTTCTTGCATCTCGTAGTGTTTTATTCTTCACTGCACAAATTCATGAAGATAATTTTATATCTGTTTAAGTAATTACAGATTTCTGTGTGTACTGGAGACGTAATTACATTTTGAAGTATGGAAAGATCAGATTCTGGATAATTATTAAAATTCATGCATTCTGTATTGTTAGCAAATTTATCTTTTTGTGATGATCTGCTCCTGATTGGGAAAGTGTCAGAGTTTTATGTTATTTATAAATATATAGTTAAGCTTATATCAAGTTTAAATGGAAGGCTTGTAGAAGAAATGATGCAGTGAAAATTAGTCTCTAACTGAAACTTGCACAATTTTAAACTGATAACATAAGATACAAAACTAGAAGGGGCTTCCTGGAACACTGAGTCCATTCCTGGCTACTGCTGGTAAGTGTAGTGTATTAGTAAGGGCCATCTTAAAACTAGGTAAGTAATTAACTATTACTAATCCCATTAGAAAACTGTTTTAGGACCTCACTTCTCTTACAGTTAGAAACATTCTGAATTCCAACCTAAGTTTATTCATGGCTAGTTCTCTACATATTTGGTTTTTTTACCAGTGTTGTTATTTTAGCTCAAACAACTCTTTTCCATCCCTGGTATTTATCCCCTTCCGTGTGTTGATGGAGGCATACACTCATTCTCAGCTAAATTAAACAAGCCAGGTTTTTCTGATTACCTTAGTAAGGTAGGCTCTCCATTCCATGATATTTGTGGTCAAACATATGGCCCGCAGGCCAGATCCAGTCCTGGAGCCATATGATCTGGCCTTTGAGTCTTGGACTGACCCTGCACATTGCATGTGGAAAGTGATGCTGGTCTGGTGCACAGGGCTGGACCTGGTGCCATGGACACTGCACACAACACAGGGGGCAGTCTGGGGTGCATGCTGCATGCGGCACCCATGCTGGACCAGCCCTGAGCCATAGTTCCAGGGCCAGTCCAGACTGGGTTATCAGAGCCAGTGCACATGGCTGGTCCAGCAGGGTGCAACATGCAGTGCTCTCCCTGTGCTGGCCCCCTGTGCACCCATGGCTAGTCCAGCGCCATGTGCCACGTGCAGCTCATTCTAGCCCCACTCTGGGGCTTGCTCTGCATGTGGCATTGGGGGCTAACATGAGGCATGTACTGCATACAGTGCTCCACCAGACTGGCCCTGCGTGTTGGTGCTGGAGCGTGGTCCCAATCTTGCTTGCTGACCAGATCAGCAAACCTCATCTGGCCTACATGGCCAGATGAGTTTGACAGTTTCACACTACACAGATGTAATTCCTTCAGTAAAGTCAGGTGTTAGCTTGAGTTTTTTGCCATAAAAACCGTATCTGAAGCAAGCATGGCAGGGCAAGCAGTAGAAATGCAGGAGGTGACTGACCATGCTTGAGAGATGACAAGAAGTATGTCAACTGAAGGATGACTACCTGCATACAGATCTCAATTTCATGTCCATAGTATCTTCATATGTTTAAAAATAGGAAGAGCTTAACAATCTGTTCTCACCCTTTGGGAGAAATGGCTGAATTCAGTTTTTGTAGGCAGTTTTGTTTGTCCGTGTGAATTAAATGTGAGAGGGTGTGAAGCAACTGAAGTTTGTTTTTAAACTCTTTTGTGTCAGCAGCGCAGATTGTGCAAAGGAGTTTACCCCTTCTCTTGGCGTGTGTGTTTATCTGGTTTGCTAATCTGGTATTGGGCACATCTAGACAAGATGTTTACTTGAAGTTGCCTAATTAGCTCCACAGTAAATGTCTCAGTGTCTACACATGCAGTGTAAATACAAGTACTATCCTTTGATGGAGTTTTTTACTCTGCAGCAGCGCACATGTAGACACTAATGAGGAAGGCTGGGGCATGAAGGTGTTTCAGTGCGGAGGCTGTTTGCCAGCTAGCTCTGCACTGAAGCACCCTTGTACCCCAGCCAGCCCTTTTGCATCACGTTGAGCTGGGTCAGAGCAGCCCCCATCTGGCAACCTGACTCCCTGGGCCCCCTGCCAGCCAGGGTTGCTCCAGCCCAGGTCAATGTGCTGCGGTCCCAGGTGCACGTTGAATCTGGTGCCCAGGAGCAATAAACTCCAACATATGTGCCAGACTTTATTGCTGCACATTAATAGCATGTGCAGATGCACCCCTGTCTTGCAATTCATTGGTAAATCTGGGACCTTTTTAATCTCGCTGATTTACTGCAGGATCCTAAGGGCCTATTTTATAGAGTAAATCTGGAAAATGTACTGTACAGCAATGTGAATATGAATCATTACACAATAACAGACATTATAAAATGAGCCTATTAGCAATGGTAGATCCAGATGTACTCTCAAGATATCTCCTTCTGTTCTAAGATTTTATTTCATTTGGGGAACTGCAGCATGTTGCCCAAGCAGAAATGTGCTTTTGGGGATGGTATACTCTGTTCAATGGTGATAAATACGGATTGCTGACTGGCCAGACATAGTCCCCTTGAGACAGCTACTGTAGCTTCATTTCATCACAGGCATGTTATTAGTGTTGTCAAGCACTTGTTTGTGAAGCGTGAATGATGTGCTGGAAAGATTAATTTTGTCAGGTATACTCATGATGAAAGTAGCTAACATCTCATAAGGGACAGTTTACAAGCATTTGCACAATTAGCCCAATTGTTTTGTTACATAATTAATTGTGTTCCTACTTGGATGACACTTGTTTGTCCTCTTTGAAATGGAAAGCTGGTTTTTGTTTGCTGGCTTTAAAAAATTACATTTTTTTTAGGGAAACATAATTATAGATTGTAAGACTTGGCACTGCTAAATGTGTGCAGCGACCTGTTGGTTATCATTTTCATTAATTCAAATTTCGCATCTCTCTGGCACGGGTCCTCAACCCCTGGCCTGCGGGTCAGATCTGGCCTGCTGAGCCATGACATCTGGCCCACAGGGGCTCCTCATGGGTCAGGAAATTTGGCAGCAAGGAGCAAATTGATACTGCCACCTCTCTTCCACTGCCTAATTCTCAAGCCCCACAGCCTTCCCCCCGATCCTGTGGCTGGATCGAGGCTAGGCTGCCCTTCATCCCTCTCCATGGCCCACACACTGGATCCGGCCCACCCTGTAGATCCAGCTTGGACTGGGCATCGCCTGCCTGGCCTATGGGGAAAAAGATTGAGCACCACTGTTCTCTGGTATAGAAATATGTGATAGGTATATTAGAGAAGATTAGTGCATAGCTTCTCTGAATCATGGAGTATTTTACTCCAGCAGTCAATGTTTTGCTTGTCTCCTGGTCAGTTCTTCTCTTTCAGATGGCTGGTGAGATATCCTGTCTTTTAGAACTCCTTATTGCCTCTGTGCCTTCCCAGGTGATTGGCTTGTTATTCAGTTACCTTGTACCAGAAGTCAGACTGGAAATAGTTTTTTGCCCTGGGCAACAGCCAACAGCCAAGAGTTATTCTTATAAAAGGGTGATTGGCAAAGTTGAATACCTCTCGCAGCTAGCCCTGTTTTAGGTGCAGAAATTTCTCCTGTCTCCTTTTGCTGGTCTCAGCTCAGAGTGGATGAAAACCACAGAGAAGGCAAACAAGATAGAGTTCCCTGTTAGATACAAAAGGAATCGGGTAGAGGTGATATCTTTTATTAGACCAACTAGGTTTTTGCAAAAAAAAAAAAATCTTTAATTGCAAGGTTTTGGGCACAAACACCCTTCTTCAGGCATAGGACAAAAAATTGTAAAAGTTCTTGTAGGTAGAAATGAAAGTTCGTATTTCATACAAGAGTTGAAGGTGTGGTAAAATCTCCTGTTTGGAACAGTTCATTTTGTTATGCACATTAGGCTCAGATAATTAGTTAGAATAGTCGGTTTATCTGATTCCTTTTGCTCTAGACCAATACAGCTACAACCTGGATACCTGACACTGTTTGATACAGGTGTATATGGAGTCCTTGAGTTGTAACAGCATTATAAGCTGTACATAGACGGTGCCCCCAGCCTTCCCAAGCGTGGTGCCTCTTATAAAAGCAGTTGTACAGACATGGAATAGAATTATTATCATATTGTTATTCTTAGCCCATAAGAAGTGAATGCATTATCTGAATATCTGCCTACTTCTGTGTAATAATCGCCTCATGCACTGACTTGATGAAACTTTACTGCTTGAAGATGCCATTTATTTTCTTATACCTGAAACTGTCCTTTGAGAAGCAAGGAGATGGCCAAAACTGTTGCAGTTTCATTATAAGTAAAGTGTTTCACCAAGACTAAAAGACTGATTAGAGGCTTTATAGTCAAATTGACTGTATGAGATGATATATGGTAAAAGATAAGAATGCTTTCTTTAGCTTATATAAATTTTGGCATTGAAAAACGAGGATAAAACAGACATTGAAACATTAACTTTAAAATAGACATAGAACAAGCATTTAAAAAAAGACCAAACATATAGAAGAGTTTTAGACATAGCTTTAAACACAATTCCTAGTCCCTACCAGGAAACAGGAAACTGTAGAAAGATTGACATACGAGAGCTTCTCTTTGGTGACCACAGTCAACAAGTGCACACTACTCCTGTCCCATGGTTTCTTTTCAGAAAGTGTGTGTTTTTCCACTGTAGCCTGATCATAGTTAAATGTTGATTTTAATCCTGTGAGCACCCAGCTTGGGGCACAATGTAGGCTACATATTCTTGTACTGTAAATTATCATTACATTTGTATAATGTTCTTTCAGAGAAGCAATTTATGGAAAGTGGTGATTCCCTTTTCCTCCACCACTTTTCTTCTGCTCCTCCTTTATTGTACCAATTCCCTGTATTTTCCTCTACCTCCCACCCAGCCAGTTTTCACGATATGGTTAGACTGCACCTAAAAAAAAAAAAAAAAAAAAAGGAGGGGGAAGGGGCAGTGGCACAACACATCAGAGGACTGAGTAATTGAACCAACCAGGGTTGTTCTATGGCCGGGCACAGAAGCTTTTTGATCTGTTAATGCTTATCTTCCTTGTGTGGGCACAAGACCCTTGATTCTTCCCACATCCTTTATTTTTGCATTTGTTCTCTGTGTGTGTGTGTGTGTGTGTTCTCACTTGTGAGAGGAATTCTGGAAAGGCTTAGTTTGATGATTTGCCTCCTGTTCAAGTCACTGGGAGTTTTGGAGTTTGCTTCATGGGAGCCAGGACTTTGCACTTATTTTGGGCACAACTACAGGATTCCAATGACTGAGTGGACTAGATAAATGCAAATTCCCTAAAGAAAAGGTTGCTCATCCTGGCTTTTTATTTACATAGAGTCAAAAGGCTGCAGTTGGGATTGAAGCCTCATTATGATGGACATGATACAAATACTACATTTTTTAAAATCCCTTGAAGGGTTTGAAATCTAAAGATGTCTGTAGTACATTCATAAGACAATTTAAGTATTGCTGATGTATGTGTTTTTTGCTGTTCCCAGCCATGTATCATGGTTAGTATGATGACATAGGTTACAAGTGGTGCAGGATATATCTGCCTACAAAGTTGTGTGCCTGCCTTCAGCGAATGAAAAGAATTTGAGATCCTGTTTCAAAAACAGTGTGGGTGAAGATGAAGAGAGCAGAATGGATCGAGATACCCAATACTTTGAAATTACTTAGGAGTCTTTGGCATATGTAATATGCTAAATAACGGGTCCTTTGAAATTTAGTCCTAGGCTCAAAAATTCACCTCATTGTAGCTCTCATCATGTTTTTTAAATTTTATATTTTAATTTTTTTCTAGATTACTTTCAGATTCTGAACAGATTGACATTTTAAGAAAAGCAAGATCATACATACAGCAGGGAAAATATAATGATGTGGTAAGTAATTTCTCACTGTACAGCGACATGTCTTAGAAATCTTGGGCGAAATCTGAAACTTGCTTTATTTTTCTTTTCCATTAAGCTGTCCGACTTTTCCCTTTAGAGATGTGTTTTGCTGATGTAAAATTAATTCTGTTGTAAAATCTGTAAAACTTCATATTTCCAGCTGTTCAGTTACTGATTGCTTTTAAATGACACTGTTATGTTTTCAAATGGTAGCTGTTGCTGATTCTGACAAAATGAGCCAAGCTGAATATTTTGTGCAACTTTCAGGAAGCTGGCTACAGACAAATTGGGCTCAGTGTTCTCTGGTAATATTTATTATGCTCTGATGTGATAAAGGATACATAACACCTTTTGCTGAAGGATTTTAGCTTTGTGACAGTGTCTCACAGAAGTCTTCATACAGTAGATATGTGTCACTGCCATTTTACAGCTGCATTAACTTGATGTTGAAGAGTTTGCCTATGGTCACACACTGAACCAGAAACCTAACTAGCAAAAGAACCTCTGCCTTGATCTAGCCATAAGTCATGGGGTTTTTTTATCTCTCATCTGAGCCAACTGTGTATTATTTTCACAGCAAGTCTCTGTAGTTTGGTTTTATATACAGTAGATCCAAATTTTAACAGGTTTACACTGCATACAAATTTTGTTCAAGAAGTATATGAAAATGTCAAGTATACAAGATTAAATTTAATCTAGAAAAACATGTAGAAATATAATTTAATTTAGTTCTTTGCATTTGCCCTTTTTTCTAATATGCTTTCCGCAAGGTTAATATAAGTTTTATTTACAGAATACTTGCATTTCAATTTAAATTTCTTGGCAATCAGAAGTTGCTGATTTTGAAGCTAATGGATGCATTCTTGTATGAGATTAAAATTTGTCCTTTTCAGGTCTATACTTTAAGAGATCTATACTTGATGCATTAATTTGTTAGAAATTATTTTATATTGATCTGTCACCGCTACCCTCCCCCAAAATGCACACACACACACGCACATGCGTGCACACACACAAGTTGGTGCTAGGGTCAAGATCAATCTCTTGGTCAGCGGTGCCAATTGAGTTGGGGCATTGTCATGCTCCTGTACTGACAGTTAAAGGGTGGTGTTCCACCAGCTGTTCAGCAACTTTTTGACCACCCCTGTCAAGCCTTATGACACTTCTCAATATCCCTATCTGTACACAGTTCTTTTCATTGTAAATAGAGCAGTTAGAAGTAGTTTGGCAAGTTTTTGCCTGTGTTGGTTCTTTACCTCCCTTAATATACCCCAGGACTGGGTCTTAAGGATGTATCATTCTAACTGTTCTGGCTTAACATATTGCCAGTGCGAATCCACAACTGGTACGCTGTTTGTTTTTGGAAAAGCTCATATCCCTGACAGATGTTCACTATATGTCCACTTTTACACAGGTGAAAGAGGCTCACCTTTTAATATTTTTATAAGACTGCTTCAAGGACCTGTCATCATGTGTCCAGGGCAGATTTGACTTAAGTTCCACATCAGTCCAGAAGCACAGCTGCAACTTCCAGTTTCATTAGTTCCAGAGATCCATCATCACAGGCTGTCCCTGGTTCACATCCCAATATAGCTGAAGTCAAAACTTCAGAAGGGGCTATACCACTTCTCTGGGAAGAGCAGAGGCAGATGTCAACCTTAGCATCTAACCTCTCTAATATTGCTTGCTTTGTCACAGTGTATTGTCAGTGTGCTTGCTGCTTTTAATTAATGAACCAATGTTTAATAGCTGTGTCCATCTTGGCACTGGAGTATTCTGTAGTACCAAGGGTTATCTCCACTCCCCTCCACAGGCTTAAATATCACCACCAGGGAACTGATGACCTCTGCCTCAGTAGTATCAGGTGCATGCATGATTATAGTTTGACTAGCAATTAAACTAAGTATTTGGTTTCAAGAGCCTTAAAACTAGGGTGTTCTTTTTTCTCTTCAGTTGCCCAATGCAGTGAGCAAGAATTCAATACATATGCTGCATATTCTCAGAAGTCTTTTTTATTTTATTTTTTTTGAGTGTAGAGGTCTGAAAGAGAAATGAAGGCTTTTTACATGCTTGATTGTATAGACAAGTAAGAATAAGCGTGTATCCTGATATTATTCTTTCTGGCCCTTGGGCCATTTTTCCATATAATGTTCCAGCACAGCGCTATTAGAATTCCTGGCTTTTCTTTACAATTCCATAGATGTCTAATGAAGTAATGGATTTACATTTGAAAAAAATGATCCTTTTCAAGTATTTTTCCTTAAGCCATGTTCTAATTAAGGAGAAGGTAGAGGCTACACACCAGATTTTCAGAGCCCTATCATTTTCTTCCAAAGGGCCAAATCTTTCAGTTTCCCCAAAACTATTCATCTGCTGACAGAATGAAAGGTCAAGCAGTGACAGCCTGGAGGGACAATCCTAGTAGGTTTCAGAATGTATTAAGATCTGTTATGAGCTAGCTAACTTAAATCCCTACGCTCTAATTAGGATTCACTCTACTAGGGCTCAGGCAGCTTCTGCCGGTTCCTTGAAAAACGCTCCTGTTTCAGATATCTGCAGGACATCTTTTTTGGAGGAGTCCTGTCTATATTTTGAATAAACAGTGTTCCCTAATAAAAGCAGATTGCTGCTTTTGGTAGAGTTGTGTTGCAGTCTTTCAACTTTACACATGTATCTTGAAAGTCACTCAAGGCAGACTATATGTGGAGCAACCCTTGAAGAAGAAGGAAATACTTGAGTTGTCCTTATATATATTCCAAAAACTACATCCTCCTTCTCATCCTGCCAAAGCGATGCAGCATTTGGATTCCAAACTGGTGAAGGAACTAAGTGGCACCTGAGCATCCAGGGCGCACATGTGGCCTATATAGACAACCACAGGCGAAAAAGCCTGTGCTCTTGAGGGTGTAGGATACATGAATATACCTTAACTTTGGGTTAACTGTCCTTTGTTTTCTGTTTTTAGGCAGATTTATTTTTTGATAATCTTGTCTCACATACTAAACTGTTGCGTATGCTCTGTTCTCTCTAGATATCTCTTTGCAAAACCTTAATTATCCTTGCTTTGGAAGGACTGACATATTATCATACTTATGACAGATTGTTCCTGGGCATAAGTATTGCAATGGGTTTTGTGGGCTGGACATCCTATGTGATTTTGGTGATTATTAAGACACATACCAATCTGATGAGGACTGTCCAGAATAATAAGGTAAGTTAAAAGATATAGTGACTGCCCAGTTATCAATGATATGTGCACATGTAATATTAATTTCTTTAAAAACAGCGGTCTGGCTGATGTCTTCATGAGTTTAAAAAGAGCCTTTCTGGCTCCTAATCCTTGTTTTTTGGTGGGAATCTCCCTCACCAACTTTCAGGTGTGGTTTGGAACATCCCATTCCCCGCCCCCCCCGGGTTCATAGATTTCATAGATTTTATAGACATTAGGGCTGGAAGGGACCTCGGAAGATCATTGAGTCCAGCCCCCTGCCCAAAGGGCAGGAAGTCAGCTGGAGTCATAGGATCCCAGCAAGATAAGCATCCAGTTTGCTCTTGAAGGTGTTCAATGTAGGCGCTTGAACCACCTCCGGTGGCAGGCTGTTCCAGACCTTGGGGGCTCGGACAGTAAAGAAATTCTTCCTTATGTCCAGCCTGAAACAGTCTTGTCGTAGTTTATGACCGTTCGACCTAGTCGTCATCCCTTGGGGCGCTCTGGCGAACAAACGTTCCCCCAGATACTGGTGGTCACCCCTGATAAACTTGTAGGTGGCCATCAGATCACCCCTGAGCCTGCGCTTTTCCAGGCTAAAGAGCCCCAGGGCTCTTAGCCTGTCATCGTAGGGTCTGCTTCCCTGACCTCTGATCATGCGCGTGGCTCTTCTCTGGACTCTCTCAAGCTTCTCCACATCCTTTTTGAATTGTGGAGCCCAAAACTGGACGCAGTACTCCAGCTGCGGCCTCACTAGGGCCAAGTACAAGGGGAGAATGACGTCCCGGAATTTGCTTGAGAAGCATCTATGGATGCAAGCCAGCGTTTTGGTCGCTTTACTAGCCGCAGCATCGCATTATCTAGCATCGGGTTGCTAGATATTGTATGAGAAGGAGCATTGAGATTTATCCCACTTCCTGATGAGGTTTGTAGTTCACTGGAGCTCTGAACTAAACTAAAAACGCCAAAAAGATATCTGCATTTAACTAGTTCAGTTTTAACTTAATGAAGACTCATAATTTTTTTTCTTTACATTGTTTCTTTATTTATCTGTATGAATTTCAATCATAGCTTCTTTGCATTTTCAGTATTTTTACCTTTTGTTTATGACCACATTGGAATCATAGTCTAGTAGTATACAGAAACTACCTTTATCTTTCTCTAGTGTTCTGACACTATGTATGGTATCATTTGGGCACTGTATTAAAAAAAAATGAAAGCTTTAATAGGTGCCTCAGAAAAATCTCCATAATACTGGCATTTTAAAGTTACTGTCTATGGCAGTCATTTTGCTTGTGACCTAATTAGATACTGACAATGATGTACAACTAGGGAAGAAATTAAAAAGCTATATCTCTAACATCAGGAGAACCTAACTCCGTAAATGAATATGAGCCTTTTAGCCAGAAAAGTGACGACCCCCACCCCATGCAGAGTTAAGATTACCTCTTGGTGTCTTATGCTGTTTTAAAATGTAATTTTCTTTAAAACTGAAATATCTGAAAACCAGGACATAAAGGGTGAAGGTGCATGCCCATGCTACTTTACTTAAAGAATTGTATACATGTATTTCTGCTGCAGACACTGTACTTAGTGTAACTGCATTGAATGGTGGATGGGAATGTTGGAGCTACCTGACAAAGCTATGTTTATGATGGACTTTGAAGTACAGATGAACCCCTTTGCTTGATCCCAGTGTGCACATAAGCAAAAGGAAATGCTGCATGTGCACCCTGAACAATTCAGGGCATGAATAAGGTGTTTGTTTGTTGTGCGGCAAAGTGTGTCAGCACTTCATAGCGCTACAAAAATGCAGTGCTATATGGGTGTGCAAGTGTTCCATCCCCCCTTGCTGGAGAGCTGAAATCATCTCAAAGGCAATCTGTCCAGCTAGGGGTCCATTAGGGTATTGCTCCTTGGTTTCCACTGCCCCCAACAGAGCCCAGTTGCTGCTGCTCTCTCCCCTGCCAAGGACTGCAGGCAGTCAGTGATCAGCTAGCAAAGCCCCAGCTGCCCAGCTCTGCTAAACAACAGCCAACAGAGCTACAACTTTGAAAGAAGCAACATTGTGTAGTACTTTTTTTGTAGCACTTCAAGCAGTTTGAATGGCTCTTTGCTTGCTTTTTGTAGCATTACAAAGGCCATATTTAGCCCTACAAATGCAATCCCTATCCATGGCCTCCATAAGCCTCATTTAAGTCCTGCGCTATGTAGGTTGTCAGCAGTGAGGCCCAAGCGGGATTTTCTTTCCATGGGGAGTGTTAGCAATTACCAGAGATGAGCATGGTTTGTGGGTTATTAAAAGTATAGTAATAGATAGCAGTGCTTATCAGGATGAATGGGTTATAAAATTTAGCAGTAATGCTGTTTTTTTCTGTATAGTAAGATAAGCTCTGGAGTGAAGGCCAGGAGTAAGTCGTTCCTGTGGAGTATAGTTCAAAAGCAGATTACATTTGTGTAGCAGGGCCATCAAAGAAGGCAGGAGTTAACTCATTTGCAATTGTTAGACCATTTCAGTTAACACTTTGCAGTTAGTTAGTTAGTTAAATGTTGCTATAGGATTCCAGATCTTCCTTCCCACTCCTGGATATCCTGTTCATAGTGCAGCAGCAATTATGGTCATGCTACTGCTGACAAGGCTGGTAAGAAATCACAGATGTGGTCTGTGTCCCAAAGTCTCTAGCAGTTTTATGTGGTGGTTACAATCCAAAACATGAGAGAACTGGAGCACCTCCTTTCTCCTCTCCTTCCCCAGCATCCCTCCCCATCACAATTTCTAAGGAAACTTCCCTTTTCATCCCATTAAGCTACTAGCATTTCACAAGACCTTAGCACTTTGTGCTCCTTACAGTTTGGCACTTCCTGCTGTTGCTGCTTACATAAATTACAGGCAGCAGCTTATTACATGGCCATACCCAAGCTACATAACCAAGGAAGTGCTATACACCAGACCAGGCCCTGACTCCCCACAAAGCCAATCCCTTACGTGAGCTCCTGATTTTTTTGTTAGATTTCTCAGATATTCCTTTGGCTCGTCTGGTCAACCCTACCTGCATCCAGTTCCTATACCATAAGTAGGCATGGCTTGCACTTTTTTTAATAGTATATTTTTCTAGAAACCAGGTAGGGACCACCGTCAGCCTATTCCTATTCCTCTCCCTTTGCCTCCCTGCTCCCTCTCCTCCAGATCCTTATGTGGGAGCTTTAGGGGAAGGTCTGAGACCATGTCATAGAGAGTAAGGGCCCCCAGATTCACAGAAGGCAAGGAAAGGGGCAAATACACCACAGAGATCCTGACTCTCATGGAGAAACAGGCAGAGGGATTCAGATATACTCAGAAGGGGCATCTTGTCAGATCTTGAGCATCAGGATAATGCCTGTGTGTTTGTTGAATACCAGGTTCAGTCTTGCTCCCCAAAATGTTTTGTGGATGCCATGTGAGGTAAATGTTAAGTGATCCCACCATCAGCACGATCGGTACATTTGTGTTCCATAAAGAATGCTGCATTTTGTGAAGGAGGAGAGGTAGGCAGTCAAGGAGCCTGTATTTTGGGAAACATTGGTTCAAATTATTTTAAATGTGGGTCACTAACCCTACCATGCAACCCCACAAACTCCTGTAATGTCAGAGCAATAAGGCATATAGATTTTAGGGTATGTCTGCATGGATATGGTCAACCCCTGTGGGCAGCCAAGCCCAACCCTGAAAGCTCTGCTGAGTTCTTGGGTAGGTCCGTCTTGCTTCCTTATCCACCTTTTCCATAAAAAAATGTTTTGTGAAGCGGGCTTTGAGCATGAGGCCCTGCCAGCAACAATCCCATGGTTTCTTGTATTTCAGTCCCTTCACACCCCATTTTTGTGCATCTCCTGCTCATAATGGCCAAGTCTGGATGTGGAGAAATTGGTTCACAATTTCTTAGAAGCACGCTGCATCACAAATATACGCAAGTGAATGGATGACCTTGGTGTGGGTTTAAAGATACCAAGGCCATCCACTTTTGTGTATTTGCATTTCTAAGAACTGTGAACCAGTTTCTCCACAGGGACAGATATGCAGGAATTCCAGGAGGTTGAAGTTTTTATTTCTTTACAAAGGAAATTGGATGCAGGTGTCGCCGTGGATGTAGTCTTTCTGGACTTCAGCAAGGCCTTTGACACTGTCAACCACCCCATCCTCATTAAAAAACTAGGTGACTGTGGCATCGATGCCTACACGGTCAGATGGATTGCTAATTGGCTGAAGGGTCGTACTCAGAGGGTGGTGGCGGACGGGTCATATTTGACCTGGGGAGAAGTGGGCAGCGGAGTCCCCCAGGGCTCGGTCCTTGGGCCTGCACTGTTCAATTTCTTTATCAGCGATTTGGACAATGGGGTGAAAAGCAACCTGTTCAAATTTGCTGTTGATACCAAAATATGGGGTGAGGTGGGCACGCTAGTAGGGAGGGAAAGACTGCAGAAAGACCTGGATAGGTTGCAAGGGTGGGCTAACAAAAACAGGATGCGTTTCAATACAGACAGGTGCAGGGTGCTGCACTTGGGCAGTAGTAACTGGCAGCACACTTATAAGATGGGAAACTCCCTTCTTGAGAGCACGGAGGCAGAAAGGGATCTTGGAGTCATCATTGACTTCAAGATGAACATGGGCCGACAGTGCGAGGTCACAGTCGGCAGGGCCTATTGTGCATCCACAGGTGCATCTCGAGTAGGGCCAAGGAGGTGATCCTCCCCCTCTACGCAACACTGGTCAGGCCGCAGCTGGAGTACTGTGTCCAGTTCTCGGCACCCCACTTCAAGAGGGATGTGGACAACATTGAGAGGGTCCAGAGGAGGGCCACCCGCATGATCCAGGGACAGCAGGGCAGACCCTACAATGAGAGGCTACGGGACCTGAACCTGTTCAGCCTTCACAAGAGAAGGCTGAGGGGGGACCTGGTGACTGTCTATAAACTCACTAGGGGGGACCAGAAGGGTTTGGGGGAGACCTTGTTTTCCCTAGCGCCCCCCGGGATAACAAGGAATAACGGCCACAAGTTGTTGGAGAGTAGGTTTAGATTAGACATCTGTAGGAACTACTTCACAGTTAGCGTGGCTAGGGTCTGGAACCGACTTCCAAGGGAAGTGGTGCTGGCTCCTACCCTGGGGGTCTTTAAGAAGAGGCTTGGTGCCTACCTGGCTGGGGTCATTTGAGCCCAGTTTTCCTCTTGCCCAGGCAGGGGGTCGGACTTGAAGATCTACAAGGTCCCTTCCGACCCTACTTCTATGATTCTATGAAATTATATACAACAGTTCTTATAAATTATCACTGCTGAAATTTGTCTCCTGCAAAGGTCAGGAATGGAATCCATTTTTTAAATATCTGTCCCTCTTTTGTCACTGTTCTAATCATCTAATATAATGGGACAGTTTCTACATCACCA
Source organism: Alligator sinensis (assembly GCF_000455745.1). NCBI lineage: Eukaryota > Metazoa > Chordata > Crocodylia > Alligatoridae > Alligator > Alligator sinensis. Next base: position 1,130,975 of record NW_005842385.1, on the reverse strand, counting down.
GGCTGTAACGTATTTATTTTACTATGCTATTTCAATCTGTAGTTGGGAGCAGGTAGGGGTGTGATTACTTCCGCATCTAAGCAGTACATAATCTGACAGCCAAAACCACAAGGATATCAGGTCTTCATTCTGCAGAAAGCATACTTCTTTTACTGGGGCATTCAGTGGGCAAACATGTGGATCCAAAGGTATATTACCACCCACCCCAATAGTTATTATTCTGGTCGTTTTCCTTCAGTATGTATGGATCTCTGGGAACAAGCACCACACATAGGAAAAGGGGTTTCTTTCTCCACACGTTCTCTAGCATGCAGCATCACCATTAGAAAATGTGTTGGATCAGGAGTATTTTATAAAAGTTTTCTTCATATAAAATGGACATAGAAGATGAATAAACCTGTTCAGATATTTCTTCTACTACATATTCCTGTTACTACCCCTCTACAAAGCCTACCAATTTCACCTCAAAATCTTCTCTTCCCCTCCTTTCCCTGCCATCACTTGATCAGGCAGCATATTTTTTTTCTTAATCTACTTGCAGTGCCATCTGTATTTTCTTTACTCCAGTTGACATGCCCTCAAAATAAAAGGCCCATGTTACAAAAGTTGATTGAGGAGGGGAAAACAGGAGGCATCTTGCTATCAATTTATGTCACATTGATTTAGGCTGAAAATAGTTGGGTTTAGATCAGGCTCAGTAGCTTTGCAGTATCTACCTTGTGAAAATTGGTAGGCTAAGAAAACATTTTGGCTGCTGTCTCTGCTAACGCAGTGTGTAATGTGTTTGGGTCACAACACACATCACCGGGGATCCAGGTTTTCCATTTCCCATGGAAAAACAGAAAAAAACATGGATTTTCCCCTTTACCCAAGAAAAAAGCGGATTTTTCATTTTAACACAGACGTGGGCAACTGGTGCCTCCCGAGCCTGGAGGGCATCAGATCACCGGGGGTCCCCCATCATGTTTTATATGGAGGAGATTAAAGACTCTCAAAAAAATCTTTCAGATATTTTCAGAATAAATTACATTTGTTAAAGTATATGACAGTGAATGCTTAGTTAACATCTTCATGTATTCAGTAAATTATTTTGAGGATATTCCTGTAGTGACATTTTGCAGCGTCTGGGCTGAAATGAGATTTTCCCTGCTCTTTTTCATAAAGAATTCCAAAATTGAATAATATTCAGAAAAATCATAATGCATAACTGATGTTTTCTTTCTTTCTTTTAGAAGAAATAACCCAGAACTTAATGACTTTTGTTATTAATAGAGCCAGTGAACACACTAAGAGTATTCAGAGCATTAAGTATTCTATGCAAAACTTGGAAGTGTGCTCATAAAAGCCATACATTTTTTAAAAATGAGGTCAGCTGAATCAAGTCAAGTGATTCTTTTAAAAGAAATGAGCCTCTTATGTCCTTGGTCTGGAGGCTTTCGTTAATTTGCTGTAACTGGCTTTTTTCAATAGAATCCTTTCTGTTGCTTCACTGACTCACCCATATTACTATTGGTTTCTATTGGTTTACTTCCTATACTACTTGGAACTGGTGGTAAGATTTCTTATATCCATGTTAAAACCATGTGGTTTATAGGGAGTATTGAAATGGCATGAAGAAATTTGTTTTGTGATTAATCTGTAATGGACTGGAAGACATCCATTTGTTAGATAGAATCTCTATCTAATGGATTGTAACTGTAACCTTAAAGTGTCACCACTGTTGTTCCTCTGCTTTACCTAGGACAAGTTAGGTTGTGTGACAGGGTTGATAGTGCAGTTTTTGTAATAAGGTAGACAAGAATTGGTATGGGATGGTTTGGATAGGCATTATCTGATAGGGGTTGGACTAGATGATCTCTGGAGGTCATAGAAATTGTAAGCCTGTTTTCATCTGGAATTTGGGACCAGGAAGTGGTTTTATTATTCCATGTCATACACAAAAATATAACACAAAAACTACTTTAAAAACTGTGATGGAATGATTTTTCTCAGGCAGGTTTAAATGTGATGTAATTTGTTAATCACAAAATGCCATAAATTCATTTTTAGATCTGGTCCTTGCTGTTGAGTTAAACCAAAGATGCTCAAACCATGGGCCATGGGCCAGATCTGGCCTGCAGAGCCATGGCATCTGGCTCGCGGGGCTCCCTGTGGGTCAGGAAATTTGGCAGGAGGGAAGAGCAGTGGCAGTTAATATATGCCGAGGCCAGGGGAATGGAGGCTTTAAACCCCCTTCCCTGACCCCAGCCCTTTAAACCCCCCACATGGGACCCCAGCCCTGATCTGCCTGGGGGGGCAGCCCCTGTCAGGATTATGTTCCCTACTCCCTGCTGTGGGGGACCCTCCCTGGATGCATGGGACTGCAGCCTGGGTCTGCCTTGTGGGGTGGGAGGTAGTCCCTGCCAGGCCCCTATTCCCTGCTTGAGCGGAAAGCGCAGGGGCTAATAGGCTGAGGTGAGGAGGGATGAGGTTTAAACCCTGGCCCTGGCCCTGGCCCCCAGCTGGGGTTTGCTGAGGGAGGGGGAGCGGGAGCCCCTGCCAAGCTTTTGCTCCCACCTTGCTACTCATTCTAGTGGAAGGGACGGGAGCATGGCCACACGCTGGCCTGGGGTTGGCATGCTCAAGTGGGGAGGGAGAGGGGTTTAAACAGCCTGCCTCAGCATGCCAACCCCAGGCTGGGGCATGGCCGTGCTCCTCCCTCCATTCAAGTGAGGGACAACACCCTGGCAAGGGCTGCCGTCTCTCCCACTTGAGCAGGGAGTGGAGAAGGAGGGGGATGCAGAAGTCTAGCAGGGGCTGTCCCCCCCAAGGAAACCCCAGCTGGGAACCCAGTGGGGGGAGCTGTGGGAGAAGCCCCCATGGGGGCGCCCCTACGCACCCCCCGCTCCCACGCCCTAAAAAAAAAAAAAAAAAAAAAAAAAAAGCCCCACACTCACCAGCTATAGCAGTGGCAATCAGGGCTTCTGGGGGCATGTGGTAGAGCCCCCTTTCCCCCCCATGCAGCATGGGGTAGTGGGGGGCAGTGGGGATCACCCTCTCCCTGCTTGGCACCCGTGCAGCAGCTGTCGCATAGCATGGGTGCAGCGTGACTTGGCAGGGTGCTGCACGCTGTCTGGGAGCTGGGGCAACTCCACCTGTCAGCCGGAGCCCGGCACCACTCAGCCCCAGTGGCTCCAGCTGCCAGACAGCATGAAGTGCCCTGCCCAGCTGCGCTGCACCTGTGTCATGGGGCAGCTGCCACATGGGTGCCAGGCGGGGGGAGTGACTCCTTCTGCCCCCCACTGCCCCGTGCTGCGGGAGGAGGTGGGGCTCTGCCATGAGCCCTCAGAGGCCCTGATTGCCGCTGCTACCGCTGGGGAGGGCAGTGCAGGGCTTTTTCTTTTCTTTTCTTCTTTTTTTTTTTTTTAAGAGCCGGGAGGCCGGGGCTGGGCAGGGCAGCCATGGGGGCTTCTCCTGCGGCTCTTCCCGGCCAATCCGAATCTCCAAATCAGCACCAAAACAGCATCAAAACTCCAAAACAGATTCAGCTAAAATGGAACAGCAATCTGAAACACCAAAACGAATCACTGTTCCTCCAAAATGGCTGAATCCGAAACAGAAATGAAACATAGCCATTTTGCACAGCCCTACTGCAAGGGACCCCAGCCAGGGACTGCCTGGCAGGGGTGGAGCAGCCCCTGTCTGGCTGTTCCCCTGCTCCCTGTTTGCATGGAGGGGTGGCGGGTCATGGCAAGGCCAGGGAGCAAGGGAAAAGCTAGGTGCAGTGCCCAGCTGGGGTCCCTTCTGGTAGGGAAATGGGGGGTTTAAACCCCCTTCCCCCCCTGCCTCAGAGTGCCAGCCTGACTGGCATGTGGCCACACCCCCCACCCTTTCGCTTGAACTGGGAGCGGGGAAAAGCCTGGCAGGGGCTGCTGAGCCTTTTCCAGGGAGAATCCGGCTAGAGTCCCAGGTGGAGGGAGGGGGCGTAAAGCCCCCTCTTGCCCTCTGTCTCATTCTACCTGCCTGACCCCAGAGTCTGGCTACCCTCCTTCCTCTGCTGCAGTGGTGAGTGTGGGGAAAAGCCTGGCAGGAGCTGCTTCATGGAGCAGGATTTTCTACCCTCCCCCCTCTTCTCAGCCAGCCAGCCACTGTTAATGCTTCAGCTAGGGAGCAGAGGGGTGGGGCCAACCCTGCTCTTTGGAACAGACAGCATAGCCCAGGCTTTGCAGTTTTGGCTGCAAAGCATCCTGGGATGCTGAAGGACTATGAATTAACTTGAACCGGAAAGGGGTCTGGGACAGAAGTTCCATAAATTGGTTTCACCTATATCAGCTAAGTCTGATACTACATCCAACCAGGTTTATCTAAAGCCTGTTTTGGCCATTTTGTAAGTGGTTTAAGTGCACTGAACTTCTGTTCTGTTACAGGTTTAAACCAGTTTCTGATCACTTAAACCAGTTTATGTTTAATGTCTGACTCTAGCCATTGACTCTCTTGTGTGCAGCCTGGGGGCATGCAGCCTCGGGCCACTCAGAACATGGACAGTCCTGACTTACCTCTCTCCACAATAGCTACCTCTTGTCAGTTGTTATCTGCAACCTTGGACTTTCAACATAAGCTCTTCAGGACAAGGCCTGTCTTGGGTCCTTAGAGTGCTTAGCACAATGGGATTGGCATATGTTTTGCATTGATCCTACTCTTAATAATGAAAGAGGCAAGGATTTCTTAGAATGATATCTTTTATTAGACCAACTGTGTAATTGGGATAAACATCCTTTGTCAGGTCTCTTGTGGACCATCACAGCTACAGCATTACTCTTATACTACCTTAATAAGGAAGAGATCTTCACAATACCTGTTGCTTTTTACTTTCTTGTGTGAACAATAAAACTCATCAAACATTTTTAAAGAAGATTTTATACATAACAGGTAGATGGTTTTCAGGAAACAAATGCAAACTTACAACCCTCTTCTGGTGCCCATCCTCATATAGGAAAGCTTTACTTACATAAGGCAAGTTGTGATATCTGTCATTATTGAACTTCCTATCATGCTAATTCTTAATACAGTAGAAATATGTGTTCTAAAAATCACACTAAAAAAATTGCATGCTGAAAAATCCATATACAGGGTGTTGACAGGCATACAAGTTGCACAGGTTTCAGTTGTTTCATTCAGATATAAAGCTCCCATGGTTAAGGTAATCTAGAATATTTATATGAATCATTTTGTGTTTTTCAGGCATCTTCTGTTTTTGCATATGGCTTTTCAGCTGTTGGAATATTTATAGCTTTTTTTCTGCTGATTCAAGCATATCCTTGGACCTATTATATATACTGTCTGTTACCAGTACCAGTTTGGTATGCTGTTGTGAGAGAGTAAGTAAAGCATGAAATTGTGTCGCAAAGCCCATGTCTCTTTCCTCTATGTCAGTCAGATTATCCAAAAGGTATTGACAAATATTTTTTTCATTTGATTTAATGAAATTTTGTTTTCTGATGCATTCAAGGACACTGGCTTATCTTGTCCCTAGTGGATGGAGTAATATCCATAATGTCTTTTGTATTAGGAAACCTTGAATAGTAAATAGTTAACATCTGACCGAGTAAAGTGCAGCTTGTGAAAGCTCACACCTCTCTGAATGAGTTGGTCTCTGATATCCTCCCTGCCCTACCTTCTTGAATAGTTTTATTTATACGTTACCTTATTCTATAATTTGGGCAACCTTTCTCTCCACCCCAATTAAATTTTTGGTCCTCCAGATAGACCTGGTAAGTTCCTGTTGGAAATGAGATTGCTAGGTGGTACCATTGAGGATCACATCCTCATTTTGCAAGACTTCTTCTTGGTTTTGTATGGGGGGATGGACACTTTTAGATTATGGAAATACATGTAAACTTGAGGTTGTAGTTCTTTGCCTAATATAATGTTATGTTACTATTAATAACATTTATATTCAGGGAAACTATTGTGATTGGCATGCATTAATAGACTTTATAGTAAAATGTCAATAAACCTGAGTATATTTTTCTAAAAGCTTTTCAACTTTGCATTAGTTTTGGTGGATACTGACCCTAGCGTAAAATGCTTGTCGATTCTTGCCAGCAGCCAGTTTAAATAGATGTTAGTCTGATACTTGCAAAAATAGGGGTCAAAGTAGAAAAAATGGCTTCTTGTGAATGCTTATGCTCTGAACCATCTGAGAGTAGGGTGGGGACCCTCTCTCTTTTGTTTTAACTAAAGATATATTCATTATTCTTCCCAATCATTTTGAACAGATTCCCAGTGATTCAGGATCTTGCAACACTACTCTTGACGTTTCCTCTGCATCAGTCTATTGGATTCCTATTCGTTTGTGCTCTGGGAATTGAAATATTAGTAAGTACTTGATTAGTATTATTAATAAAGTACTCAGCTAATTTATCTGCCTGAGAAAATGTCACTTGCCTATTTTTTGTCAATCTTATGTTGGAATTTCTATTAGGTTTTCAGCTTCTTCTACCGTTCTACACTCACTGTTGGTCTCATCATTTTTGCTGGCTGGCCAGTGATCACACAGCTATGGGCTCAAGCAAAGGTATGGATTTGGCCAAAATAATTCTGTCATTGGTTATCAGGATTGGACATCACAATCATTCTTTCTCTAAAGAAAGCATTGAGATGAGGAGTAATATTTAGGAAGGCAAGGTGATGCAGCTTTTTTTTTTTTTTTATCTATCGCCAAACCAAAGCAATAAGGCTGCTGAATAAGCTGAGTTGCCCTGACATTTAACTGACAGCTGATATTGGTTGTGGGATATCTGTGATGCATTTGGTAGTCACTGTCCTCGTCGGACAGGTTTCTTGAGAACACAAGATTTCTCCTGGAGTCTCCCCCATCATAGTTCTCCATGTCATGCTTTCATCCTACCTTCAAGATACCTGCAGTTGTCAGTATTTTGTGATACAATGTTTTATTAAGTCCTTGTGATGAAATCAATATAAATACTCACGTGCAGAAGTGTCAATAAAATGTAGCTGTTTTATATACATTACGTACCTCAAAGGGGTATGTATGATTGATTAGAGTACAGTAGATAATTTAGTTACAGTATTTACTGTAATCCAAGACAAGGTCTTCCCCCACCATGTAATATGGAAGCAAGACCTTTCATCTTTGACTTGAGTCCAGGGTGGAGTCAGGACCAGAACCGCAGGTGCCGCTGCCTCACCCCACCGACCACCTCATCCCCCACCTCTCCCCCCAGTGCAGTGGCAGCAGCTCTGGCTGCAACTCACAGTACAGTGCCCACAGTGGTGGTGGCTGGAATAAAAATGTGCTTTGTGCCCCAGGTTGCAGCTGGGCTGGAGTCCTTCTAGGGCTGTGGGGAGGTGGGAAGAGGAGGAGGAGACAGGTAATAGGCAGAGACAATGGAGGGGCATCTGGGGGTGGTCGGAGGCTGGGGGAGGGGTAGGCACCAGGAGGAGGACAGGTGCCATGGGGTGCAGGGGTGAAATCTGCTGCCAGCAGTAGCAAAATCCACTGCCACTCTAGAGAACTAAAATTCCCAGGGTGCCCCCCTGACACGCTGCTGCACTGCTGCTGATCCCTGGAGCCCACTAGTATAAATGGTGGGAGGAGCAACCAGGGCAGCAGCCCCAAGTGCTGCCCTTTCAGAAGGACACAAAACTAGCCACCACCACAGCAGTGTCTGACTGTGTCACCATGATCAGCATTGTGGCAGCCTTGTGCTTCCTTATGTGTCAAGGCTGCCCCATGCATGGAGCTGCCCTTCTACACCTCTGCTAGAGCCAGAAATTGCAAGTGGAGCAGCTATGCCTCTCATAAATGGTGGGGGGGCACCAGAATTAAGGCAATGTCTGGTTCTTGTGCCCTGGTTGCCCACCCCTTCTTATGCTACTGCTATAGAATACTTTGATGTGCCTGCAGCCTAGTACCAAGTGAAACATAAATAGTTTTCTCAAATCAAAATGTTAAATTCTCAGTTTTTGATGGTTTCCTGCTATGGCTAAGTTAGAGATTGCTTAGAAAATGACTTGAGTAAATCATGTGGCTTTAATTTATGAACTAGAAAATATTACTGCCAGGTAAAATAGGGATGATTTATTAATTGTAGGATAATTCTTTTAACATTACACTTGTGTACAGGTCTCATATTTGCATTATCACTCCTCGCTGCCATAAGATTATTTACCAGGCTTAGGAAAGTACTTAGCATATGCATAACTCATTAACTCTCATTGCTTTCAGTATGACTTTATCAGTTGTCTAAATGCCTTCTTGAATTGGAACACCTTTCTAAATGAAGCCAAAGTGCTCTAATATAAATGACCCCATCAATTTTTTTCTGCTTATGTTATCTCTGATATATGCAATCACTTTCTTTCACCCCTAATAGCTGCTATGCTGCAAGCTTAATATAGTATATATTGAAATGTTTTCTCCATTCAGTCAATTCTCTGTTCAAAATGACCTCCAAATATGCTGCTGTTCTGTTCCTTTGTTTTAGATAACAGCAGTAAGCTGGACTCTCTTATGTTGGCTTCTGGCAATGTTTCCCTTGATGCCTGTTGTCGGAAGAGAACCAAATATTTCTCTAGTGTAAGGGTAACATTTTTTTTTTCTTTGCAACTTTTTATTTCTCAATTCACAGATGTAGGCTGAGTTTTGATATATGTGAGGAATTCTGTTATTGAAAACTGGTTGAAACAGGTATTGAGATTCAGAATTTAAATGAGGTGATTATAGAGACTTCAGTTATTCACTAGTATGAATGAAAATGGACTTCTAATTTTCCAACAATACTGTAACAAAAGCTGCGTCCATTTACTCAGCACAGTGTTCTGTAATTTCATGTGGAGAAAAGCATTTTTCACTACAGACAAATTGCAAGTGAAAATAAAGATCTTAATTAAAGGAAACTTTTTCATTTGGGTACAGACATGGTAAATAGCATTGACAAACATGAGAGAGCGCATTTCTCTAAAACCCATTTACTTTGACAGTGTCTTTCTGAACTCCCATACCTAATTTTAAGTAATTTGAATAATAGTCTATAGTTAATGAATTTCTTATAGTAATGAGATGAACTTTTCCCCTGTTTCTTCATGTCTCCTGTTTCATATCTTTCTGGTTCACATTTCCTAATCCATTTCTTCTTTCGGTTCTCTGTCCAAGTACAGGTTGTGCATTTCTTTCCTTTGTCACTTCCACCCACCCCATCAGTCTCCCCCTATTTTCCTTCTGGTACATCTTCTCTCCGTGATCCACTCTTATTTCTTTTGCAGTCTTCCTGGTCATCTTTCAGGAGTTATCTTTTTCACCTGTCTAGTTTTCGGTCCCACTAATTTGTCCAGCTTCAGTTCAGTTAGATAGCACATGATACTTAATGCAGAGAAATAAGAGGCTTGATTTGAACTTGACACTGCCTTTCACAGCCTCACAGGAGGTATTGTACCTGATGGAGACATTTAAGTACTGTGTGACAGTGCATCACTAAGATACAGCTTTAGATCAATGATACATGATGTGTGGGTTGGGAGGAGAACGAAAAGCTATAATCTAAGGCTTTTCAGAACTATTGGTGCCCTGTTATAATTCCAACATTGGCCTTTCTATTTTAATCAATCCTAGTAATTTTTATACTAACTGGCCCAACCACTGCCCACCTGCTTGGGTTTTAATGTGGTGAGCATCTCAGAAATACCCAAATGAGATATCTTTTTTGTTTTACGGCTGTTGTTTTGGCTGCATATACATATACCGTATATGCCTTATCCCCAGTCCAAGCCTAATTTGTTGAATTACAATACACAAGCCATGATTGCATATCTTGGACTTTCCCATAAACATATTTTAATGGACCTGGAATGTTTTGTAGATATCTTTTTCATGGAGTCTTTGGAAAGGCTTGAAACAGTAATTTAACACGGAGGTAGCATGTTGCGGCACTTGATGGAGTAGGGATGGAAAAGAAAGTAAAATAGTAGTAGGTAAACTAGAGTGTCTGTGCAAACCAGGTACCTTTATTAAACATTTTTATATCTCCAGCAACACTAAATCCCAGGTCACTGAGCTCCTTCAGTAACTTATGCTGAGTAGCCCTCAGTGTAATTCTCATGTTGGTTATATATCAGTACATGAAAGTTACTACCAAGTTCAAATCAGATTCAGCAGACTTTTTATAGAGGATGTACTTATTCAGTTCTTGTTTTTTCATGAGTGCATATCACAGAAACCATACAGATACCTTTGACAATGCCTGCTGAGAGGCCAAAGAATTAATGAACATGGGAATTATACCATTTTAATGCTACCTGTGGTTCTTCCTACATCTAGGTTGAAGCAGAAGCATGCAGTGCATCTGCTCTCCCGCCCCACCCCCCATACCTGCACATTCTATGCTTGCCAGTCTGGATCTTTTAATGAACACTGCATTCAGTTTTACAATGGTAAATAAAATGTGAAGACTATCACTATTTAAAAATAAATTATAAGTAGTAGCATTCCTCCTGTTAGAAATATAATGTTAGACTACTGCTATTTCAAAACGTTTGTGGTTATTTAAAGGCAGTGTTTTGTTCATAGAGTCATAGATTGTGGAGTCAGAAGGGACTACGAAGGATCATCGTGTCTGACCCTCTGCCCCAGGCAGGAAAGAGGACTGAGGTCAGATGACCCCAGCCAGGTGCCTATCTAGCCTTTTCTTGAAGAACTCCAAGTAGGGGATAGTACCACCTCTCTTGACAGCCTGTTCCAGTTTCTTGCCACCCTTACTGTGAAAAATATCTTCCTAATGTCTAACCTGAATCTACTCTCCACTAGTTTGTACCCATTATTCCGAGTTACTCCTGGGGGTGCCCTGGTAAATAGTGCATCTCCAATTCTCTGTTGTCCTCCCTTGATAAACTTATTGGCGGCTACAAGGTCTCCCCTTAGATGTCTCTTGTGAAGGCTGAAGAGATCCAGATCCCTCAGCTCCCCTTGTAGGGTTTTGCACGGAGGCCACTAATACAAGTGGACCTCCTCGGAACCCTCTCCAATTTCTCCGCATCCCTCTTGAAGTGTGGCGCCCAAAACTGGACACAGTACTCCAACTGTGGCCTGACCAATGCCGCATAGAGGGGGAGCTTCACCTCCTTCGATCTGTTGGTCATGGATCTGCTAATGCACGATAAGGTGCAATTGGCTTTGTTAATGGCTTTGTTACACTGCCAGCTCTTGTTCGTCTCGGAGTCAACTATGACTCCAAGATCCCTCTGAGCCGCTGAGCTGCTGAGGAGGTCATCCCCCAACCTATAGGTGTGCTGGGGATTCCTCCTCCCTAGCTGGGGTACCTTGCAATTGTCTTTGTTGAATTGCATCCTGTTTCATACTGCCCATTGATCCAACCTGTCCAGGTCGGCCTGTATCCGCTCCCTCCCATTAGGTGTGTTAACTTTGCCCCGTAACTTGGTGTCATCTGCGAACTTGGACAGGGTGCTCTCCACATCCCCGTCCAAATCACTGATGAAGATATTAAATAACACTGGTCCAAGGACCGAACCCTGCGGGACACCACTGGGTTTTAATATGATGGCAAAACTTGAAACAAATTACTTTTAAACCACAAATATTTGTTGCCATTCAATTCAAGCACTTGCCAAGAAAGCAATTCAGAAAAAACTGAAAATGATGGGTGCTCGTCTTAATATGAAGAACAAGGCACATACACAAAACAAAAAACTGAGTAATTAGAGTGGAGGAAAGAAAAGGTTACAGTGACTCTCTGCGTATGACAGGGCTTCAAAAAACAACAAGACTAGTTTTCATTTTAATGAAGGTTATTCCTGTAGGTTTTCTAAAGGAGAGTTTTGTTGATATTTTATTTTATTTTATTTTATTTAACAGAACAGCAGCGGGTTTGTTGATTCTCCTTATATCTGTCTCCTCTCTTCCATCTCTTTGGAAAAGCAAAAATAAAAATGTGCATCACAAAGATCTGGCAATACTTCTTTTTCAGGTCAGTTACTAATTTTCAATACATCTGAATGTTTGCTTTGTTATATGTAAGTTGGTTTGTATTATATAAGGACCCAATCCTGCAGACCCTACCAAAAAAACAAAAATTGAGAATAGAAAAGTGATAAAAAATGAGAATTGTCACATTGACTTCCTTTTTCAGTGAAACTGTGCTCATGGTAAAAAACATTTCTTAATATGGTAATATTTGCAGTACTAAATGCTCTTTCTCATTGTGGACACATTTCTTGATGTATATGTATTGCTACCCATGCATGTTTTGATGTGTTGTTCTTCAAGGGTAATGGCTTTCTCACAGTCTGCAGGTATAACTGTCCAATATCAGGGACACACTATGGTCCAGAGAGTTTATCTTTTCCATTTCTGACTTGAAGTTGAAGACCAGCATGGATCTGTAACTGACTTTTTTATCTGAAGATTCTAAATCCTGTTCTTGTCTTATAACAAAATTGAGACTTTCCTTTTATTTTCCTGAACTGTGTGACCATTACTTTCAAAATTGCATATTAATTAACCAATTATAGGTATGTTGTTACCCTTTTAGTAATCATGTGCACATCTCTTTAACTTGAAATGTGTTAAACAAAGCATCCCCCCACCCCCAGGCTAAAATTTCAAAAGCAGTCCCTTTGTAAAACGTATCAGTAATGTCACAATTTCCTGCTTACCCAAAGGATGTGTTCAGTGCATCAGTTTGGAGGGGCTGAGCAGTACAAAAAAAAAAGGCCCCATACTGTAGAAAACAGGTGCCTAAAAGCCTGTGTAAGATATCTGCCTGTGTGTACAAATAATGGTTTTTACTTCTGTGGCTCAGTACCGTAGAAAGAGCAGCCTTTCTAGTTCCACAGTTCAGTACTTTTTTAAAAAGCTAGTATTTCTGTCATCTAGCAGCTAGCAGAGCTTTTATGGGAGTATCTTTAAAATAAATGTTGCATGATCCTTAGCTCTAGGACCACAGCCTAATGAGGTAGCTCTTTGGTGCTTTTACGTTTTCCCATGGCGACAGACCTTGAGTCTGAAGGTAAAGGAGATGCCAGACTATTCTTAAGTCAGTCAAGGGATTCAGGAAATTCTGTTTGCTTTCAAGATGCTTGATTGCATCAGCACGTTCTGTCTGGCTGTTCAGGGAAGGATGCACTTAATAGCAAGAAGTGCTAGGAGCTCAAAAGGAAAAGATTGCAAAAAGTTGCTGCTGTTCCTAGAAGATAAGAAGCACTTGCCTGTTAGAGCTAGATTTGGGGTTAGTTTTTCAGTGGAAACCTTTCATTGGAAAATGCTGATTTATTGAGACTAACTTTTTTCTCCCTCCCTGGGAATGTAGCAATTTTGACAGAAGTTGTAGGGTAGGCTTCTCATTTCCTGGTTGGACTTTCTGGTGAGAATGAGGTTTGTCCTGGGATAGGCAATAGCTCACGGAGTGAAGCCATTCACCTGGAGTGGGAAAACCCAAGTCCCATTCCCTGCTCCAAGTCAGAACAGTTTTTTGAATACGGGCCTCCTGCATCCCAGGTATTTGTTCTATTTATCCGGTTTTCCTCTTACTACTTTATTGGCCATTACTAGTTCACTGAAGTACTTGCTTTAGCCGAAACAAAAATCCCTTCCTCATAAACAGCCTCCAGGGTGTGAGTCAAGATTCTTAGCTCCTCTGCTAACATCTTCTGTCATTCAGAGCTGACTGAATTAGATCAGCAATGGAGAAGGCATCTGTTGTTCACTGAGAATAGTGGTTCTTCCATATCAGGACTCTTACCTGTTCAAGCACATCAGTGATTCATCCGAGAATGTTTAAGGAAGACCTCTGTCCTCATCCATGGTAGGGCCCAGCCTGAGAATAGTCTCTTACACTTTTGCCCAACTCTCTTGGCAGAGACTCTGCGAACCCCTTTGTGAGTCCACTGATTCATCTGATCTCAAGTTTTTCATGGTGACTACTGGTAGTTCTGTCTTTTTTGTGAGATCTGCTCTTCCATGCCAGGAACCCATTAACTCCTCATAAGGGCAAGGCTGTTCTTTGTACAGTAGTTCCCATCAGTGTACTGAAATTTCCTTTGAATCAAGACATTTTCCTGTCCGTCTTATGCCCTAACCCCCAAATGAGCGGAACAATAATCATACTCAGTTTAGTTTCATAGTTGTTAGAGGCTGGAAGGGACCTTACAGATCATTGGGTCCAGCCCCCGTGCACTTGCTGGGATCAGATGACCCCAGCAAGATGGGCATCAAGATGTTTTTTTGAAGATTGACATGGTGGATGACTGTATCACCTCTCTGGGGAGCCTGTTCCAAGCCCTCGGCACTCGACTTGTAAAGAAGTTTTTCCTTATGTCTAGCCTGAAGCAATCTTCAGTCAGTTTGTGCCAATTATTTCTTGTCCTCTCCTGGGGAGCCTTGATGAATAGATGCTCCCCTAAGCCCTGATGTATGCCCCTGATATATTTATAGGCTGCCACCAAGTCCCCTCTGAATAATCTCTTCTCCAGGCTGAACAGTCCCAAATCTTTCAGTCCCTTAGACTTTCATATTAGTCCAGTACAATTCATATGTACCCAAGGTGAAAGTTAGACAATGTTGAATGTCCTTCTGATCATCCTCCAGGCACTCAGACAGGAGCTAAGAGCTTCAAAAGCTGTCTTGCTCAACTGAGCCAGGCCTTGTGTCAAGGAAACTTGCACAATAGCTGAAAGATCCTGCCTAGCAGGGAACAAGGTTCATTTCTCCTCCTTTTTCAGAAGAAAACCCAAACTCAGCAACTGGGTTTTGCAACTTAGTGGTGGTTGCACACTTGCTTGACTTCCTGTTGCTTGGCCCTTCTGGCAATTTTTGGACAAAGTCCCCAAACTGAAAAAATCTTAGTGGGTTATCCCTCTTTGAGAGACAGGAGAGTCAAATAATTTTCTCGCAGATAGCTGTGTTTTCCATTTTAGTATGTCTTTTAATTCTTATATAAGCTGCCAATGTGACCACTTTTTTCCTTTGCTGCTTAGGTTGGGACCTTAATAGAGAACCCTACAATCTGGTCTTGCCTCTTGGCCCCCCAAAATTTCCTCCCTTACCAGTTAAATTGCTGGGGGCCCTTTAAGCCCTGGTATTCATGGTCCTCTGAGCCTTTCAGCAGCGTAGGCTTTTGAGGCGAAGAGTCCACTGGAAATCTGCTTTACCTCTTTATCAGTGAGGGAATGTTTGCAGTGCATGGGTTCTGGGGGTTTGCATCTCTGCTCTGTTGGAAAGATACTTCTGGATAATTGCCATCATCTGTGATAATAGGTTTAATGGGAGGAGGTTCTGGCAGCTTTCCCACTGTTAGGCAGAAAGACTATTGCCTATAGGTGGCAATGGTCATAGCATGCATTTCATTTCTAGAAGTATCCCTACTGTCACTGCATCCCCCCCCCCTCAGCAAGATAACTCCTGAAGACAAATCTGTGATCCCCTCCTGAGCCTGGTTCACACCTTGGTTTCCAGAGGCAGAAACTTGGGCTCAGATTGTGGGGAATAAATGTGAATTCTGTGTTTTGAAAATACGTTAATGTTCTTTATAGGACATAGTTTGGATTTAAGTTTCTGCACCTACAAATTGGAGCACTGACTACAGGATTAAAATGAATACGTCTTTGTTGTAAAAAAATTGTGCTGTGCATAGAGAGGCAAAGAAATGAACTTTTGTGTGACAAAACCACTTGACACTGATTTTTCTTTTCTACAGAAACATCAGTTAGGTTTTTAGACCTACTTCTGTTTGACACAAGCCACTGTAAAGCTAGAAGGTGCTAATTACTCTCTCCATAGCCTGTAAAGATAAAAATTGCCAACAAAATCTAAGGTTGCTTTAGACGGTATTAAATCAGAAATGTCAATTGTAGTTGCACTTTGTTCCCTACTGAGAGTTGGGCTTTGTCTTTTTGCTGTTAAGATTTCTGCATTTGAAAAGTCAGTAAATATAAGACTTCAGCGATGGAGAGGGTTATTTATAGTTTATCAACCAGGCAGCTGCAGTGTTCACTATATTTCTGAATGCGGTGGTTTTCAACCTGTGGTCCATGGACTTCTAGAAGCCAGAAGACTGTCTAAGGGGTCTGTGAAAGATTATTATAATCAATCAAAAGTATGTGAATGTGCACGTTTACAATTCAGAGGGGTCTGCACCTCCATTCAAAATTTGCAAAGGAGTCTACAAATGAAAAAAGGTTGAAAACTACTGTTTTAATGAAAGAATGTTCGTTTATCACAATGTCACAACAGTTCTGTTTATGGCAGCCAATTTTGTTGGGGTACAGAAAGACTCTGAGAACCCTGAGTGGAAGCAGACAGTGATGGCGATCATTTTACAGATGGAGAACCTAAGATAATGTCTTAAGAGCACAGTAGATACCAATTTTGAAGCTGGGGATAGAGCCAAACAGTCTTTTGTCACAAGTCCTGTGTGCAGCTACTGCGCCACACTGTTTTTTGCATTGTTCCCTTCCTTCTGGCCATAAATCACTTGGTTGCTTAGTGGGGGGATTTGCATCACTGCAGACTAGTAACAGATACACAGATGTAACCTAGAACTGGTCTGCTGCCCTCCCAGAGTATAAGGCAATGGTTCTCCACCTTTTTAGACTCAGTCTTCTGCCTTAGACTCAAGGCAACTCTCAGAAAATGCCAGCTCTTAGCTTTCACTGATTTCCTGAATGCAGAAGAATAATAGAGCAAAGAACTCAGACCACAACAGGGCAGAATGATTTCGATACTATGAAATCTCTTGAGTTTATCTTGTGAATCATGTATAGGTGTTTATGGGGATATAGGTTGTAGCCATGTTGGTCTAGATATCGCCTCTTCCTCAAGAGTATAGTGTTTATATACCTAAATGTGATAACTTTGCCATGGCACCTTAGCTGAGAATCACTGATGTAAGACCTCTGCCTGTGTGCTTGAGTGCTGTTCAGCCCCCAGTGACAAACCCTAGAAAGTTGTAGAGAGTAAGATCACAGATAAGCTGCAAATTTTAGGAAAAACCAAACACCAACTTTTCAGTATGTACTCTTGGTTTACATTTTTTAAATTACCTTCACAAAGAAGAATGTTCTCCATTTTTTCATGGAAGCTGAAACTAGTGTGAATACTTCTGGATATTCACTTGGGTTTCTTCAGGAATTGGCATTGATGCTACCTTGAAGATCCTATTGTGGAACTTAGCAGCTTGGGCAGTCACTGTAAAACTGCATCCTTTCTGATTGCAGCATATACCTTATATAAAATAGTACATGAAATTCAAATTCACCAGTGACAAGACAATAGCAGAGGTGATCTAGGGCGCCATAAGATTTCAAAGTTGACTAAGAGATATTTTAAAGGGGGAGGACAGGTCAAAAAGTTGGTCAGAATCTTGCAAAAATATTCCAGCTTCTAGTGCTTAACTGAACTGCCCATCTGGGCTCTTTGGGGTTTAGCACTTATGCAGAAGTATGCTTTGTGTGTCCTTGTGGCCTAAACTTTAGAAATGATGGAAGTAAATAAGGCCTGCAGATGGCTTTTGAAAATCAGGCTTAAAAGTGACCTAGTATGAAGGCATATTCTTTAAAATTACCACCAGATGTCACTGTGCATGGAGTATGAATGACAGATACTCAAAGAGGAAAGAAAAAAAAATTGGGAACAATAAATACAAAGTCACAGTATCCTCATTATTAAGACAAGCAGATGGGAGTTTCTAGTATCATGTAAATCTTGGTGCTTGTAAAGTGTCTAGCCCATTGTGCTGCCAAACCTAATTTTGCTTTTGGTCACCATCACAGTATTGTGAATGTATTATTATTTACAGTCTAGTTGAGGAAAAAAAATCATAAGCTTTTGGTTCATGAACAGGGAAGTCTCCTTTTGCTAGGTTATAGAAGAATTTCCTTGCTGTGGTTGATTGTTGTATGACAGTGATTCAAGTGACATCAGCCTTAAAAGAAAAGCTAGTTCAAGAAAATAATTTTTTCTAGCCTCTTCTTTTTTTGCTAGCCATGCTTGTTTTAAAGCCTTTTAAAACATATTCCCAAATCAGTGCTGTGGATTTCACCAAGCACTTTTGAAACTTGTTGCATGTGTTCAAATATGAAGGTGAGTAAAGCTTTTTTTCTTTTTTCCTAAGATTGGTAGGTAAAGTAAAAAAGAAGAAGGAACTGGGGGCTTTTCTACCTTCTGTACAGAGAGAGGCTTGCCAGGTAGCTTGCAAACCCTTCCATGCCTGCTTGCAAATGCTGGAAACCTTGCTTTCTACAGATCGCATGCGTTTTTCAGGGTGACAGGAAGACCAAAGTATTGTGTTTGCCTGCAGTGTGTTATTTGCTCACTATTGTTACCACAAGCCCAGTCATTGCCTTAGATTAACTGTTTTGTCTGGGTTTTTTTCTTTTACAGATGCTGAGCATAGCACTTTCAATTTATGTTGTGAACACTACTCACAGCAGTCTTCAGCACAAGCAGGGACTGCCTGTAATTAATCAAATTATCAGTTGGACAATTCTAGGTAAGATCTTCTATCCAAATCCAGTTTTCAAATAACTTTCAGGTTGGAGGGAAGCGCGTGGGTCTCTGTTTTTACATTAAATCTTTCATTTTGTCCTTTGCTACATTTTTTTTTCCTGAATGTTTACCAAAACATTTGAATGTAATGTGTCATCTTTCATCCTGCAAAAGCATTCTTTTTCTTTAATCTGTCAGTTGTTATTAAAAAACAAAACGGGTCCATTTCAGGGCTATTTTAGTAGATTTGTTTAAAGTGATTTCAAGGTTATAAATGTAAAGCCTCAATAGACAAGTAGTCTTGATATTCTGTTTTGAATATGCTGCATGTCTCTAATTTGCTTTTGGGGGAAATAAATACACAAATGTTCATTTTGCTGAATTGCAGTTAAGAAAAAGCAATCTGAGTCTGTATGCAAAAGAACTAACACAGAAAACTGAAACACTGTTTCAGGAAAATGCCATCTGCTGTGATTTCAGTTTTAATTGAAACATAGCAAGACTTTTGGAGTGTACCCATGCTGCTTAGAGCTTCCTTAGAAAGGATTTTTAGTCTGCAAACAGTAATAAATATTAGCTATTAAAGGCCTGGGATCATTTTAAAGGAAAAAAACAACACCAAACTAACTTTTGATGCCATTTTATCTTTAAGAATTTATGATTATTTACCCTAAGCAGTTATAGTTATCAACGGGAGTGTGAAATGTAGTACTTAGAAACCATTAGCCTTTCTATTCGGCAAATGACTTTTGTAGTCATGTCCTTAATCAATTTTAGATATCAGTAGTGTTTTGGCAGAGACGTATTCCAACTATTTGTTCTTGACTATGGTAATTTAGGAATTGCTTTCAGTAGTAAATATATCCCATGTAAGGCTTGATAACAACCTTTTGCTGAAGTTCAAGAACAAATATTTAAACTTGGTTTAATATTAGACTGTTGACTTTTATCTGATTACTTGCTGTCTTGTAGGGCATGTGAATTCAGATATTGGTAGACTTGCTTGAATTTAAAAATGAGCTTATTTCTTAATAAACAAGCTTCTGTCTGCATAAATGGTTGCACATAAGATTAATACAACTAAGCAAGATTAAAGGGAACATGTTTCTTTTAGAGTTTGTTCTTGGACACTTCACCATAGCGCTGTCCTCTTTTCCTCGTACAATAAGCCAACCCTGACTCTGCAGGAAGTAACTCCAGTCATTGGTGTCTACCTGCACAAATCTTAGTGAAAGGCTAGATACCCAGTTTTCCCTCTTGTTTTGAATATTTTTACACAAAGGACTAAAGAGAAGATTTTTTCAAAATGGAAGTTGAGTTGAAGAGAGGACATAGATGCCTAGAATTACAAGGGAAGTAATTCTGGAAATCTTTCCTCTTGTGCCCAGAGAAAGTTTGTAGAATTGCAACTTCAGATAAATAAATAAATTATACGCGGCAGAACTTGTGCCAGAGACATGTTCAATATTACAGTAGTACCTTTGCCTTCATATCTGAAACAACCATTCAGTTCTATATGATGAAGTACCTGTGAGAGGGATTGTGGGCCACGGGCTGCAGCAGTTAGTTGCTGTTTGTGTAGCAACTTTAAACCCAAGAGCCATGGGGCTGAAGGATTAAGACCTCTAACAGGTCATCATCACCTGTAGTCCTGAACCTGGCAACAGGTATGTCGCCATTAGTACACTTGCATGCACTGCAGCCTGTAGCAGGGCTATCCAACTCGCAGCCCTGGGGCCTCGTGGCCCACAAAGAGTTAATTTGTTACCCCAGACTCCTGTACAGCCACTGCTCCCCCCATCGCTGTGGATGCAGCTGAAGCCTGGGTCTCCAGGTTTCCCCTCCCTCCTCTGGCTTCCACTTCCTGCCCTTGCTCCAGGGGATGAAGTGGTAGAGTGTGGCCCAGAGTTCCCATGGTGCATGGCAGGGGTGGGCAAAATGTGCCCGGGGGCCAGATACGGCCCACCAGGTCATTCTGTTCAGCCCGCGGGGCCCCTAAAAAATTTAGAAAATGAATATTTATCTGCCCTGGGCTGCCTGTCATGTGGCCCTGGATGGCTTGCCAAAACTCAGTAAGCGGCCCTCTGCCCAAAATAATTGCCTGGCCTTGGTGCATGGTGTAGTGGGGGAACCCATGGCTGGGGAGGTAAAGGTGAGGTTGGGGCACCCACACAGCAGACTGCCCAGGGAGCCTATGGCTTATGCTGGTGCAGCCCACGGAGCATGCAGCCAGTGGGGCGTGCGGCTCCCAGCCACTTAAAGTTGGACAGCCCTGGCCTGTAAGATAGCAGCCTGAATTGTATGCCCTTTCTCAGACTTACTGGCACTGTGAATGCACCAGACTTCTCCCATTAACACTTCTGCACAGTTTGGGCTCATTTAACTCTCCTTCTGAGAAGGTCACTGGCAGAATAACCCCCCTACTGGCTGAAATCTCACTTGAAGTACAAAGGAGAACCTAACCTTAACTAAGCAATTGCTGATACTCGTAGATGTTTCATTTCCTACTTCTGCTTCTTTTGTAGTGCATGATGTATTTGCCAGTGAGTAGATCTGAAAGTGTGGAACTTTCTTGGAAAAAATGTTTGACTTAGGCCTACAATAGAACCGTAACGCCTCAGGAGCCTTTTTTCAAGACTTGAATTAATGTTCTATAAGTGGGGAAAAATGACATGGGTTACAGTAGTAGTCCAGGGTGAAGCTGTACCTTTTACTTGCTGTGCCTTCCAATAGGTGCCCTTGTTTAGTGACAGGCATACACTTTCACTCCTGAGTGAAGTCCTGTGATCCACTCCTCTTCTAGATATGATTTACCAATCTTACTGGGTCCCCTGCTTACCAACTGCTACTTTCAGCTGCTCCAACTGGATTAGGCATCTGCTCTCTCTGGGAGCATGACATCAGTATGAAGTTGCGAAGACCAGAATGGCTTTTTTAAAACAAGTGCTTATTGTTAGAGGGAGAGAGCAGCAAAAGTCACAAACACCTTTGCGGAGAGTGCTTTCCCTGAATGTAGCCATGTTCACCAGTTTTTATGTAGATCCCACTTAACTCCAAGCATTGGGGCTGTCTGCACTCTGACATTTGGACCTCTGGTCCACGTGCATCTGTCGGGTCACAGGGGGCACCTACACATGTGCCCAACACCTGCTTTGATGCATACTAATAAGTATGTTCCAGCAGCCTCAGGGTCACGTGTATTCAGCAAATACCATCAGATGAGCTTTAATTGAAACACCCCTGCTGCCATTTTGAAGCACGGGACACTGAATACAGGAGGCACTGCGGGCACTTTAATTAGAGCAGCTCCTGAGAGCCACTCTAATTCAAATGCCCCCTCCACTCTGGAGCATGTCTAAAGATGCCACAGTTGTCGTGTATCCATTTTAGAGTTCCTTAGTCCAAGAGTTTCCCACCCAAGAACCCCTTGAGGTTTTGAGCAGAACTCCTGACCCAGGTCAAATTGGTGCATACATTTGTTCTGAGTGCGTCAAAAGTGTTTCTTGCCTCCCCCTCCCTCCCCTTCCCCACTCTCCCCAAGAGCAGTTTCATTGCCTTGTGCTCTCATGGGTAATATGAACAAATGATTCATTGCTGGGTTCTGGAAGACCTGCAGAGAGTTCCAGCTGGCAATAGCAGTTAGAGTTATGTAATAGCAGCTATGTGACAGTAGTAAACATGCAGAGGTACACACAATAGCCGTAAAACAAATACAGATGTGTCCTCTGTTCCTTACAATTGCACTGTTTGTTTTAGTTAAGTTAAAGAAAAAAATATTTGTATTTTAACCCAAATTTTCACAATTGGTAAGAAATCTGCCTTAGCCACTTCTAAATTTTGAAGAAATATTTTAGTAGTTATAAATATGACAAACAAACATACAAGAGGAATTGCAGAGGTCAGTAAGGCCCCTGCTACACGTTACATATATTACACAATTAACTGGTTAATTGCACAATAAAAGTACACTAGCACACGCACAAAGATTGGCCACACATGCAAAGTAATTATCACAGAATTAACTGGTTAATCATGTAATAAATTTAGAATGGCTACATGTGCAAAGTAATTTTCACACCATAAAAAAATGTCCTTCCTGCTATACAAAGAGCCAGCTGGCTACAAAGTTAGTGCTTAAAAATGTGTAACAACTTTATAGCTGGTTTCTATCCAGCTTGAATTCGACATATAGGAGGGCCCTAAGAAATATTCAGATCCATTAATGACTAATATCTGATATAATGTCATGAATAGCAAGGTCCGGGAGAGGGATTCTCTCCTGACTTAAGATCGTGAGTAGGAATGATCATACCCGATGGGCTTAATGGGGACAGGTGCCATGCTTATTTCCTTACCGCCAGCTCTGATGAGCAGCTTTGCTGCAACTCCCTCTTGTTCTGGGCCTTCTTTAAGCTTAAAATGCCATTAGATGTAATGAATAACTGGATTCAACATTTGGTAGTGGACTGTGGGTTGTTTTTCCTCTCATGAAATTGTTTGGATGCTAACTTAAGTTCCCAAGATGAGACACCTAAAATTGATTCAGCATGTGCCACTACTGGCTTCCTTAAAATGTTCTTGTTTATGCTCATGCAAGAGGGGAAATTTACACGTAAACAGCAACAGTTTAATAATTGGATGCTTTCTGTAGCTCTTCCAAACTTTGGCAGATTTGTTGAACTAATATGAAAGAGAATAGAGTTAGTTCAGTAAATGTTATGGAAAACTTTGATTAGCTTGTTTAAAACAAACTTCAGGAAACTGGCAGCAGGAAGTATGGTCTAGAGTGAATGTTCATAAATATTTGCAAATTAAATAAATGCAACATTTTATCTTTGTGTTCTTAATTAAGTAATAGATTTTCCATGCTTGTGGCAGTGACTTACAGTTTCATATTTATTGCAGCCTCCTCCTTGGTAGTGCCATTATTGAGCCCCACATTTCTCTTCCAGCGATTGCTCAGCATACTGCTCTCCTTGATGTCAACCTATCTGCTCCTCAGCACTGGGTGGGTACCTACTTCTTCTTACATTTTGATATGTTTTATATGAGACAAGATACATGTGCTGCTTGTATATGAAAATTTAAGAACTGTAGAAGTGTTTGAAATTGCATAGCTTATCTTTTCCATCAGCAGCATTTCCTTCCTATAATCCTCCTGGTATTACATGCATTCCATTTCTCCAGAGTGCCTAGTGCCTAAGCTGACAGAATGGTTTAGTTCTAGCCCCATGGGGTGGATGAATGGTGCATGGTTAGTCTAAAGGCTGGATCTCATATGGGGTCAGTCTCTGGGCCAAATCCTGCACTACCCCAATCCAGCTGTGCATTGCCCACTATCCCAATCTCGCACTGCCCCACGCTGCACTACCATGATCCAGCTGCATGCTGCCTGCCAATCAGATTTGCTCATGCCAGCATGATCTGGCATGCAGGGCCATGTTATCTGGCCTGCAGGGCTCCCCACAGGTCTGGAAATTTGGCAGTAGGAGAGACATAATTAACGCTGCTAGTTCTTCTCTGCCACCAAATTTCCAGACCCTGGGGGAGCCCCACAGGCAAATAATACAGCTCCATGGGCTGGGGTTTCAGTACCCCTGGCTTAGTAACATTCAAACTTGCACCAAAATAAATTAATGTGCTTTTACATTTTTTTGTTTTTGTTTTCTTGTCCAAGTTTTTGTGCAGACTACTTCTTAAATGCACTGCCCAGGATACAAAGAAATAAAGGGCATGTGTGTTGTTTAAAATTACATCTCCCTGCAGAAGAGAGTGATGGCTAAATCTGGTTGTGTAGAACAATGGGGGCCAACCTTTTTGGCAGGTGTGCCTCACATTAGCCCCCCACACTCCAATCACCTTTCCCTGCCTGATCTGCTCTATCTGTCCTATCTTCTGCTTCTGTGCTGCCTGTCCCCTCCCTGATCTGCCTCATGCCATATGCAGAGGTTGCTTGCAGCACAGCACTTGTGGGACCCATGTTGCAGGTTCATCATTATTGGTGTAGAGGGTTCTTAACGAGATTATACCAAGACTTTTTGCATTTCAATCTCCAGTGGGTTTGCAGAGACCCAGGCCTTTTCCTATTGAGCCAAGATGTCCATCTGGAGGATCTTGGCCACATTCCTCTATACATCTTTCTCTCGGTCATCTCAGTCCTGGGTTTGTGAGAGCACGTGGGTCCAGTCTTTCATTTGTGGTTGCTGCTTGTCTGTTCTCAAAGAGGCCTGAGGGAATAGTACTATGGTACCCAAAAGCTTTCCTGTGTCTACACCAACAATGCAATTGGTCCAATAAAAATATCACGCACAAGAATTCTTGCTGCTTGCATAACTCCTGAACCATCATAGCAACATTACCTCAATGCTACTAGAAAAGTTTTGTTTCTGAACCCCCTAAAACCAGAACTATTTGGGTCCAGGCCTGAGAGAGGACACTGAAGGCTTTCCTCAGTCTGTACCAACTATATAGTTGGTCTAATAAAAGATGTCAGCCGCAAGAATTCTTGCTTCTCACAAACCTTTTTTAAGCATGTGTGAGATATGAGAAAGGGAGGTGAGGTTATATGTGAATTGTTTGATTTTTGTTTTGCTTTATTGGAAAATAAAACATTTTTCATTTGACAGATTAACACTGTTGGTTTTGACTAGTTTCCAAGGAAACACAGGCAGGGGTCAGCAGGACTCTGCATGGTTTTTCACCAGCTCATCTTGTGAGCTGTTTCCTGACACTAGTTCCAGTGGTGACCCCTACCACATACACTCCCCCAGAGTGAGGGACTTGAAGCTTTCTGGTTCCCTATGGTGGAGCCACAGGTCTAGGATCCTCAATTTAACACAAGGTTCATAAAGGTTCTGCACTCCTAGTCTGCGTGAGGAAAGATTAATGCCTCCCACTCCAGTGGACCAGATGAGGGAGATCTCCAGCAGCTGCAGAGTGATGGTGGTCTATCTCACCTAGCTATTAAAGACCTTCCGTGCATAAGCTGAACCTACCCTGATCACACAGCAGGTGATCCTAAAAGACCACAATGGCTAATTGCGGTGGCAACAGAGCAGATGAACCTATGCATTGCCCATTCACTGTGGCCCTGAAGGGTGCCGCATGGAACAGTGTTTTCCATACCATTACCTTAAGCGATCGGATACGTGTTAAAAACTCCATTTGCTTCACTTTATAACATAAATGATATTTTTAATGCCAGTACTATTGACTATGTAACTGTTGATTGTTATGGTGTAGAATTACAAGTATTCAACAAATGATTTTACTCTAGTTTGAAATTGTATTCCAGGGTGTGTATCTAATATCAATACTATATTATTGTTCATTTTATATATTTATTAATCCTTTGATGTTCCTTTTTTACTTCTAAAAAAATTAAAATATTTTTAAAAGCAACTAAAACTTTTCCAAAGCACTATTTTTATTCTGAAAATGAAAAAAAATATTAGATTCCATGAATACCACCAAAGACTTAAGTATTGCTTATTAAATTTACATAGAAGGTAGTCAGATTCTGTGGTAGTGGCTGGAAGTCACAACCACCAAAATTCTTTAAATCTACATTATTACTTTGAATGAAGAAGCTGTTGTTTTACATTTTAGTTCCAGCTGATAAACTTGGGGATTTTGCCCTAGATATAAGTTCTTGTTAGCAATAGAATAATTACATCTCTTAATTATAGATGTCAAACTTGCATTAGGGTAGACTAAACTTTCATAACTGTGGAAATTATTTAATGTTACGAAATGTGATGTGGCCTTTTTCTGATGTGGCCCCATGTCCATTGGGACCTGGAATGATATCACCAAGTGAATTTCATACAATGTTGGTCCCCAAGGTGTCACTTGATATAATTTCTAGGTGTTGCCTAATTAGGCTGGACTTGAAATACTGTCTTGGAAGTCAGATAGCTCTGGTTCTTCAGGAAGTGGGAGCCAAGTGAGCAGTTTCCCTATGGGTTTTTAAAATTTTCTTTTTAATTTTTTAAGTTTAATTTCTTTTAAAAAAATGTTATTTATGTATTTTCTTTTGGAAAACCCCATGCCAAAAGAAAAATCTGGGCTGTATATTTACAAACAATGGAGCAGCACCAGAAAAAAAAATAGCCAGAACAGAAGCACTCCTCTTTTTTCCTACCCTACTGTGCATTATTTAATCCCCAGTCACTTGACCAAAGCCATTCAGGTTTTCTTAGAAATTGTGTGTTTATAGATTTCTGTGTTTTTTCTAGCTCAGATAAAAAGTAGTATAAATTTCAAAGTACCTGTCTATGCATAATTGATATTTATTACAGTTTATTAAAACTAATTAATTATATTCGCAAATTAATTTTGCATTCAGATATGAAGCTCTCTTTCCATTGGTGTTAACTGGGTTGATGTTTGCATGGATCAATATGGAACAAGAAGCCCTACAGTACTATGGTCTTTCACTCAAACCAAAGGTAACATCAAGATAGTTACATTTACACTTAATCATACCAATATCTTAATCTAATCTACTAGGAAAATAAACTTCCCAGTGATGGCTTTAGTTAAGTTTCAGCTTAATTTCCTTTAGGTACACTAGATTTTAAAAGTATCCTAAACATGTATCGTTGGACAGTGTGTTGTAAAACTCATTTATCTATTCTTTTGAGTATGAAAAGATGGTATTGGGTTCCTGTTTCTTAAGAAAACCTGAGAATAAAAGACTTATAAAATGTATTTAATGTATCTTTAAGTGTTTTTTTTAATGTAGCAATTTGGTATGATGATGTAGTGTAAATTCTAGGATTTCCTCTCAGACTAAGTTTACAGTATGTATAGATGTGACATTCTCGTTTCTGCTATTTAACAATACATCAATGATGATCTAAATCCATTCTAGTCACGCTGCTGTTTTGCTTGTGGATTATTTTTTGGATCCTTGAGTTGGTTAGAACCCAGGCACCTATTCCAGAGATATCCAGCTATTCTGTGTCTTTCGCAACTGGCATAATACCAAGCCCTTCTTATTTCCCAGGAATGGATCACTGATGATAACAGTAGAGATTTGTTGCAAGGATGCATAGGAATGTGCCAGAGTCTTTTAGAGGGGAAAGGTACAGCACTGAATTTTCTCTGCTTTTGTAATTTATCAGTAGTTAATCTAGCAGCAGCATGGTACCATGTTGAGCTACAAACTGGGAGAGCAGATTTTGGGGATTAATAAATTATTAGTCAGGAAGAATAGTCAGGGGCTGAAATTGCAGCAGAAGCATTTGCAAGAGCTGACCTAGCAATTATTGTATTTCTTTCTTATTTTCCTTACTTGTAGCCATGTCATTTTAAAACTTCAGATACACCAATATTTACTGAGCTGAGGCTAACTATTAGAAATGAAAATGGGAAATAATTGCTTTTTATTTACATAACTTAACAAGCTGAGGCTCCTATATATCATGCAGGTCTGCTTCATTAAGTCCTAAATAATAGAAATGGAAGCACAATATGAAAGATGCATGGTTAGGATTCTGCTTATGAGGCTATAATTGTGGCAGGATGTTATCAGTGAAGGATGTTCAGTTCGGGATTCACTTCATATTGGTAATCTAACAGAGGCCTAATTTCTTGACCTGTTGGGTACCATACTAAAGCATTTTGTATATTTTTGCTTGAAGGATGGTATTAATTTTTGTTGAGGAAGTTTTGGTATTTGCTTGTAGTTTTGAGGCTTTTAAAGTCTTTTTTTATAGTATGTATACACTCCAAAACAAATACAATAAGGAACATTATAATACCATATTTACTTGAAGTTAAGACAAGGTATTTTCCACCAATCAGCATGGGGAGTGGGGGGAAGCTTTTTGTCTTGCATTTGGGTAAAAGAAAACCTCATTAAATATGTTGTCTGTCATTAAACTGCTGCCAAATACAGCATGTACTCAGGAATAGAAACCAACTATAAAGCTGATTAAATGCAGCCAACACGGAGTATGACTATAAAACACCCAGATTGGGCAAACATACAGATGGGAATTTACCACAAGGGTAGGTTAGTACAGCTTATTTAAATATGATACAGGGTATTGTCCATTATGCTCAGTCTCTCTCATTGTTGACTCTCTTTAAAATCATGGTGAATCACTACACTGAATGTATTTTGACTTCCTTTTCACTTTCTTCCCATTTCCAGCAATTTCTGTTTCTTCACCAGCCTTAAATGTCTGGCAAACAACATGAAACAGGGACCCAAACAGTTCACCCAAAATCCTTCCGTCACCCCCTCTCTTAGCCTGTCACATATGATTAATGTGGCCCCATCCTCCATGAGATGAAGCTAGACCAGGTTGCTGTATGCCTCATCTGCATATACATTTTTAGAGGATCCCAGGACTCATGCCAAGAACACTTGATTCTAGTCATGAGTGGGGGCTAATTAGCACATGGATCCTTTGTGGGGCACATATCAGGAGTACACACACATACTGAGCAGTGTTGAGCTATGAGGTCACCGTGCCTTGAAATGCTGTTGGCTCTGTTGGGGCCCAGCCCAGTAAACTATAATAAATCACAAGTGTTTTGGCCTTGGGCTAATATCATGTATAATTTGTACTATAGGTATAGAAGTGCTACTTGAAAGTGTGTTTATGGAGTGCCTGTGCTAAAACTTGCAGCAGTTTCAAAAAGGTAAAATGCATCAATCCTGGATGGACTAAGTCTGTGGGTACCTGTAGTAATTTGCCTATTTGCAAATTATTATAGGTGTGTTTATTTCAGAGTCAGTGTTTTCAAATTTACCCCTCACTTCCGTGTGTTCAGGGAAAGCAAGGTGTGATAGCAAGGGAGAGGAAGGCGTGCAGGGGAAGAAGGTTGGGGGGGCAGCGGGCTACCTTACCCTATCAGATTTCTTTTCCCTTCTGTAGCAGTGGGAGGGGGACAGAATCAATGCAAACTTCCGATACTTGGATTCTATACCTAAAAAATTATAACAAACTTATAAAATTCCATATATAGAATCTAATTATTGGGGGTCATCATATAATAAGAGTCATCTCATATTTGAGTAAATATGGTAATTAGATATGAATGAAAATGTTCAGTCTGTGGTACAATAGCATTTTTATCCTGTGTATTTCATTACCTATATCTTTTTTTTTATTGAAAATAATTTCCTCCTGTTTTTTTAGAAGACTGCAATTATTGAAAAGAATTTCCTCCTGTTTTTTTAGAAGACTGGGAAATTAATCCCTACAGCTATACTCTTCCCTAGTAAGAACCGCTACATTTAAGAAAACAGCTTAGTTTTTTGCTGACAAGATTATTTTTAAGCAAAGTACATTAGAGATCCGTCATACAAAACTTTTGCCTTTGACTTTTCCCAGTGAAAGAGTAATGGACTTTTAAACTCTGAAGATTTTTCTTCCTTTGGTCAAATGGTATTTTATCGAGAGCAACATTTAAAAATGAAAAAAACCCTAAAAACCTGCAGCCTTTTTGCATGCTTGTTCATGGCATACCTCGTTTCTCATTAATTTCAGTCCTTATTGCTTCAGGTGTTTTGTATTCATGTTTTCTGTGAATAGTTCACATTTTTTAAACAAATGCACACACAAGATTTTAGATTAAAAAAGGAAAAGAGGACAATGATTAGGGGTGCACTGATAAAGATTTTTTTGGCCAATACTGAGCCAATTATTAACCTGTTATATTGGCTGATACCGATCTGATAACCAATTTAAAGGAATGCAGCTGGGCAATGTGGAGAGGAGCGCCCTGTAGGTAAGTCTGGAGAGGGGAAAGGGCATGGGAGAGGGAAGTAGCTTGTGGGGTGGGGCAGATTGAGGCACCCACAGTGAGGAAGGGAGTGGGACTGGGGGCGCTGCCCAGCCAGGCAGCAAATAGGACACCAGGGTGGGGAGTGGGATGGAGCCGCGAACGGCTTGTCCAGGCGGCGCGGCTCATTGCGGTTACGTGCACCTCCAGCAGAGGCATGGGGAAGCATGTGCCCCCCCCAGATTTGTGCATGGGGCAGAGGTAGGCTGCCTGTTCTGGGCTCGAGGCCAGGGGTAGAACTAGCCTCCTCCCAGTGTGGGGGGTCGGGCTTGGAGCAGGCAGGACTGGGGTGGGCTCAGCTATGCAGGGTGGGCAGGTGGTGGTAGCGGCACTGGGACGGGTGGTTGTGGGGGGGCCTAAAGTGAATTTTGGGGTGGCTATAGCTCCTCAAGCCCCTCCTGAGTGCTGCCTCTGCTCAGGGCACTCCGGTCTGCTGCCTTTTCCCTCAGGAGCCCCACACCGGCTGCATGTCCCCTGCCCACCCCGCAGCAGGGGCTCCTGTGGGAAAGGCATCTGAGTGAAGTGCTCTAAGCAGGGGAGGCACTTGGGGGGGCTATAGCTGCCCCAAAATTTGCCTTAGCACCCCCCCCACCATAGTCCCCTCTGCCACCACTGTCCGCCCTGCACAGTTGAGCCCAGCCCCCCCACCAGGAAGAGGCTGGCGCTGCCCCTGACCCTGAGTCCACAGCAGGAAGCCCGCCCCGTGCACAAATCTGGCGGAGCACGTGCCCCCCAGGTGTGCACACAGCAGCAGGGAGCTGCCTCCTCCCCTGCACCCCCTAGACAAGCCACCTGCAGCTCTGTCCCACTCCCTGGCCCCAGGGTCCCATTCACCACCCTGGCTGGGCAGCACCCCCTGCCCCACTCGCTCCCTCACTGTGGGGGCTTCAATCTGCCCTCCCCCATCCCCTTCCTTCTCCCATGCCTCTTCCCCTTCACAGACTTACCTGCAGGGCTGTGCTCTCCATGCTGCCCAGCTGCACTCCTGGCCGCATGCAGGGCAGCTTCCCCCATGTATGCAGCATCTGGAGGCCCTGGCCAGTAGGCACAATATATTTATCGGTGACATTATCTGCTACACTGGCCAAAAAAAGCCGATAGCCGATCCAATATGTGACTGATATATCGGTGCACCTCTAATAGCTATAAAACTTTGTGTGAAAAATTTTCTTATGAAAAGGGGCAGCAGAAATTCCTCCTAGTTTATTTGATCATTGTATTTATACAGTATTTTTCTGGCAAATTCTTTAAAGCACAATGAAACTGGGAAAGGCTTGCAGTCTTCTTCACAATGTCTCTCTGGCTACTGTGGTTCAGTAGTGGGTTAATTTCTCATTCTTTCTGCTAAAAATGTTTTTGGCATCAAAGTGAACCAACTGACATTATGTACTGATTTCTTCTTGCTGTCTTCACAGCTGGCTATTTTGAACTTCTCCTATAGTACTGATATAACTCAGTTTCGACAACTCCACCTGGATGACACCCGCAGGTCTTTTTTCTTTGTATCCTTTTGCTGTGTTCAAAAAGTAGCAATTACGACACAGTA
This sequence comes from Alligator sinensis, assembly GCF_000455745.1. NCBI lineage: Eukaryota > Metazoa > Chordata > Crocodylia > Alligatoridae > Alligator > Alligator sinensis. The sequence goes on along the minus strand of NW_005842385.1, from coordinate 1,099,131 downwards.
ATTTGCAGTGCAAAAATTGGGCACTTTGAAAGATTCTTAATCTGGCATTTCTGGTCTGCCTATTGCTGTATTCAAATTATAGTTCCTGTATTCAAACTCAGGACATTATCTGATTTGTGCAATGTGTGTAAAATCCTAACTTCCTATATATTCCAGAAACCAAAATTGTCCCTGGTAACTTCTTTCTTCTTGGTTTGTGAGGATGGTAGCTGTAAGAGATGGATATGATTTGCCACTGGGGAGGTGAGGGAGATTTGGCAGCTCAGCCAGGGGCTTTATCAAATAGGTAAGGGATAATAGGCAATGTCATGACTCTGATGGAAGGTTTCTAAGAACAGTTGGCAAGGACAAGGGTTTATAGTGCAGCTGAGTAGAGAGGTGACGGGGTATCAACAGTAATGGCTCCATTTTTTATTTTAACAGCGTCACAAGAAACTCGCTAATCTTTGCCCAGAAATTCAAGCATGCCTTTTTTAAATCTAAACCAACTGGGGAAGGATGGACCAGAATGTCAGAGCATCCAGAATTTGAATCTGGACTATTAGGAGGTCAGAAGAAAATCAAGGAAGCTTGATGCTTTACTTAGAGAGGCGAGTCAGAACAAAGGAAAGGGACCAGATGGCTTGCTGGGTGCAAGAAAGCTAAGTTTGACTGGGGGAGGAAGGTGCTTGAAAAATAACTGCATAAATACGTATGAAATGGAAAAGTTTAATTTGAAAATTTATGTAATAAGCAGTAAAGTTTTCTTTTTAAAATTTAATGAAGTTTTTATTCTTTCTTGACCGAAGGTCTTATACTGAGTTAGAAAACTTACTGTGGTTATTGGAGAGTGTTTGTTTAAAAAAAGAAAACTAAAATGTCTTGAACCTCCAGTATAGCCCAACTTTTCATCTAAGCATCTCAGTATATTTGATTTTATTCCCAAAAACATGTACTTATTTTTACTGAGAATAAAGTCCAATGAATATCTATTCATTTTTAATATATATTTAAGAAATTACTATAAACAGCAGTGTTTGAAGAAAAAAATCCTTTTCAGTTGGCAATCTAGCAGTACTACTATGAAATTAGATTGTGTATTTGTAATTTAAGAACATGTCAAGATGCCCAATGAGGGCTTGACAGCTGGCCTGTACTGAGGGGCCTTAGGCCTTTATTAGTCTGATCTTGCAGTAAGAGATTCAGATTGCATATGCTTAGTATCTAGATTAAGCAGCAAACCCAGTCCATTATGCTATTGGGCTTTTTTTCCTGTTTGTTAGAGGTTTGTAGTTTTTTATAAAACTTTATTGGAAGAATTGTGTTGTATTGTTAGAGTGCTGGATTACCAAACCTGAAGCAACATGCTGTGCTTGGGGGAGAGAACTTTATTTGTAGTGACAGATTCAGAAAACATTGCTTGCAAAATCTGTAAGACCCAAGTAGACAGTTAGTGGTGAACTATTTACGCAGAAGTCAAAAAACTCTGGGCGCAATACATGCGCGCTTTAAAGTGCATTAGCCTATTTTAATGCTCATTAAATCCTCACTTAAAAACCATGGGTGCCTGTACATGAGCAGACTCAATTAATGGAGTTTGCTGCAGCGCAGTAATTACCATGCTCCAGCAGCCTCCTGTATCTTGTGTATCAGTGTCCCTGTGCTTAAAAATGGCAGCAGGGGCTCTTGAACTAAAGCTAATTCAGGATCTGAAGTGTAGTTTTCTATTTCTAATTGTAATAGAATAGGAGCAACCTTGCTTTTCATAGTGCCAGGCAGGACTGGTGTATGAAACAAAAGCCTTCAGCAGAAAAAAAAAATCCTGGTATTTGGATTTGATCTTTTTATAGTAACTTTTATTATGCATTTTCCTTAGCTACATCTAGGTTTTCTTCATTGTGACAGCCTTTTTTGGTACTGGAAACATAGCTTCTGTCAACAGGTAAATTTAATTGATTCTGTTTGGAGAAACTCTTTGGCTAGGGACAGAAATTACACACAAACCGGTGTAAGTGATTGGAAACTGGTTCAAACCTGTAACACAACAGAAGTTCAGTGTACATAAACTGCTTTCAAAATGGTCGAAACCATTTTAAGATGAACCTGAATGGATGTAGTACCAGACTAAACTGATTTAGATTAAATCGGTTTATTGAACTTCTGCCCCAAATCCCTTCCAGATTCAGATTAACTCACAGTCCCCCAGCATCCCAAATGTTTTGCACCTCCCTTCAGAGAGTGGGTGGGCTAGCCTTGCCCAGGGTGCCTGCCCTAGCCAAGCAGAGAGATGTGCTCTAGTGCCCCCTGGCTTCTGGCCTGGACCACTGTGGGCATGTGGTTGTACTTCCGGAATCAAAAGTGAATGTCTGTTCACTTGCTCATAGGTTCAATCTATGCAGCTCAGACTAACCTGCAAAGACTGAATTGATTCAGCCTTGGGCCTTCTGACTGTCTGTACTTGCCTGCATGCAAAGAATCAGCAGGGCAAAAAAGACTTTCAGGAACACAGCAGAAGCAACATGTTTAACAAAACAGTCCAATACACCCAAAGCAGTAGTGAAATAGTGATTGTTATTACTTAACTTTGGTAATATGTTGTCTCAAGGGCCAGTACTTCCAGCAAAGCATTTGTCTCAGTTTTTGTTGGTATAAGTTGAAGGAACCCATTCCCCTCTGGAACAGTTGTGTAGCTTGAAGAATTCTGCTGGCAGTGATTAGAAAAGAATGCTGAGATATCAGAGCCTTTATAATGCTGCATTTGAGCAAGATAAGGGTAGCTTGAATGCTTGGATTCTGAACAAAGTATATAATGTCTTATTAGCAAGAGAAATGAAACCACCTGCTTTTTTATGACAAACACTATTGCAGAGATGCATTTTAATAATCTCATTTTATTGTTTTCACGGTTCTCTAGTTTTGACCCAGCTTCTGTATATTGCTTCCTGACAGTATTCAGTCCCTTTATGATGGGAGGCTTGCTGGTGTTGAAGGTTAGTAATTGCATGTTAGTGTCATTTTTCTCAAAGAACAGCTTAATGACTACTGTGTTTTGCATGCAGGAATTTTTTTCTGTAGTTTTAGTGTATATGTATTTTTGAGAATCATTAATATTTTCATCAGGTGTTCAACTCTCTTTGAGATTAAATATATCTGAGATTTGAACGCTGCCATACATGGTTGGACTCCAGTATCCAGAATGCAATGATAGTTATGTTTTGTTATATTTAAACAGAATTGTTATATCTTGTAAGGACTGATAAATAATCAAAACACTAAATTTATTCCTTGGTGTGTAATACTCTCATAAGTTAGTGAAATAAACATTTTTATTCTCTCCACCTGTTCAAACTGTATGAAGCAGACATGTTAACTTTCCTACTGATTTTTGTCATTGTTTTGATAACCTAAATGTATTTGATTTTAGGAAATAGCCTTTCCAAAGATTGGCTTGCCATTTTCTCTGCCTATGCTGTCATTTCCTGTTTGGTGGCAAAGCGTGGCAGATTCTTTTGATGTCTGATATAAGAGTCATTTAGATAGCACTAGGGGAAACAGGACAGGCAGTCCTGTTGCTACATTTTTCTTGTGATGAGAGAGATTTTACCCTGCTAGGTTTTCTCCCAAGAAGCAAAGTAATTTTTTTTCTTCATATAGAAGAACAACCAGAGTCTGCCATCCAGCTTTGAGCGCAGACCTGATAGATGCTGGAGAGTACTGACCACAAGCAGGGCTGCAGCCAGACGTTGCCTGCTTGTCCTACATACTTTTAACAAAAACCCAGCCTTTGCCTTCCAGCACATACAAAGACAGGAGCTGTGAAATGGCATATTTAGTCCTTTTCTAAAAAGGTGTACTGCCTTGTTGATATCTCTCTTGTTTAAGAAGTGTGAAGCAAATCTGAATGCAATGCTCGCACTTTCAGGGTTTTGTACTTAATTTATTAGGTCATGCACATTTGCTTAGTTTGGTTGTGCAGAGGCAGTGAGTGAAATATGTTTTTGCTGGTTATATCTCCATCCAGACTGAAATCACCTAATGTGCTGGGAACTGCCTCATAAAATATTGCACATAAATCATTCTCAGTTGTAGCATTTGTGGAATAAGGCAGGACAAGCCAACACCACTAACTACATCTCTCTACTCATAGAATAGTTATGCTAGTATAGGTTAAATGAAATTAAGATCACTAGCGTGTTTTAATTATGGATGTTTTTCACTGCATCTAAGCCTTGACCATAAATTGTAATGCACGCAAGAAAAAAATATGAGCAAAGAAAGTGTAGAAGATCATTTGGCAGAGAATATATGCTCACTAAACTGACATTGAGGTGTCTCAAAATAGCCATTCCGAAAGCATTAATTTGTTTCCACTAGTGATGTTCTTGTAGGCCGTTCTCCTAATGTTGTTGTAAGCCTTAATGTAATTTGTGTTTTTTAAACAGGTTATAATCCCTTTTGTTCTTGTGTCTTGTGCTTTTGAAGCTGTTCAAGTCACAACACAGCTATCTTCTAAAAGGTACAGTAGATGTTTTACTGCGATAGTGTCTATGGGATTCATTGCAGTGATCAGTCAAACAGTGTTTCCGAACACTGCTGCTTAATTAGTAAGGATGTGACAAACCCTGAACCAGACTCCATTTGTATGCAGATCTGCTCGCTTTAAAAGAATTTGGAGTTGTCGAGTCTCAGTTCAGAAAAAAAATGTGGGAGGCATCACTCTGCTTTTCTCAATTTTTCAGTTGGGACTGGGCAGTTGCACCCATACAAGATGCACTATTCCTAATGCTACCCCAGGCAGATGCTCATACAGCCACACTCACTTTTTCTTTAAATTGTCCAATGAAGGAGATTCTACCACGTCATGGGCAACTTGTTTAGTGTCTTGCCATTAGGAAGACAAGGTTCCTTGGGTGAATCTGATATCTTTTATTAGACCAACCCAAATAGTTGGAAAATAATTTTTAAGCAAGCTTTCGGGTTCAAAAACCCTGTCAGGCTGAGGAAGTTTCAGCAGTTGGTGTGTGCTCTTCCTGGATGCAATGAAAAGTAAAGAAGCCAGCGGCTGGGCTGGTATTCATACAAGACAAGTAGTCAGTGAAAATGTAGATTGAGGAGTCAATGGGTGAGAGACAGGCTGGGGTGGGGGGAGAGAAGGGGGATGAAAGTGGAGAGATACCTGGAGAGAAGGGGGATGAAAGTGGAGAGATACCTGG
>NW_005842385.1:1084248-1092319 GCF_000455745.1 Alligator sinensis | reverse complement strand
TAGATCTTAGAGATTCTATGGCCTTTTTCTCTGGTAGAGAGAGGTTGTTATGGTGGCGTGTGTTGCTGATAAAATAAAAAATAAAAAATAAAATAATAAATAAAATAATAAATAATTATTTTCCAACTATTTGGGTTGGTGTAATAAAAGATATCAGATTCACCCAAGGAACCTTGTCTGCCTATGTCCTTAGACCAACATGGCTACAACCTACACCCCTGTTGCCATTAGGAAGTTTTTAATGTGAATTTAAACCTGCCTAGTTTTTTTTTTTTTGTGTTATACCTTTTGAAAAGAAGATTGGGGTTATAATTAGACAAAAAAATTAGTGTAATTGTAGCATGTGTTAGCCTACCTATGCTAGTTTCACCTGGCCAACATGGGTAACAAGAGCAGTGAAGATGGAGCACCACAGGCTTTAGTTGTCACGAAACAGAGCATTTACCCAGGGTTCCTGAAGAGTTAGCTGGTTGCTAGGGGTTCTAAAACCTGTTGCTGTTTCTTCCCTCCTTTTGTTGCCAGTGCTATCTTAGGTTAAACAAACACAGTTATGCTTGTGCGCTGTACAATTGCACCTTGTTTTCTTATGTAGGTGTATCTTGAGATTAGCATTGGCTTCTTCTCTTGAATGATCCAGTATTTTTTTATTGAGTTTGCTCATCCAAGAGACTGGTAAACAGCGAGGGACAAAGAATTCAATGAACTTTGCCCATGCCCGTCATTGAACCCTGTGCTCTGCTTATGGAGATTTTGTTGCTTCCAAGATTATTTTTCAGATTTTCCCCCTGGCTTGCCAGCAGGCAGATGACTTCAAGCCTTCTGGAAAGAAGGGGATTTTTTTTCTGTGAAATCCTTCTTGTGATCCAGAAAGATATGTATGATGTCCCTATCAACAGGGGAGTTCTCCTTTAGTCTGAACTGCTCCCAAACTCCCTGTTAGGTAAAAGGGAGGAGCCATCTCTCCATATGGGCCCTAATCCCAAATTTGTTAATTTAGCCCAGAGGCTATTGGATATCACAACACTGTGATGTTGTTGAGTATATGGGTTCATACTCAGCATGGACCAGTTAGAGAAGTGTTTTTGTTGCATTCTGTTAATGAAGCATAGTTCATTTACCCAGAAAATGCTACAAAATGGGGCCCAAGATCATCTTCCTCATAGGAGGAAATCAGCTGTGAGGTACCACCGCTATATGCTTCCATATCTTTGTAATATAATATTTTCTGATGAAGTTTCAAGCTGCCAGTTGATTATATTTCATACTGACGGCACTTACAAATTAAACAATTACACTTTCTGACTTGTCTGCTGTTGGTTCAGTTGTCTGTAGCACTGCTTGTAGTGCCATTAACAGCTAACCAGTTTTTAATGAGTTGTAGCTCCTTTCATGTGAACTAGAACTTCCATAGTTCAATGAAGAGAATAAAAAAATGAAGATAAAAAAGCTTCCTTAGCATGCTTCCTTTTAGTCCATTTTGCTGGGATCTACTTTCCCAGAGGTTAGTGATCCTATATACTGGTACATATAGTATTTCTCACATCTCAAGGGACTTGGGAGCACTCCACAGAAGTTTTTGGAATTTCTGGAATACCTCTTATCCAGTCAAAGATCTTTAAAAAAGTCCCATTGTGCTTTTAGCAGCCCTCCACCCCATAAGATTGGTTTGTCAGCAAAGAGCTGATTACTCATTTGAGTAAGGTGCGGGAACGTTTGTGCTCAGTAGCTTTTTTGTCATTTGTGAATCCTATGGACCTCTGTGGGCTTAAATTACCAAATAACCCATTGCTGTCCAGAGCAAAATTCACCTGTTATGTAGTTGTAATACCCTCTATCAGGCACAGAGGTTTTAAAAATTTTTAATATTTTAAAATGCCAACAGCACCTACCATTTTGACAGACTGCTCATGCTTGCTGGCAAATAACTCTAATTTGGGCTACCAGTTTCAAAAGTGGCATAATCTTGAAGTCTCTTTTTCAGAGCAATATGGTGAAATTACATGCTTCAAATGTCAGGTGTATTTCTCCTGTTATGCTTTAACATCCCTTAAAGAGTACATAGAAGTTATATATCATGGATTGACAGGCAGCTGCATGCAGTCATGTCATTTTATATTTATGCTTGAGGTTTTAATAAGCTTTGTAATAGTGTCTGAGGCTATAAATAATGATGATCTTTCTCTCTTTTGCAGCCTTTTCCTCATTGTTCTTGTCATTTCAGACATTATGGCTTTGGTAAGCTAATGTTGGACATTCTGTACAAATAAGATCAAGAAGCAGAGCACTCTTCTAATTCAATCTAGAGATATCTGAATTAGTTTCAGACTTCAAAGTTTTTAGAACTAGAGCAGTGAGTTGAATCAAAGCCCTGGCATAATTTACAGATAACTCCCCCAGTCTCTACCCTTTGTATATATATCCTGTAATGAATGCTTCTAAAGAAGCGTGATTTTTATTACTTCAGCTCTTTTGCTCTGTTTTAATGTATTTCCTATTAAATATTTGGGGAAATTATGAGAGCAAAGGAGAGTGCTAGTTTTATGTGGATGCTTGAGGTAGGTAGTTCATTTTGCAGCAGTTTCTTACCTGTTTTGAAACAGGAGGTCTCAAAATTATAGGTGGGTAGGGGGGGTACTTAGACTGTTGAAAAGGTGTAGGAGGTATTGAATAGTTGCCCTTTGTGTGAATAAGGCTGAAAAAACCACTTCACAAGCTGTAGTTATAAGAAAAAATCCAATTACAAGTTAAAAAATATACTTAAACAGTGGCTTCAAAAATAGCTGTACATTACCATGTTTTGCCATGGCCTGAAGGGGAACTCACTGGGGCCCTCCCTACATGTGCAGGTAAAGGCGCAATTAGATCTAATGCCCGATCCACACAGTTGAGCCTCCTGCCATGCCACACATGAATGGTGGGAGGTGTGATTGTGGGATTGTGCATTAGAACTAATCGTGCCATTGCCGGTGTAGGAGGAGCCCGATCCTGTGTTCCACCTTTACCTGTAAGCAGCAGACATCTGTGGCTGGGAGCCCCCTTTCCTGAGGGAGCTCCTAACCATGGAGGCTATGCACAGCCAAGACCAAGAGTCCCTGCAGCTAACAGGGCTCTGGGTCCTGGCTGCACTTGGTATGCATCCAGGACTGAGAGACTCTACAGCTCATGGGGCTCTGGGAGCCAGAGCCCTGTGAGCTGTGCGATTCTGGGTCCCAGCTACGTGTGAAGCGTAACCAGGAGCCAGAGCCTTGTCAGGTAAGGGACTCTCAGTCCCGGCTGCGAGTGAAGCGCAGCAGGGCCCAAGATACTGTGTGTGTCTGGGGGTTTCACGCACTCCTGAGTCTTGGGGATCATGGTAGCCACTATCCCCAGGGCTTGGGGGTTAACCCCTGTGGCTGGGAGCCCTGTCAGCTGACAGACTACCAGATGCAAGGGAGACCTTGCTGCATATGTAAATTAAAACTCAATAACAACCAGCTATAAAGTTAGTATGCATTTTTGAGGTCTAACTTTATAGCTGGTTGGAACTTTTTATTGTGTGATAATCTACTCTGCACGCAACCTGGTGTCGAGGTAATTGCACAATTAAACAACTAATTGTGCAATACCTGTAATGTGTAGAGAGGGCCAGAAAGCGATAGTTGCTGTAATTGTACTCTCACTTCCCACATACCCTTTTGGAAGATTTGCTTCAAAGTTATAAAACATACCCTTTGTGTTATGCTTCTGCATACAGCATCATGATCTATGCGATTCTGCCACATAAAGCAAGGGTGTCAAGTTCCCTTAGCTTCCTGCAAACTGGATCCAGACCATGGGGAGTGTTGTGGGCCAGCTCTGGCTCCACCTCCAGGGGTGGAGCAGACAGTGACGGTTTTAACTGCCGGAGGTCCCTGAACTACAGGGATTAGCATAGCCATCACTCACCTCTCCCCTGCCAACACACATCCCCCATCAGGGCTTTGTATGCCAGAATATGCAGTCCAGATCTTTTGATGCTCAGACATAAGAGAAATAAAAGGCACAATTCCTTACAGAATGGAAAAGAGGCTTGGTATAAGGGTCCTGGAAGTTATCTTTTTGTTTTAACAGATCTCTGAGTATATGAATAATAGTTCTAATAGGTTAAATAGAAAAAAAGATTAAAATATCATTGAACCACACATAGGACTAACAAAATCAATTCAGTTAGATCCACGTGACAAAGTTAAAGTAATCTTCTTTATATAGAAGACCAAAATGCATTTAAAATGGTCTTTTAACTTGTATCTTCTTCCACTTAAACTTCTTGATCTTAAAAGTTTGGCAAATACTTTCTGATATACAAAATAGTGTTAACTACAGAGTCTTGGCATGCAATTTTTTTTTTAAAGTCACTAAAGACAATAGAGATGAAAGTGAAATAGGTTGTGCTTCTTACTGGTGCTCCTGCAGCCTCATTTTTTTTGTTATTCCACAAACACTCAGAAAAGTAAAGTTCATTTTCCTGCTAATACCCAGAATGCTGCATGAGCCCATATACTTGAGCTGATGGCCAGTTTCCATTAGCAACCCCAAAGTGATGAAAATACTTATTTTACAGAAGGAGTTTGTTGTGAAATATATTTTGCAGTTGAAGACAATGTAGGTGCCACAAATTTTCTAGGTGATCCTTTCAGTGAACCGAGTTCCTCATATACCTTACTCTAAGGACAGTTTCATGGATCAGCATTTGCTGGTCTCTTTCTTGAAAGTATTATTCTGTTTTTAAAATGTTAGTATCTGTTCATTTTTTAAGTACCTTTTTGAGGGTTTTTAAGGCTTGCTATGTAACTCTGCCCAACCTCTTCAAATTCCCCTTTTCAAGTGGGTGATGGTCCCATTTTTAATAGCTTGCTTCTAATTTCTGAGTTATCCTTTAAAAAACAAATGTAAAGTACGTGTTACCTGAAGCGACTAATTGCAGAAGTTCTTGTTGGGCACTTAAGGCTGCTTTGCATGTCTGAGATGGGGAGGAGTGGTTCAAAAGGTCAGTGCAAGGCATGTCATGTTCTGACTGATCCCAGATTTGTGGTAACATGAATCCGCCACCTCCTTGGATGCCAGGGCATTACCTCTTTGCTGCCACTTCCCAGCCTGAGTTCTAGCTGAGTAATTATGAAAACCCTCCTGTGTGACCTGCCTTCATGGGTATGAAAAGGCCAGGTAACTAGGGCTATCTTGGTCCACCCCAAGCCATGTATTTCCTTTTGCCAGTTTGGGAGAAGAATTGGGGCATGTTTTTTTCCTTTGACAGGAAAATAGGGATGTGTTGGAAGAGGCTTGACTTTTTCCCAGGATCTTGTTTCCTATAAGTGTAAAGGTGGAGAGCAGGGACAGTATACTGGGTGGGTGTGGAGCACAGTTTAAGGGACTGCATCTCATAGCAGAACACTGAAGAGAATTATACCCATTCTTAGTGATGTGAAACAGGTTCTCAGACTCTTCTTTCCTTGGCCCCAAATCATGTACACTTTTTTAGTAGCACTATATTGTAGGCTCCATTCTTTCTTCTGTTTCAGTCATATTTCCCATGGTATTTGACAGAGGTCAAACTCGGGGCCGGGACTCACGTTGGCCCGCCCACCTGTCTAAGTAAGGCAGTGTGCCCAGTCTCACCTGCCGAGATTTGCTGTTTCTATAACTGGTGGAAATGCAGGAGACTGCCCATTTTCATACCCCAATGTAGGGGGCACTATACATGACTCCGACCTCCCCATACCATGTTGCATGCCTTGCAAATGGCATTCCAAAACAAGTACTTAATTTTTTACCCAAACTTGGCCTCACCACATCTGAGGACCTACCGGGGTCTCAACTCCTGTTCAGCTTCCAGCGCAAACTCGGCCTCAGGCATCCATAGACTGACCTTAGCCCCTACGCCCCCTCACTGGTACTTCAATTCATGCCCTCATACTAGAGTCTCTAGATTACAAATCCGTTTCAAGTCTGAGCCAAACTCAGTCCTGTGTTTGGCCTCTCGCATTCTGCCCTTGGCTGGGCCACACTCATACCACCTCCCTCTCGCTGGGGCCTCTTGCACTGTGCCCTCTCTCACCGGGCCTCTTTCATGCTGCCCTACCTAGGGCCACTCTCAACCTGCCCTTGCTCCCCTGAGTGACCCCCTTGGGCCATCGGGCTTCACTACTCACATTCTGACCAGTGCACACATGCAGCCTTTCAGGTCTCTCGAGCTCCCCTACTCTGTGTGGCACTGGCCTTGTGCCTTGCACTGGGCTGACTCTGCCCCTAGCCCCTTGCTGGGCCTTTCGGTCCCCCTTTCCAGGGGTCACTGGGGTTTTGTGCCCCGTATGGAACTCGGGCATCAGCCTGACTTACCTGGCCCCTTCCAGGCCCCTTGCTGGGACCAGCTCTAACTGATCTTCCCCCTTACTGGGGCCAACACTACTGCCCCTACATGGGGCCACTCTCTGCCCCTCACTGGGGCCGTTCTCTGTCCCCTTCTCACTGGAGCCTCTGGGGTCAGGTATCCAGCAACATGCCTGACCCCTGTGCCTGTCCCTAGACTTGGGTATCCCACCAGCATGTGGGGGCTGGGGTTTTAAGGCACCATGACCTGCCTTTCACCAGGCAGGTAATTGGCCTGACATTTCTTGGGGGACTGTCCTGCCACGGACAGCCCCACCAGACCGCCCTTCCCCAGCAGAGTGCACTTTTCTGTTATGCCCAGAACCAAGCAGGCCTGCCTGCCCTTGGTCTAATTCCTGTTGGGCTATATGTTGTTCCTGTGGTCCTCTCTCACTGACCCAACTGTCTGAACCCCACATTGGGTGCCTCCCCTCCAGAGGCTGAGTTTCAGCCTCCTTCATTCCAGACCACTGACTCACTGAGCCTTTCTTCCCCTTGACAGTGATGTTGCCCCATTGATGGGACCTTCAGCTTCCTTAGGCTCTGGCACTGCCTCCAGGCCAGTCGGGGTGCCAGATAGTGCAACATGGCTCAGGCCTGTCCCTCACATTGGGCTTAATAGCCCTTTGATCTCCTGGCCCTCTTGCATTGACCAATTGGGGTTTGTTGGTCTCCGCCTCGAAGTGGCAGACACCAAAGGTGCTCTGCCACAGTATCATACATAATTATTAACTTTGCCCATCACCAATATAGATGGGAAAAATGCTATTCAGTCATATAGATTTAACAATTTGATTTACTAAAAGACAAAATAGAATATCATAATATATTATTATTGAAAATTATATGAATTGAACAGTACTCACTGCAATATATTTTCTTGCCAAGACTGAATCAGCTGTTCACTTAAGCAAGAGGATTTTTGCTATCAAATGGAGATATATATATTTAATCTATCAGAGGTAACTGTATGACCCCCTTTATGGTATATTAACATATGTGCTCTCATCTAATTATTCTCAAAATGTACACACAAAATAAGAAAGTGTTGTTATTCCCATTTTAGAGATAGTTAACTGAAGCACAGGGATTAAAGTTGCCTGACATCAACCAGGAAATCTGTGACATAATTCTGTTCTTTAGGTCACTCTGGCATTGTACCCAATCTGAGAACCATTATTCTAATGGAGTGGTTTTGGCTTCTCTTAAACAATGCTGTCTATTGTGCGGGCCGGGAGCGACCCGAGCCCTTTTCGCGCTGCACGCGGGCTGTGGCCAGCAGCCCGGGCACGCCGGGTCGGAGAGGGAAGGCCTTCGAGCTGGAATTAGGCACAGACGCGTATCGGTAGTTTTAAAGATTGTTTACTTACACCGAGATGGCAGTGGTGCAGCCTGGAAAACTTGATTGAGTTGCAGTTACAGACAGACAACACAGACGGTCTCGTGGAGGTTGCTAGGCTCCACGGTGCAGAGCTCCGGATGCTCTGGGTGAACGAGCCACCAAAATAGAAATCGTAAATACGTCTTATAAAAGTCGCGTTCGAAGACGGGAAGAGGTGGGCGGTGGATCAGGCCGCCAAGCTCCTCTGGATCTCACACAGGGTTTCTATTACCCTGCCGTGTACCCAGAGTCCCCACGAGATGGATGTGGAGTCCTCTTCGGCTTGGGCGGAAACTGCTCAAGCCT
>NW_005842385.1:1080313-1081610 GCF_000455745.1 Alligator sinensis | reverse complement strand
AGTTGCGTTCGAAGATGGGAAGAGGCGGGCGGTGGATCAGGCCGCCAAGCTCCTCTGGATCTCACACAGGGTTTCTATTACCCTGCCGTGTACCCAGAGTCCCCACGAGATGGATGTGGAGTCCTCTTCGGCTTGGGCGGAAACCGCTCAAGCTTTTTATACGGCTAACAAGCCAATCGCTAGCCACCACGTGTGAATAATTTAGCACTAGCCAGTCACGGGGAACGAATTTGCATACCGGTGGCGGGAACTCCTTTGCACCGTGCATTCCTCATGCAACATGAACAATGCACTCTGCAAAAGAAGCTGCAGAAAAGGCGGGAAACTCGTCCCTGCACTGGGGTTTCCTCTTGCTACAGGAAACTCTCTCATGCAATGCTCTGTAACTCGGCGGGGATAATTCTGGTGCCGAAGCGCACACACTATCATGCCTTTTGGGTCATGACATCTATTAAAAGTCTTCTTTGCCCTTCACAAACAAAACCATGATAGAAATATTTAATTTGTACTCAATACTAAATTTATTCTAGGAGTCAGAATTAGATTTTTGCTGTTTAATCTGGATTAGCATTCCTTTAAAGAGCTTGCCCTTGTTTTACTGAATAATTAGAAACTTGGAGAAAATCTGAATATGTTTCTAATGTTGTCTTACAAGTTGTGCAATGTTCATGTACTAATCAAAGTTGTTTTCTTATTTCCTAGCACTTCTTCTTTTTGGTTAAAGATTATGGAAGTTGGCTGGATATAGGAACAAGGTACAGTATGTTTGCTTTCAATACTCCCTTTACAGGGTATAATTGAAGGTTAGTAGGTCCATAGGTTATTTATTTGTTTAGATTCCTGTAATAACAACCCAACATACGTGGCCTGGAAGGAAACGTTTCAGAGAGAATACAAGTTTCAGATCTAAGCTTCCAAAGTGGTTATATAAATATTAAATAAGTGGTAAGAAATAATTTGCTAGCGTGTTTAATGTACAACATGTTGTGTTAGAAGCCTGGCCAGTTGCCCCTTGAAGACCTCGTTCAAAGAGAAGTTGAATAGTAACCTAATGTTAATATTCATCACTCTGTGTATATTTGCCCTTTCCAAATTCACTCCATTGCTGTCCATTTTCAGGACTCATTTGAAGCTTTGTTCTTGGCTACATTACTACAGTTCCTGGTGGGAGTTAACTGCAGTATGTTAGATAATGGAAAGTGTATTTTAACACCACAACTTAGTTGTTTTCATTTATGGGTGATGAGTGGTTCCTTCTCTCTGTTTCCTTAAATTCATGCACAGATTTGGAAACTAT
>NW_005842385.1:1065909-1080282 GCF_000455745.1 Alligator sinensis | reverse complement strand
GGGAAATGTGAGAGACTTCAAGGATTCGCTGTGTAACATGGAGCCTATGTCTCCTGTTACTTTAAGGGCAAAGCAGCAGCTGATAGAGCCCAGGCAGTTAAACAGGGGCTAGCTGCAAGAGGGAAGGCAGGAAGGAAGCACTACTGTTTATACAGTTAGCTGCTCATTAAGGCAAAGGGAGGTATTTGCAGCTAGTCAAGGGAACACCTTACCAGAAGGGGGCAAAGTTTAGGGGGAATATCAACCCTAAGCCTGAGCCAGGGGAAAGAGTTCCTGAGCAGAAAGGGTGCAAAAGAGTTCCTGGCTGATATCTGAGCTATCCTAGGAAAATGCAAGTGGGATACTGCTGGCTTGCAGGGGAATGGGACTCAGGGTAGTGTGTGGAATTCATGGTACAGCCAGGAAACAGATGTTTTGTGTTTAGACATAGTATGGAGTTTGGGCTATAGCCAGAGGGCTTATTTCTTTATTATAGTTTATAGTGGCAGACTGGGTTGGAACCATCAGGGGCGGAGAAGGTCCTAGTAGTGCCCATACAGGGCAGAGACAGGGCCATGGGGCCCAGTGCCAAAATAGGCAAGACAGAGGTTGGAGTCCAGAAGCCAGGTCCTGGGCTAGAAGGCCCAATGAGAGGAAAGGGGCATTGGCTGTGAAGTCCAAAACCCTAACAAGGGAGAGTGATTGAATGGCAACATCTCCAAGGTATGGGCGTGATGGCTACAGGGGAGGTTGGAGACCACAAATAACCCATAAGGCATGGTTGGGCCAGGAGGGCCCATCTAGTGCAAGTCTAGGACTTGGACCAGCGGGATCTGAGAGAGAGTCACTAGCAGTCAGATGGATTAATGTTTGCTTTAGGACCCTTGAGCAGACTCCCCTTTTCACATTCTAATAAATTCAACAAAGGTGTGCCAGGAAAGGGAAGAGGGAGGAGACCCTAGAGGCAGAGTAGAGCAACAGCTGCTTGGCTACCAGAAGAAGGTGTCACAGCTGCCCCTGGGACCCCAGTACTTGCTACACTCTGTTTGTCAACAAGAAGCTTTCTAACAGGAATTCTAGGATTCAGTGAGCAAAAATACAGTATGACTCAAATCTCAAAATAAATGTTTCACAGCGTACTTCCTACAATTGTTACATATCCCATTATCCAGAGAGGGCTGAAATGTCTCCTGTATCAAGGTGTGCTTAGGGCAGAATGTATCAGGGGGTCAGCAAGTGAGTTGATTATATGTAACTTTAATCATGCTTCTTTGTATGCACATCCTGTGCACTGAGCAAGGCAAAAATAGTTTGTGGATTATGTAATGGAAATCTGTACTGAGGCAGCAGGCAGGAGGAGGCAGAATGCACAAGCAGACTTACATTTTGCTTTAAATAAATTTTGAGTTCTTGTCTTTGCAACTTAGGGCTCAGCTACATAGGTTTGGTTATACAATTGAAGTACAGTCAGTCAAATTGTAAGGGTGTATGCACTTAAAGCTTTCTTGTGGCAGTACTACCCCTTCTTACTGCTGGAAGAGCAGCATCAGCTCTGTGACCAAAAGAAGGCTTGTATTTCTGCCCAGCAGCCAGCAGAGAGTGCTTGTAAAGACACACCCCTGCTGACTGCTGCCAGTTCAATGGCTGTGCTTTCCTTGCTCCCTGCCAGTATACTGGATGAAGTGGAGCCCCATGGGTGTGCACGTGCTCTGATAGCTTCTCTGTGGCAGGTGCTGTCTGCCACCAGAACTGACAGCAGAAACGGTCCTGTGTAGAGAAATCCATAAATAATGTCCTGTAATCCCAGGGTGTGTGGAACTCCCTAGATCTTTGAGGAAAAAGGTAAATTCTTATAAACGGAAGCATTCCTTCTATTATGTCATAAGCAGTGCTTTAAACTGAAAGTGAACTCCTGGCACTAGGGACCAGCAGCTTTACAAGGCTGTTTATGCCAGGGGAGGAATATACTGCTGATCTTATTGTTGAGGGTTCCTGGGTACAGAGCAGGAATTTGGCCTGGCTCTTTCCCATCCCCTCACCTCAGCTGCTTTGGTAATTCCCAAGCATTCCCTTGCAGGGTTTTGCTGCTGTTCGAGCAGAAGCCTGAGGATAGCCTTAGAATATCCATATTTACTTCTGGTTTTGGGGCTGCCAGAATTTCCCCGTGTAATTCAAGAGAAAGAAATGGTCTTTTCATCCACTTATCTTGACAAAACCTGAATAGTGTTTCACAGGACAAAAAAAAGCCACTTTCTTAGCTCAAGGCATTGGCCGCTGCTACATTTCAAAGGCTGTCTGCAAGCAGTAAGTTAGTTTCTGGGGAAAAAGGCTATATGAATCTTTCCTGAGGAGAAATGTTTGGCACCTTAAGAAGCATTAGGCAGTTCCTCCAGCTCTTTGTGGCACTAAAGTGAGTGTCTGACTTGGAGAAAGATATATGGACAAGCTCTGCTTATTTGTATGCAGAAGCACTTAGATTATTCCTTTAGACCAGGGGTGTCAAACATAGCTTACAGGCTGGATCCAGCCTACAAAGCTGTGCTATACAGCACTCCAGGCTACTGTTGGGCAGCTGGAGCTGGAAGCCATGGCCAAGGGAAGTGACATGCCACAGACTGTCTTGGGGGGTTCCTTGAGCCCCAGTAGACATAGCGACTAGTGGCAGGGGTTGATACAAGGGCTGATACAGGCCAGTTGGCCTGTTGCCACTGCTGATGCTGCAGCAAGTGACCATTTGCCCACACAGGCTTGCCACAGTGCTTGTCCCACCTCCTCTGCTGCTGCCCCTTGCCAAAGTCACCACTACTATCACTGCTGCTACTGTGTGCTCCAGGCCAGGCAGACCTAGAGCTGGAGCCAATGCCACATGTACTGTGTCAGAGATACTGCAAGGAGCCCCATGGTCCAGATCCAGCCTGGAGTACAAAGTCAGGTTGATGCCTGTGATTTAGACTCTTCATTGTTAGGTTCCAAATATTCAGTAACTTACCAACCCGAGCATATGGGTTTTTTGCCTGTTTCTCAGTGGTTATGGCTTGCTACATATATTGAGCTTAGCTCTTTATAAAAAGGCTTTGAAGCCAGGTATTTTCCTTCCATTTCAGGATTTTAAGAACTGAGTGAAAATGTCCTATTTAGTGAGTAACAGGCCATCTCATTACCAGTGTGCCCTACCTTTCCTTCAAATATGCCATCTGGGCTGGTTTAAAATTACTCAAATGTTTACAAACATATCATACTTCTGAGTCTAAATTTTCCATTTCCAAAATTCATCCTATAATTCCTCTCCATCTCATACTGTTATGCTATCTTTTTTTAGTGTTTCCACCTTGCAACAGAATTACAGTATTCCACACTTGTTCCGTGTGGTGTTTGCCTTTCAAAGAGCCACATCCCACTGTATAGATAGATACCAGGGGTGTCAAACATATAGCCTATAGGCCATATCTAGCCCATAGAGCTGCTCTGTCCAGCCCACTGGGCTGCCAGTAGGCAATTGGAATTTGGTGGGGTATAGCCGGGGGGGTGACCTGCCATAGGGAACAGGGGCCCTTGGACTCCAGCAGACATGGTGATTGGTGGCAGGGGGGCAAGCAAGGGCTGATACCGGTCACTTGCTCTGTTGCTTCTCCCACAGCAAGTGAATGCTTGTCCTACCTCTTCTGTTGCTGGCCACCATCTGCACTGGGCTGGAGTCCCACTGTGACCTGGGCAGGATCTGGCCTACAAGTTTGTTGGCCTAAATTGCGGCGTGTCTCTTCCAAAATTAGTATCCCAGATATTGTGTCCCCATTTTGTACATATGCATTAATTTGATTTATCCCTGACTGCAAATAGCTTTGTCATCCAGATTTCAAAACTTCTGATGCCTGTCTTCTACCTGTTATGTGCATCTTTCCAATTAAATATCATTTGTAAATTTAATGGGACTGGGTTGCCCTCTTCTTCCAGGTCATTTATGAAGATGTCTAGATGACACCAGATGTAACATTGATCCTTGTGGTACCACAGTCAGTAATTTGCCAGCGTAACATTGATTTCCCTACTCAGTAAACTATCAAGTAACTAATTTGTTTATAGTCTTTGAGAAATGTTTTCAGCCTCTTATCTAAAGCTGGCATCCAAGTCTGTCTGAATTTGTTTTGCAAGGAGAATTAGTTCTTGAAATAAGAAGGAGATAAAATCTTGAAACTTTCCTAACAGAATTCTTAATAATACCTTCTTATGACAGGTTCCAGGATCTATATAACAAGGCATAAGTATCCCTTACCCTTCATGTATCTTGAGGCAATCATAGATTATATAATGGGCATTGGAACCTTCACTGTTTTTTTAAATAATTGTGTCTCTGGGAAAATGCAGCCTGTTCATATACTTCATGTAACCATCCATAAACTGTGTACATGTGAACTTCATTCTGACAGATTCGTACATTCTGAATAACAGCCTTGCAGAAAGAGTGCCAAGCTTCTCAACTTATTTTTATTTAGAGTGAGAGTATGTCTTAAGGATTAGAAGACATTGACCTACAGTATGTCTAAAGACAGGAATAAAAGAATAAACTACTGTATCCTTTTTTTTATAGGCTGGATACTATATAGTTTTATACGAATGCACTTTACAGCTACTCCCAGTTTTTAGATCAGTAAAACTGACCTGCAGAAGATACAGGAATAGATAAAATCTAATCTGTTTTACAGCAATTTCCAAGTTCAGAGGGTACAGATAATGCACACAAAGTTGTGTCTAGGTTTCCATGTCCACAACTGAATATGTGGAAGAGCTGTGATAGGAGTGCCCTACTGCAATGCATCTGTTATAGGACAGGTCAAAGTCCACAGTACATTTACTGGTGTCTTGTGTGGTAAACTAGCTGTAATCATGGAAATTCAGAAAATCTAGACCTGACTCTTACAATGGAGACCTTTTAAACTGGAGGTGAAGCGTTTTCACCGGTAAGTTTTTGATAAAGGAACCAGGCTTTATGCTGCTCTAGTGAACTTTTGCTAGATGCACAGGCCTTGCAAAGATGCAAAGGTAAGTAAGACACTGAAATTTCTATAGGTTTAGAATTAGAAATTCAGGCCTTAAGCAAGAACTAGAGGAACACTCTCATGTGTTGAAAACACTGTTGTGTAGGAGCTTTAAATAGGATCAAGTCCCCTTTCTCCCTGTTCTCTCCTTCCTCTTCCCTTTCTTTCCTCTTAAATTCTAGTTTATTACCTCTGTTTGAAGTAACTGGTCCCATCCTTTTATCTCTTCTACCACCCTCGCACTCTTAACTGTTTTCTCTGATTTCCATCAAGATATATTGCCTTACCTTATCTCATCCATGGCCCCAGTCATCCATCCTTTGGATATCTCTTTCCTACCATCACTCATGTCCACCCTTTCCTTCCTATCCAGACACCTCTTTTATAGGTAGGGTGACAATATGTTCCGGTTTAGCCGGGGTAGTCCTAGATTTCAGAGGCTGGTTCCAGCCTGCTGTTGAGAATTATAATAGGTGTCCTTGAAATAGAGGTTTTGGGGTGCAGTCTAGCTGGGAGTTGGAGTGGTATGGAGCACCAGCATGCCACTTCACCCCTGCTGACTTGTGAGAGCAGGGGCGCGGGTGGAAAGCAGTGTCCTGGACGTCTTGGATTTCCTTATGGTCAGCCTGTTTATAACCATCAGTCCATTGTGGTCCTGTTCTGTTTCTTTACAACCATTTATCCTTCTTTTGCTGCATCTGCCTCTCTCCTCTGGAGCTTGAGATATTACTGGAGCTCAGATGGGATCATCAAATAACTATTACCAAATGGATTGTAAGCATAGATCCAGTCCAGGTTTTAGCACACTAGCATGAAGACATTGAGGCTTTCCCCACTGCCGAAGCTCAATACTGTCTTTCACTCTGGGAGTTTTTTTCCTTTTTGTTTCTTGTAAATTACAGCATTACCCCAGCACGAAAACTAATTTTCCAAGCTAAGCTGCCTGCAGGCACTGTAGGACTGGTTGATGATATCTTCCAATATGTTGGCAGTATGCCACTATGTGATAACAAATGGACTAGAATTGCTTTTAATTGTGCTAGTGCGATGCACTCTTTGTGGCCTGACTTAATCTCCTCTCTCTCCCAGGCTCTGGTATTTCATATGGGAAGCACAGCCATTCAGTCTTATGCAACAAGCAAGGGAGCACTTTTTACTTTCCTCTTCATTTCTTTATGAATGTTCGAAGGAACCAATCTCCAGTACTTTTTGAAAGGACTGGTGCTGTGGAAAAAAGAAAGCAGCTCTGAAGAAAAGAAAGCCCTATAAATGTAGCTTAGAAATTATCTGTGGCATTTACTGGTAGCCTGGGTAATTCAAAGAGTCCATCAGCAGCTGAGGAAATAGCAAAACAGACTCTTGTGATGGAAAGAAAGACAGTGAAAAGGGGCTGGTAATCAGTTCTTTATTACAGTTGTTCCATTGGTGAAAACTCCTGATCCTCTTTTCACTATATATGCTGACTCTTTGCGTTCAGTCAAGAGATATTTGGGACAGGAGAGGATAATCATACCTGGAGGTGAGGGTGGAGGTACTCTGCATCTGTGAATCATCAGGAAGCTCAGGAAGATGAGTTTTTCTGCCCCATTAAGCCATAATCTCTCCCTTTCCTCATCTTGAAGTCATTTATACCATTGCAGTAAGGCCTAGGAAGATGCATCAGAGTGAGCCGAATCCAAGAGCATTTGCTGCCAATTTTGAGGCTGGTGGGCGTCCTTATATCATTCCTTTCTCTTCCCTCGCCACTGATCTCCAGGCTTATGGGGTTGTTTTTGTTGAGATTCTTTCCTTCTCTCGTGCCTGTCAGCTCCATTTCAGAGGCCGGGAGTGACTGGATAGCCTGAAGTGCTCTTGATGTTTTCCGCTCTGCTGCCCAATGGTCACTGTGGGAGAAATAATGCTCAGTTCCTCCCCAACATCATCTCTTAGCACACTGGTGTGGCAACACACCTGATTCAGTCTTCGGGGAGGAAGGAAAAGTCAAGTGACCGTGCAAGTGAAGTATTGTGAGCACCAAGCATTCCAAAATTAGGATTCAGGTCCAAGCAATAGTAAACCTGACTTACAGATTTTAGGGTTTTTTTAAATGGAAAAAAAAATTAGGTGCTTTTTTTATTTGCCTCCTACTTTTTCTGTTTCACATTTCCAGGCTTTTCTTGTTTTCTGAAGCTTGTGGAGGCTAGTGCCATTCAAGCTGAAACTGCAACCCTAGGAGCTGGGGACTCTGGTACATGAGATGCAGAGGCTGACTGGAGTATGGTAATTACCACACTCCAGCAGACTCGATTAATTGAGTCTGCTCCAACAAGCTGTAATTACAGCACGTTGGAGCAGCTTCTTGGCTTGTGTATAGGCACCCATGGGTTCTATACAGCTGTTCCTTAGGGAGGACTATTCCCAGAGGATTTCCATACCTTTCCACAGCTCTGGGGCTTCAAAGAATCCCTCAGTCTGGCAGGCACTGTACCATGAAGGCAGGTTGGGTTAGAATTTGGGTTTTAGCTTGCAGTCTTGTGGGAGAATTGGGGAGGTGGGGGCATGGAGGGGATACAGATTTGCCCTTTTTCTTGCAATGTTGAAACTTAAACTAGGACATAACACAGCCAGCTGGGCTTCAAGGACCAGGTGCCACTTCTGAGGTGGAACCACGTTATCTGTGTGCTAACTCTCTTGGTGAACTTCAGAGTCCAAAGTGTGGTGACCAGGTTAAGCATGGCCTATGCCTGACACAGCAGATCTTGCATGATCTGTTTCTAAACTTGGCACATTCTCCATGGAAGCATAGCTGGAGCATAAAAATAGCCATGTACTGCTCTATTTAGCTAAAGCTGGAAAAAAATATTTTTTTTACTGAGAAACAACATAGGAAGAATGGGTTCTCTTACATAATTTAAGCCTGCAGTGAATTACCATTTAATTCACTTTAGCAAGCACTCATTTTAATTACAGTCTGTGTGCAGTTGGTAGCTTTGTGCAGATGCAATCTGTAGTTTTATGAGGTTTATAAGGTACAGTGCTCAGTTGGACTGTGATCAGTGAAGTCCTAGGCTATACCCATATGTGGATTATTTGTGTCTTTGTACTTTTCAGACTTTACATTGCTCAAGGTATCATATTTATATTAAATTATAACCTACTTGTAGAAGTGATTTTAATTGCATTCTTTTTAGTGATAACCATAATCTAGTTAGGTGAAATTCTAGCCTTGCAGGTACTTAACCTCAGATGGACTTTCCTGATTGTTAGGAAACCTCTGAAGGTATAAAACTTAAATAGTCTAAAACTGAGACCTAAAACTCAAAGGTCTAAAACTGCAAGCTAAAACCAGAATAGTTTTATTCCTCCATACTGGTCAGTGGCCAAGGTTTTATAAGTTGAGATCTAGTGTTTCTACATTTCACAGAACTAAATTATGCCAGGCTGGTGCCAAAACTCAAGAGTTTGTCACAACCTTGGGGGTCTTACAGATTGATTGCATCAAAATGATGAGCTTTGCTGCTCTTTCACTGCTAAAATGTCAAATAAAATGAGCCCTTGGGCAGAAATTCCAGATCATTAAACCTTCAAGTGCTCCTCCGAATCTCTTTTTTGTAAATAAGCACAGACTGCATTGGGTCTGAAGTTATCCTGCCCTTTCTAAAGAACCATCTGTGTTGAGAGAGGAGATGGAGAAAGAGATGCGCTAGGAGGTACGGATACAAAACACTAATGTTTTTAGGAATCCTCTTAGAAAAGTCAGTTATGGTGCTGATGCTTCTTGATGCCAAGGTAAACACATCAAGCTAGTTTGAAATATTCAATGAATTCAGAAACTTAACCCATTTCTCAATGGCTGGTGGTCTGTATCAGGCACAATTATACTAAAGCCTTGCCTGTCACTATAACTTGTAATGGCCCTTTTTCAGATTATCTCAATTAGCAGAGTTTCTCTACTCTGTAGCAAGCTGGCCCTAAACTAAAAACAAGATCAGATCAATAATTACGTGTTTAAAATCATTAAGGAAACTACTTAACTGGATTTTTCCACCGCTTCTCTTTTTCAAGTATTTTCTCTTCTGACCTGTAACTTCCTCTGTTGCAGCATTAGCCACTTTGTCCTTGTGATGTCTTTCACCATCTTTATGATGCTGCTGAACGGATTGGCTCAACTGCTAACGACAAAGAGAATTGAACTTTGGGGGGTGACTAAATACCATGCCACGTAACAGAGCTAGAAATGTCGCTGCTGCTGTTTTTGAGTCTTCAGCCAGTCATCAGCTGTGGAACATAAGTTTGGGTAAAGTGAAGTGCCAAAGATCCATCAAAGGGACCTCCTGCTATTGATAACAGGAATCAAATAAATATCTGTACTCCTGTGTCTGAAATTGGCATGTAGGTAAATAAGTCTGTTTTGTACTACTTACATGTACATATATTTTTGCAAATAAAAACTTAAATGAAGTCCTGTTGAAGAGAATGATACTTGCTTCTTTTTGGTCACTGACTTGTTTTATTTAGTATACCTGCAAAATCATGCCTCGTCTCTGGCAGTGGCACAAGAATCTTACAGACCAAGGAACAAAGGAGGTAAATCTGAGCAGATGGCTGACTGTTGATATGCAGTGTGGAAAATAAGCATCAGGTCACTTAGGAGGTCAGCTTTCCTTTTGCAAGTCCATGTAGATGCTCCTTATTTGCATAGGTGAAGACAACACACCGGGACTGGTGGTCCTTGATTTGGTTCGGGTACTCGGTATGCAGTGTCCACTTTCCAATGCAAATATTTTCTCCCCTGGGCCTGCTTGTAGTGTGCTGTTGCTGAATTTGCCATGTTTTGCAATAGCTTTGTATGGCAGCAACACAAAATACTTACTGCCCTATGCTACCCTGAGAAAGCTGAAAACAGTGGTCAAGACAAGCTTTGTGCAGTCCTGGGTGGATGTATAGTGCCCATTCACTTTTAAAACCTATTAGGGATTGCTTCTAGTAGGGGAGTCAAACTCATTTGGCCCATGGACTGGATGCAGGTTGCTGGGCTTGTCCAGTGGAGTGCCGCATGCAGATCAAGTGGGGCTGGCACATGCTGCACACAGCCTGCAGGGCTGGACTGACTATGCATGGTCCTGAGCCAGACTGGCTCAGGGCTGGTGTGGGACAGGTACTTCAACACGTTCCCCAGAATGACCCCTCTTGCTGTGGGCAGTGCCCACATGCCAGACTAGCTCTGCATACCACATGCAGCGTGTGGGGTTGGGGTTGGCCCTGGATTTGGCCCATGAGCTGTATGTTTGACTCCCCTCTGTTATGTGACACTGTAGCCCCTTCTAGCAACTAGAGCCAGATCTTATGCCAGCAACCCCGGGTTCATCAAGTAACCAGATATGCACACCCACAGCACATACAGTTCAGCATTTCACCACCCACTGTGCTTAGTGTTTGTGTGAACTATGCAAGGCTTGTTGCTGCCAGGGAGCACTACAGAAAGCAAGGTGTTTTGCGGTTGCTTTCACTTTCCTCTCTAAATCCATCTGCAACCTGGTTTGGGAGCGGGCCTGCCAACCATATATCCTTCGGAAAGGGTACTGCTGAATATCCCCATGTGTTCTAAACACACATTTTCTTCATTATTCACAAACCACATCCTTGACACAATTGCACTGCAGAATATCAGCTTGCCACCAGTCCAAGCTGCAGCCAGCACTTGCAGAACCTGTAGCAGATCAATGCAGCACAGTGACAGCCAAAGCTTGAGCATGTATCATGTGGGTAACTTCAACACTCCATTCCCAGCCATCTGGCACTGAAGTGTGGCCATGCAGCTGTCTAATACTGGAAACTAGTCCTTTCTGCTGAAAGCCTGGCTGGGAGAAACCAGTCACATGCATTCATCTGCTTGCTGAATGCCAATCAGCATCTTTTGGGCTGACAGTGGAAACTTTGAAGCACTTCCTCTTGTGTTTGCACCTTCTACCAGAGCATAGTATGTTTGTTGGTCGTCTGGCATCCCACAATGGACCCCCACTGCTGCTTATTTCCCCACTGAGCCTTTATGGCTTATCCCAAACTACATTGTTCCAGTATTTGCAGGACCCTGCTGGCATGTGCTGTACCCTTGTTTGGCTGGATCATCACCCTGCTTCTTTCCTGGAACAGTGTTAAGGATTCTTTGGAGCATGGCTACAGCAGCCTGCAACCAGGATATCGGTGCCACTCTTGTGCTGTGTCCACAAGGCAGTCAGCTGGAAGTGGGCAGAGGAAATAGACCTCTTTGCCTTTTGGGACAGTGAGGATCCTCAGCACTCACTGAGGATAACTTACTGCAATTGTGCCATCTATGAGCACGTTGCCTCCTGTATAGCTGCCTGGGGACAGAATTGCAACTGGCACCAATACCTTGCCAAGGCCCAAAGTATTGAAGCTGTTTGATGCCAACTGGGTCTTGGTCACTTGCAGGGTGATTTGTGCCTATTATGAGGCACTGTTGTTGGATTCTGGCTAGCAGTGATACCATAGGCCCCTGACAGATGTTACATTTAAGATGTAATTAACTGGTGAATTACCTCAAGTAGTGACTTGCCCATATGTTCAATCAATTACTGATGTGATAAAATGAGAAATAAGCCACAAAGTTTTCCATAAAATATGTGTAATAACTTTGTTGCTGATTCTTTTCATGCCTTTAATTAAATGTGTGGCCACTGCCCAGCCTCTAGAGAACATGGAAGCCTTTCAAGATTCCTGTATGCTCCAGAGGCAGGGAGGCCCCTCAGCTGATTGGGGCTGGCATAGGCAACTGGTAGGGTGTGCAGGAGGGTGCACATGCCCCCCCCCCGATGGGGCCAGTGCCCTCCCTGACGGCCGACACTGATGCTGTTGGTAGGGCTGGTGCCCCTCCTGACAGGGCCGCTGCCATTTGTGGCTTCTGTGGGTGCCCTCCCCAGATTCAGGAGGCATCAGTCACTCATGGGCAGAAATGTACCATATGTTCCCTTAGCTAGAAGCCCACTCAGCTGCTGGGTGTGCTTTCCTGGCTGGAAATTCTGATCATTTGATGGGGCTCCCAGCCACAGGAGCACGTGGTGTGATCCCCTGGCTGGGAGCCATGCTTTCTACTCACTGGACCCCAGTATTGACAGGCCACCGTTTGGCTGACTCCCCCACACTTCCCAATCCCCATGTTGTAAAGCACTTCCTCACATTTAACTTGAGGAGAGCCTGAGTTCTTGATTGTGTTTTACTGTTAAGTAAAAAGTTATTTTGGTTCACAAAGCAGTCATGAGATGTCCTAAGCCTTGCTCAGTCATGCCTCTCTTCCAACCTGTGGCCAGGCATTGCTAAAAAGTGGCTTGCCAGTTTATCCCTAACAAGAAATCCTAATGGTGGTTGTGTCCCTGGGGCTTGGCCTCCAGTGCCATGTAGCAGCTTAAAACTGGGGCCAGTCAACCTGTTGTCTAAGCAAGCAGAGCAGCAGCTTATTCAGGCACAGTAGAAATTGCTAGTTGTGCATGACCTGGCAATGCGGAAGTTGTCGCTAGACTGTTCTCAGTGGTGGCAGATGACAGAAAAAGGAGCAGCGGTCTCAAGTTGCAGCAAAGGAAGTTTAGGTTAGATATTATGAAGAATTTTCTCACTAGGAAGGTAGTAAAACACTGGAACAGGTTACCCAGAGAGGTGGTGGGTTCTTCATCATGGGAAGTTTTCAAGACCTGGCTAGACAAAGCCTTGGCTGGGATGATCTAGTTGGGGATGGTCGTACTTTGAGCAGCGGGCTGGATGAGATGACCTCTGGAGGTCTCTTCCAACCCTAATTTTCTATGAAGTTCTGCCTACTTAGGTGAAAATACTTGGAGGTGTACTTGGTATGCTTTGTTTTAATAATATTGACAAGGGAAGGAGCAGTTCTAATTTCTAGCTTCCTAACTTTCTTGCTAAAAGTCATGCTGGTACGTACACACACACACACACACACACACACACACACACACACACACACACACACACACACACACACACACACACACACACACACACACACACCCCCGTGGTGACACTAAAGAGTGTGCCTAAACTAGTGGTTCTCAATGTTTTTAGATTTGAGGCACCCTGTGGAAAATGCCAGCTCTTAATTTTCTCTCTTTTTTTATTATAGAGTAATAAAAGAGCAACCCTTTCATTGCAAATAACTCAGAGATCACAAGAGATCAGACTGTTTTTTAACACTATGGATTCCTATTTGGAATCTCTGGGTTAATCTTGTGAATCATGTTTGCACACCTAACAGTGTTAACATTGTGTGGCACCCTGGTTGAGAATCACTGGCTTAAACACTATGTGTAATTCAGATAAGGAAAATCACTCTGTAGGCATAGGGAGATGACACCCCCAGAGAACCATACCTGTGAAGTGAAAAATGTTTTTTTCTGCTAATGAACTCCATGGTATCTACATTTATTAACTGGCTCCTGCCATTTTGTGTTCAACTCTGCAAAAGTGAATTGAGTAAGACAGTCACGAGGAAGCAGATGTGACATGCATCTTGTTTTTCTGCCAGTATCTCACTGGGAGGGCCTGAGTAGCCAATTTCTTCTGCTCTTGGTTCTGGCCACACTGGGATGGCAGCAACCTCAGTTGACATTTCCATATTCCCAGCCAGTCCTTTATGTCCTTACCCATTTGTTAATTCTGTTTCTAGTACATGCTTCACTGGGTGTTGCGGAGGGGCTCCTGCAGGGAAGGCTGATTGGTTGTGCTATTCCTGGATCTCCCCAGGGTGGGCTCTGGCTGGAGTCTTGGCCTGCATGTTTGGATTTCCTCCAGCTCAGTATGGTGGCATAAATTCTCCAACTCAGCAGCTTTATGCAGCCTACTGTGTTATGTGACAAGGTAGACGCTCCCTGGTGGCGAGAGTTCCTCTCCTTTCCAGAAACAAAAGCATTCTGAAAAAAACATCCTGAATCTTTGATCTAAACCAGACAACACTACCTCTTTGTAATTTAAATCCAACCCTTTCTTTGTTCTGGAGATGGTTCTTCGGACATTTGTCCACTGCTGGTGCACATGAATCCTATGTCCATGCAGTGCCTTTAGGGATGGACTTGTGCCCTTTTATGCCCTTGTGTTCCTTTCTGAAAGCATAAAGGGCAAAATGACCCCTACCGCTGCTTTTAACTGCCTGTGGCAGTGAAACAGAACATGTGCATTGTCCTAGGACTTGGTCAAAACAATTTGTAATGGTTGGTGTTTCACTCCTTGGGCATCAACCTCCAATTCCCCAGTTTCTGAAATGTGTATGTGCTACCTATGAATGTGGGTTTGACTTATAAATTACTGTATTTAGTTGCATACCACATGTACCCTTCCCTAAAAATCACAACCTCCCTCC
>NW_005842385.1:1034931-1065899 GCF_000455745.1 Alligator sinensis | reverse complement strand
CCCGAAACTGGGGATACATCTTAAGGGAAGCTGATTTTCTGCCCAGAATAGAAGCACCCTGCTCTGATTCCTGCTCTGCAGTGCAACAAGAGGGGCATTATTATTCAGGCAGCTGAGGGAGTCACTTGATGTAATAGTTTGTTGCTCTTCACAGGTATTAACCACCTCTCCTTTTTAATGGTCTTAGTATTCTGTTAAGCAAGCTAACATTCCTTAGGGCAATTTTGTGGTCTGCTAGCTGTTCCTGGTCTCTCTTCTGTTTCAAAAGCCCCAGAGCTCCTTTAGCTCTTTTCAGCATCGTAAATCCACCCATGGAGACCAGTCTTCAGCAGCAACTAGTGTTTCAGATTGTAAGGCCTCTGCACTGCAGCCAAGCAACTAAGTCAGCATTACTCAACCCTCTAAATAGCACCAACTAAGCCTCAGGCCTGCTGGTTAGTTAAGGAGCTCTTGCAGCACCTGGCCCCTGCTGTACAACAAACTGGCTGGAGTCTGTCAGTAGCTCTGCCCACGTACCTAGTCCCTGACCTTTGGGGCCCTGGCTTGACTTCAGCTCGCTTCCTGACATCTAAAATGGTCTTCCAAGAGTTTGTGACTGTTGGACCTAGTGTTCCCATGGGGTGCTTTGGTGAACAGATGTTCTCCCAGTTCCTGGTGCACACCCTTTATATACAGATAGGCTGCCACCAAATCACCCCTGAGACTATGCTTTTCCAGCTGAAGACCGCCGTGTCTATCAGCCTTTCCTCATACGGCCTGCTCTCTTGTCCTCTAATCAGTCCTGTCCTCTGGACTCTCTTGAGCTTCTCCACATCCTTTTTGAATTGCAGAGTCTATCCTTGATAGACTCCAGATTCCATCTCTGCCATCTTGGATGACACCAAGTTATTGGAGAGCACGGTCAAGCTTGAAAATAGGCTGCAGATACAGGTGGACCTAGAAAGGCTGGCAAGTTGGGCAGATTGGAACCAGATGACATTCAACACTGAGAAGTGTAAAGATCTCCATCTGGGGACGAACAATCCCCAACATACTTACAGGCTCAGTGGCGCCAAACTGACTAGCACCATGACTGAAAGGGCCCTGGGGTAATAATAGACTACAGTATGAATATGAGCTGTCAGTGCGATGCTGTAGCCATCAGGGCAAACAATACTCCAGCATACATCAACTGATGCATCTCCAGCAAAACCAAGGAAGTGATTCTCCCGTTTTACCCAGCATTGGTGAGATGGCAGCTGGAGTACTGTGTCCAGTTCTGGGCACTGCACTTCAACAAGGATGTGGAAAAGCTTGAGAGAGTCCAGAGAAGAGCCACCCATATGATCAGAGGCTTGCAAGGCAAGCCATATGAGGAGAAGCTGAGGGGTTTGGGTCTCTTTAGCGTAAAAAAGAGAAGGCTGAGAGGGGACTTGATAGAGGTTACCGCTATATCAGGGGAATATATCAAGGGCTCAGCGAACAACTGTTCACCAGGGCACCCTTGGAGAAAACCAGGAGTAATGGCCAAAAATTCCTGGAAGACTGTTTCAGGCTTAACACTAGGAAAAACTTCTTCACAGTTAAGGTGTTCAAATTGTGGAATAAAATCCCTGCAGAGGTGGTGCAATCACCTATCCCGGAAATCTTCAAGATGAGATTGGACGATCACCTCACTGGATAATCTTGTAAGGTCCCTTCCAGCCTCTTACAATCTATGAATCTATGCTTGCTCAGATAACTTGGTGGCAGCAAAGAAAAATATAGACAACTTTGGCCCAGTAAAACCCACCCCAAAGGTGTTAAGGAATTGAAAAGCTTATATCTCACTGGAAGAAAGATGTATACCACTCAGCTACATAGAATCCTCAGACTTGCCATTCAGGTACCATGCTGTTAGTCAAGTAGTAGGAGTACCTTCCATGGGATGTCATTTCTCAGTTTTAGGATACTAGTTTAATTAGAATCTAAAGAGTTTGCCTCCATTTACTGAAGACCATTAGTTATTTAGGAAACCTTGCAAGCAGTATAGAATGCTGCTGACACAGGCGTAAGGTCAATGACTAATGGTGTTACAATGTGGAAGGGACTTTAGGTTGCATCTGTTATCCAAGAAGAAAAAGATAAAAGCTTCTTTTGCATGGGGGAGCAGTATGCAGTAAGGTAGGGTATGCATTTGGCACACTACCTACTCTGTACTACCTCCTCACAAGGACACTTGTAGTACATGTTAAATAAAATAGCTCATGTTACTTTCAATGCAAATAAGCTATTTTGAACAAAGGCATATTCATACACTTCTGGGTGGGTTGGGGTATCACTTTCCGACAATCCTCCCTAGACTGCTACTTAATTCTTTAGTAGTATTTCTCCTTTGAGATATTTAGCATCACCTTCCTTTGGAGACTGGCATCCATACCATTAAGTATGTATTTAAAATAATCTAGACTTTCTGTTAGCAGCCCTATCAGGTTATAGCCTACCCATAAAACTGTATTGTGTTCTTATAACACTGAATCTCCATTTCTCAAAGAATGAATCCATGCATTTCTGCCAGACAGCATCCATCTATGCAGACCAACCTTGGTTTTTACCTCTTTGACAAGGTATCCCATTGATCCAGGGTCATTATGCTTTTTCTACTATCTTGTAGTTAAGACTGATTTCTCAATGGCAATTGTCTCAACACAGAGAGCAAGACGCTCTGTTGTCAAAGGCCAAAGTAACTTTGAGACCTTACCCCAGAGTTGTATACTGAAAGTAATTTCAGGTTTTCACCTCCACCAATACATACATTTGCAGGTCTCCCTTTGAGTCCCAAAGCCTCACTGATCTTTTGAGAAGCAAATCTCCATACCCTAGATGTCTAGTGTGTGTGATTTTTGTACCTACCTAGGACCAAACCATTCCATACATCACCCAGACAATTTGTAGCCTTTGGAGGAGTCCATAGAGGAAGCCAGTTCCTCACAAAGGCTTTCAAAATGGTGCCTACAAGCCCTGGATGTTGAAAAACTCCCATCTCGTGTATGGGGCACCTGGGATTGGAATCTAGGCCAATCCAATGTCTGGTGGAACCAGGACTCTGGTAAGTTAAATACCTGTTCTCTGTCCCTTAACTCTACTTGAGTAGCTGCCCAAACTGCTTAGAAAATTTCCATGGCCTAGAGGTTTGGGTAAACCACCTGTCTCTATTAAAATAATTGGAGTGGAGTCCCAGAACATGGGTTTTTCTTTCTCTCTCTTTAATGGGCTACTTTGTAAATGCCAAACTTTGCCCTGCATCAGCTAGAAGTGAAGGTGGTTTTAGTGCCATTTATTTCGTTATAGAGCATTGATTATTGCAGTATCTTCTCCCCTTAAAGTGAGGATTACATATGTGACAGGTCAAATCCAGTTTTCCTGCCCTATGTAACACACAATTTGCACTTCTTTCCCAGATGTGCACTCTCCATTTCTATGGAGCTGGGTATAGAATTGGAGCTACAACTCATTGTATTGTATTGTATTGTATTGTATTGTAATCAGAGCTGGATCAGAGCTATTTCTGCTTGAATTTGCAGTGAAAAAGCTTGAAGCATGGCACTACCCTATTCCCATAGCTTTTGAATTACCTTGTCAATATTTATTGATTTGCATTTGGCAGCAAGCTTACCTTTTAACCGTTAAAAGTGGTTAACAGCAAGTTGAAATCAACAACAACACACCCTCTTTTGTTGGATTCAATACCAATGCATTTCAACAGAAGGGCAGCTGGTGTTTATTCCTTTTGCAAAGTATATAAGAAGAAGCCAAAAAACAAGCTTAGCATTCAGGTGTCAGTTGTCATTACTAACAGACTGGATGAGTGGATATTACTAACAATGACTGGATATTATTCAGATAATTCCCTGAGCAAGAAAAACAAATTTATATAAACCAGTAATATATGGCAAAATATACTGGTTATGTAATGGAGCCTGTTTCTTTTCTTCACTGAACTCAAAAGGCCCAACTCTCCATAACTTTGATTCTCATGTTAGTTATGCTTACAAAACTGAAGTAGAAAATGGTACCAAATAAGAGTGGTTGTGCTTTATGCTTTCTTTGCTCAGACCGTATAGAACTTGGCAGAAGGCTTACACTAGTCTCTCACACCTGCCACAGGCAGGTAAGGCAGGAGAAATGGGCAAGACCCCGTTGCATACAGTTTCTTTTTCCTTGCTTTGTTTCCCCCCTTTAGGTAGTTCATCGTTTCCTCAGCAGGGCCTACCAAGTCTGAAGGTACGGTTCTGTGTTCCTGAGAGAAATCCAAATAATTTGTGTTCAGTAGCAAATATTATGAAACTGAACTGCTGACATTTTAGGGCTGAGAAATGACTTTTCAAGGCCAAACATCCTTTAATTAAACTTAGCTTATCACTTGTGCACAAATTCTAAAGGACAAAGTATGCTGAGTGCAGTTCTCACATGGGCTTCCCATGGAGTAACCAATATATATCTCAATACGTATGGCCTTTTGTGCTGGACATCATTATTCTGCCTAGTTGGCACATGAGAGAGTGTAAAAAATGATTGCAGAATAATGTTGGCTGATGCTGAAGTTTCTCATGTGGGTCCCATTTAGCACATGTACAGGACTTGCTTTTAAAATATTGCCATTCTATTTTCAAGTCAATTTCCATATTTAAGTTAGGAGATGCTGGGTCTCACCGTACAAAAATGTTACTATTCAGAGTTAGATTTGGCTACTTACATGTTTGTGTATTCATCTTTCCACCTATCCAAAATATGAAAGGGCATTTCCATCCTGGATTTTGAATAGGAAGCTTGTTAGATTTGATCTATTGTGAAAGTGGAATACGCTTTCAGCGACCATATAAATATTTTATATCAACACACTCTACAAAGACAGTCCTTCCAATTTGCATTAATGTGCTGTATATAATAAAAAATCCCATGATTCAGTAGCATAACAGGCTTAGTTATTTTAGACAGAAAGACAACTTCTGAGTCACAGTTTAAGGGAGGTAATACTAAGTATTTGGCTCATTTTTAATGAACCAAATAATGAAAAAGGAAAAAAAAAAAGAAATGCAAGTTTTGTTGAAACAAGTCATGTCTCTTGAATATATATATTTTCTTAAATGCATTTTGGAACACATGGTGAGTTTCTATTCTGACCTAAGCATAGCACAAAGATCCCAAACCATTATTTAACTCACCTGTTCCTTGGCAATTGTTTTTTATTAGCAACTCATAAAGAATAAACACATTAAACTCGGCTTAGACTATTATTGTGAGCTTGCTCTCTCGTCCATTGTGTAGTACCTTCTAGACCCAGGAGATACTTCCGTATCCCACTTGTGTTTATCCTCATTTGAACTGAATGGCCTCACTTGCTATCATGACTCAACAGTAACTTCTCTGAATCTTAACACAGGTTTCAGGCATCTGAGTCTAGACTCAACAGAAAAGTCCTGCAAGCTTACACAGGATCCAAGAGTCTGTTGCCTTATACTTGAAATCTTAAAGTATGCTTGTTGGATTGGTGTACCAGGCAACAGCTGACTAAAATCAGTTACATTTAATGTGATTTTTACTACACTTGCCAGAATGTGACAGATCAACAGAATATGCCTCCAAATACTTTTGTGCTCATGTGACTGTATACAAGGTGCTAAACATTTCTTTTCAGTGGGAGACAAAATAGAGCAATTTTCCTTCATCGGTACCCTTTCCTTGCAGAAATTTATATAACGTTCTGGGAAGACTATTTTCTTTAATGGGTGTGCAGCAAGTTTGCAAAGTCAGCTTTTCATGTCTAATAGTCTGAAATTAATTCTATTAAGAGTGGTTAAGGTTTGTTCCAGAATGGCACCTTAGTGACCCATTTTCAAAATCTATATATTAAAACTGCATTATTTTACTGCAGCAACAATTTTCTTCTGTCTTTATGGTATTCATCACATTTTTGCAGAACAGAAACATGACAAGAAATGCAGATTTCAAGATGTAATATAACCCACCTGAAATAAATCTGTTGCTTTTTTTCTGTGGTTCATAATAATTAAACTTGGCAATAGAAACAAATGTTAAAACAGCCACTCTTGTTTGTAGAAAAGATTGCCCAAACAACTAATGATATTCTTGTGCTGTGTAGTCATTTCAGTTGACCTGTGGCACAGTTGCACAAATATGCCTATTGTATATTTGACAGTTTGCTTCACATTTTATTTTCTCAATGGCTGTGTGTGAAAAGTGGAATAGATTTGCGTGCCTGCTAATAGGAAAAAAGTGATGCTTGTCAGATCAGAAGCATGCCTTATGTATCTGGACATTTATCTTGCAAATCTATGACTATTCCATACTATTAAAAATGAGACTGTTGTCACATTCCCATTAACAGAGTTGTAACTTCATTGCTACTTTTGACTGCATTATGATATATGAAAATCTCCAAGATTGGAGAAATCTGGTAAAATGCTGAGAATGCATTATTTGTGCTTGGAACATGAAGCTTTATAAAAGCAATTTACATATTTGCACAGAGCAGCGTAACTACCCTGAACACAAGCAGGATGATAAATGATGAGCTGTCAGTCCTCTGTAGTTAAGGCAACAATCCAGAAAAGCACTTAAGTTCATGCTTAAGTTTAAGCAACTTGGGATGGATCCTGTTTCCACCGAAGTCAATGATGATGAGATGCTCCCATTGATTTTCAGCAGGGCAGGATCAAGCTCTTTACAAATTAAAACTGATTGCTTATGTGCTTAAAATTAACACACACAATTAATGCCTTTGAACAATCAAGGCCTTAGCTGAAAAGTCTAATATATGTGCATGTATAATTAAATACTAGGATGGCAATAAGTAGGAGCATTAACAGGCCAGTTTTTGTAATGTGCAGAGCATCCACAGTGCCTACTGATTGAAATAGTAGTTGCATGTGCTCAGTTTTGCTTAGGTTTAGCCCAACAATATGGGTGTTTTCGGTGCCAGTCTGAGCCAGTCTGGCCATCTCAACGATGACCTTTATAGTTTGGAAGGGCAGGAGTTTAGAACGAGACTTTCAATCGATAGTCAGTGTTGACAAAACGCAGCTTCCCTGGAGATGGATCAAGGCCAATAACCAGCACCAAACCCTGCCTTTTGATTTTCGGCTTGTAACTGTCCTCTTTTAATTGACCTGTCCTGGCTCCCAGACTGTCTGCCAGGGGTATTGTTAGTCAGTTTGCTTAAATGCAAGCTGTTTTGTTTTGGTATTTTTGAAAATCTAAGTAGTTCACATATTACCCGTAAGACAACGGTATAGTTTCCAAGATGTTTTGCTTCCACTCTAGAGACATTAATCTAAACCTTGGTCTGGACTCAGGCTAAAGACTGTCAGCAGTCAACCGAGCTGTAAACTGGTACCTGGTTGTTTAGGTTGGAAATTAACGTAGCTGGTTGCAATGTCACTACCCCTACTTCTGCTACTGGCTACAGAATCTACCCCTGTCAGCCTCTCGGCTTGAGGGGACCTTTCACTTGGCTTCTTTGCATGTCACAGAGGACATTTTGCTAGATGGGAAGTTTGAGGTGTTTTAAGCAGCTGTTTTGAGCTACAAGGGAAAAGAAATATTAAACAGAAGTCAAAGATTCAAATCAGGGTCATTTTAATGTTAACTAAGAAAGGTAGTTAACAAAACTACCTTTAATTTAGCTGTGGCAACAGGCACTCTATTTATGCAAAACTTCTAATGCTTAGAAATAAAGGGAAGGATTTATCCAGTTCTTCCCACCTTCAGATTGCTTACAATAACATTTCAGGTCTCTCTAGGTTTTTGCTCCCTTTTCTAATTGATACCCCAAAAAATAGATATCATCTTCCTCAAAGCTACTCCTTAATGTAAAATCTTGAAATATGCCGTATCATTTTTATCTAATGTATTGCCAATTTGTATATTTGGCATAGTAGATGGATTTGGGAGGCTGATTTGCCTCTGTTACATTTTTACTTAATTTTGTCTGTGACATCATTGGTTTTGTGTTAGTTCATCAGATCGTGTTTTTATGAGAGAGGCTGGGTGAAGACTTGTTGAATCTGGTCAGTAAGATGGCACCCTTTATTCACCCCTTCAGAGTTAGATAGATGGAAAATAAGGAATGATTGTCCAAAACATGGGCTATGGGGGAGGTTGGTTATAAGCAGAATTTATGTGGTTGGAGTGATTTTGCTGCGTACTGGATGTAAACGATGCAAGCATAATAGCCTGAGTATTTTTCTGGTGGATGTCTGTGTTTGTGACCAAAAGCACTAAGAGAACAGGTGGATATGCAGCTAGAAAACTGAGAAGACAGCCAGAAACTCTCTGGAAGCCTGGTGAGGGAGATTTTTTGAGCAGAGCACTGTATAGAAAGAGGCTTGGAACTGTGGGCAAAGAAATTGCCCGTTATCTGATTTCTTTAACGTTCAAGGAAACCCGTCTTTTTAAGTGACACACACGGCATCAAAGATATCTGACCCCATCATAGATTTCTCCTCTTGGTGGCAACCATCTGAATATTGACTTACTGTCTGGGTCAAAAGGAATGATGATAAAGATTCATTACATGGCTAGCTAGCCTTGTGGCTTTTTACTGGAAAAGCAAGGGAAATAACTCTCTGTATATCAGCATAAAGGGGAGATATGACCTCAGACCTTGTTTTCCTGTCATACAGGGACTGTGGACTGAAGTCAAAGCCTATTAAAGTCGATGCAACTCTTCCCCCTGACTTCATAGGCCTCCAGGAAGTAACTCAAGTTTTGTGTTAAGAAACTCTGTGGTCCCTTCCTACTCTGATTCTACAGCTGTAAAATCTATTTCACGGGAGGCGTTGCAAGTAGAGGCTGGGCTGTCATCTGTCTGGGATGGTGAAGGAAAAGCACATCCAGCATCAGTGCAGAATTCTGTGGACTATAACGGCCCTTCTGCTCATCTGTGATTCCAGGACTTCTGTCTCAAGGGCTATCAACCTGGCACTTTTCATTTGTCTAAATTTACACAGATTTTTTTTTTTTTTAAGCTAGGTTTGGCCTCTGTATAAAGAGCAGGTGTCAAAGCCACATGTTTTCATTCATAGGAGACACAAGGCCTTACTTTCATTATTGCTGCTTTTTCATGTAACATTTGCATTTTGCACCATGAACAGTCTGGTCTGTCCCTGCCGATTAGTATATGTTGCCAATCGTATTAAGTCAATGAAGCTCTTCCCAGAGCCCACCTTCCATCATTTCAGGCTTCCAGATGTCGCGTTTATCATTCCAGCCACCCATGTGCTGGTGTGTAAGGTCTCTAGGAGGAAGCAGTATGCTGAGCATTCTCTATGTGCAATCTTAATAATATTGGAGTATGAACTGTAGCTGTTCTGCTTCACTAGTCCTTCTCCCAGTGTAACTGTGTCATTCAGTGACTCCTGTGCAATCTGATGAGGCCTGTTTTTTTTTCTCTATCTTGGTGCCAGAGATATGGACAGAGGAAAGCCCTCCAGCTTCCACTTTCTACAGAATTGCTTAACTCTTGTGCTGGCTCTGGCTCCAGAGTAAACTACCTTGGAAGTGCTCCACTGACATTACTGCAGGTTCTGTTTACATCTGTGAAAACAGAAGGCAGCACCTCTTTTTGCTGACCGCCCTCACCTTTGGGACTTTGGTGGGTACCAGCTGCTTAACCCCTTGATTGCAGTCTCCATTCTTTTTCCTGAAGCCTAAAAAAAATCTTTGGTGATTTGAATTTTCCACTATTACATCTTCAAGCCCTCTCTCAGCTTTTCTTTATAGACCCCACTGCATCAACCCTCCCCAGTCCCATGCCCACTCTCCTAGGGCTGTTCTTCAAACAAAGATTGAGAAAGAAGTGACATCACAGACCTGGTGTAGTAGATCAGAGGCTACATGTACATCTTGGTTATACTGCTGAAGGAATAAGCCTTGCCCATTGTCAACCCCAGAAAAGAGATGGTGAGGATGCTTTGAGTGGTGCCCGTGGTACAGCATGTAAGACTTGTGCTTGAGAGGGCCTCACTGCTGACAGAGTTGATACGTGGAGCAGGAGCAGGTAGAAGGGACATATTTCAACTGAGCTTGCTGCTCTGGTATAGATTTACCCATGATGCCCGTACGTCAGGGGGCATGGTGCAGACCTCCCAATGTTGCAGGAGGTGGTTGTAGGGACTGGAAAGGGTCAAGAGAGCAGGAAGTGTTCAATTAAAGGAGGGAAAGGAACTAGACTGAAGGGAGAGTAATGACAGAAAAAATGAGGAGTCTAATAATGTGTGTTTATCTATGAACGCTTCATGGGTTTTTAAGGCTTTCAACATGCACACATCCAATTAATCAAAATCAATCAAATGCAAAGCCTCAGAAATGCTGGGGGAACCTTACAGACAGATGTACTTTCACTGACTTCCTCCAGGCCATACTGCAGCTGTTTCTTACAGAAACTCTTGTACATCCTTCAGCATCTTTTCTTTCATTTTTATTGCTTTTTTAAATTGGAAAATTTGCTGAGCACCCAGCAACAGACAAAAAGAAATGTTAAGGCTCCAAAGCCAAATGCCATGAGGTTATGAAATGGCAGCAGTCAATAACTGAGCCCCCTCGTGTCTGAGTCTTAGGTGAGAGTCAGGGCTGTCCAGACTTCCAAGTGGGCAGAGCCTGCAGCTGCTATTGCAGCCAGAGCAATTGTGGGCGGTGGGGGGCAGCATCTGGGCAGGAGCCTAGGGGCTTCAACTTAAACCTGTTCGGGCTACATGGCTGCTGGCTGGACAGCCATTTCTTACATGATCACAAGTCTCTACTGAGTATATGCAAACTCCAGTTTTCTAAAGCTCATAACTTGGCCATATTTGGGTGGGTTTCCCAAGGGAGGATAAAAGGCACGTTCCTGATATGACAGCAACCCCCAAAGGCCACAGTCCAAGTGTTTGATCCAAGGTCCAGAGCTGTTAGAGCTTTTCGTTTGATAATTTGAATCCTGTCCTTTCCCCCACCCTCCACATACTCAGCCTGAGGCAGACTTCCAACATGGAAAACTTCAGTCCAGACATTAAATGTAATCAACATATAAGCAACTGGGGATGGTTATCTTATAAAAGAATTGGGCAACATTTAGAGCTAAGCCTAGGCTGAGAGTTCAGGTTGACTTAAAGGTCACCATGAAGCCTATGCCTCCACAGCATCTGCACTGAAAACTTGACAGCCTGACAGCTTTGCCCCACCGTGCCACAGCTAGGCGTACAGCGGCAGGGCATGGGGGCAGGTGTGGGCACCCAGATGAGGGAGGGGCCAGTGGCAGGGGCTACGGGGAATTTTAGGGTGGCTGCGGCTCCCCCGTAGCCCCTGCTCCACTGCGCTCTGCAGGGCGGGCAGAGCCGGGGCTGCACTCTGGGCTGTGGCCTGGGCCCCATGGAGCGCAGCCCATGTCTGCTCCCCCGCCCTCCTGGACCAGCAATGCATGGCGGCATGCAGTGGTGGGAACCCCCTTCCCTGAGTCCCGTGCCCTGCCACCCCACCTGGGCAGCTTGTCCCAGCCCCAATCCCTCCCTCATTGTGGGGATGTTGATCTGCACATCCTACAGCCCTTCCCTCCCCACTCCACCCACTACAACAGACTGTACCACCTGGAGGCCATTGTGTCCAGTGTGGTCGAGGGCTGCTGCCTTTTTAGTCTATGGCCGAATCTCTGAACCAGTGCTGAATCTTTGAATCCAATTTGGCTGAATTGAAATAGGACTGACTCAAATCGCTGTACCTCCAAATTGGCCAAATCTGAATCAAATACTTGCCGCTTCACACAGGCCTACTGTCGAGCACCCGCAGAAGCCGCTGGTGATTTTGGCGGCAGGGGTGGGGTTGGTGAGTAACTGCAGAAGCCACCGGCAGCAGGGACAGCCCTTTTGGGGGGGGGGGGGGGCATGCCCCCCATGCCCCCCATGCCTCCCTTACCAGTTGCATATGCTTTGCTGAACAGTTTGTACTTCATGTTGAACAAGTTAATTTGAAAAAGATTGGAGGATTGATTTGTTAGCACACAAGGTGCGTTGCTATACTAAAAAAAAAAAAAATGTTTACATGTTACCCAGCAATTTATCAGTTGGACTGATGCTAGCAAGGGTCTTCAGTGGTAGCATAGATGATTTCAAGTGTTCTTTACCTCTTTGTTATGAAAACCCACATTGAGCAGCTGTGCCCTAGCTGGAAATCGGTACAAAATGTCATAGTGTCAACAGGACCAATGAAAAAACAAGAGTTCCCAGCATAGCTGGAAGGTGGATGTCAGAAACAAGACGGCTCACATTAGGTGTGCTGTTTAATCAGTAGGCTGGGTAACTGTAGGTCTGGGTACAGGAAGGTGAACAGAACAGAACTGTGCAGAGCCTTGCTCCAAAAGAACAAAATGCTTGAATTCCTATGTGAATGATTTTGTGCCTTGTCTAGTGTGAGGGTTTGAAGCTGGGATTTTGCAGAATCCTTGGGTGAACAATTGCCTGCAAATGCAAAGGAATTAATTTGATGAAGCATGAACCCCTGCCTAGTTCTGTGTTCCTGTAAATATGAAAGGACTCTACAGCAGGGTTTGAGAGCAGTGACATACTCAGAAAAGCACAAGGGGAAATCTGTTCTCATGGCTGTGTTTTTA
Organism: Alligator sinensis; assembly: GCF_000455745.1. Lineage (NCBI taxonomy): Eukaryota > Metazoa > Chordata > Crocodylia > Alligatoridae > Alligator > Alligator sinensis. The sequence continues at coordinate 1,053,277 of NW_005842385.1, read as the reverse complement.
TGCATTGGAATGAAGAGGAATGGGTGCCTGGAAGCCAGAGGAGAAGGGCTGGCTCTAGAGAAAGTGGAGTCTACAAGAGAGGAAGGAAAGGATCAGACAGGTTTAAGAGAGATTTCTGAAGAAGCAACATTTAGTCTGGGAATGTTTGAAGGCAAGAAGGGGCTTAGAGAGAAGTCAAAAGCTATTGAATATTTCAATTAACAAGAAATTTTATGTTGCAAATGAAATAGAAAGTAACTTGAGTACATTCAGTGCTCCCAGAAATAGAGGGATTTGGAAAGAAGAAATTAAGGGTTAAAGTTAACATAAGAAAATAAGAGCTGCCATTTACTGTGTCAGACCATAGGTCCATCTTGCCCAGTATCCTGTGTCACGCAGTGCCAGAGAGTGGAGGCTGAAGGGGAGAGTGAACAGATGACTAAGGTATCCTCAGTTTATCCTGCATTAACATTATATATTGGCCATTGCAACACACATGTGAAAGAAAGATGTGTAGCTAGAGATGAAGTTCATATGTGTAAGACTGGTTTTAATCATCCAGGCAAATGTGATCCTTCCAGTTTTGCCTTATGCCCAGAATGCATGTATTCTACTTGCAAGAGTAGCATCACAGATACAACCATCTAAGAGAAAAACTCAATGGTCAATGGGATTTTAACTGGTGATACTCAGCCATGTCTTTATTAAATAATGGACAAGGCAACAGCAATAGGAAAGGTTAAGGTTGGACAATTCTGTAGTTAAGACCTGGATTGGGACTTGGAGACTTGGATTTGGTTTGTGACTTTCACAGTATTGGCCTTGATGTTCTTTGTTGGATTTATGCACTTATTCATGTAATGCCAAAAATAGTCCCATCAGAATCAATGGTGCTACTGAATAACAAGACCAGTCTGACCCTTTCTACCATAGTTCCCATCATTAAATTGGAATCTGTGTTTCCATTCTCCCATTCTGTCCATTCCAGTCTGCCTATTAAGTTTGTAAACTCTTCAATTTACAGTCTGACTCTTACAGTGCATGCGTATGTGCACAGTAAGTGCAATAAAAATTCTGATTTGATTGGGACCCTTAGAAACTACAGTAATACAAATAACATTAATAATGACCTGCGCAGTGCCAGCTAAACTACAGTTTACACATTCTAATGGCCCTTTCCCTGATATCAGTGTGGCAAAACTATGTTGTTTAGAGGTGCACTGATACATTGGTCCATATCATATCAGCACCAATAAAAGGAAAATTTGACATTAGCGACAATCAGCTTTTTTTGGCTGATGTGGCTGTTAATGCTGCTGATAAATGCCATGTGCATGGGCACAAGTGCAGCTTGCACACAGCTAGGAGTGCAGCCCAGCAGCTTGGAGGGCAGCATCTCCCCAGTAAGTCTGTTGGGGGAGGGAAGGGATGTGGGGTGGGGTCAGATCGAGGTCTCTGAGGTGAGGGAGTGGGGCTGGGGCAGGGGCAGGTGCTGTACAGCCAGGGCAGGGTGGCTTATTCAGGTGGTGTAGCAGGGGTGGTTCCCACTGCTGTGCGCACCCCGAAAAGAGGCAAAGGGGGCATGTGCCCTCCAGATCTGTGCATCGAGTGAGGGCGGGCTACCCCTGTGGGATGGCACTTGGGGTGACACTGGGCTTTTCCTAGTGGGGGGCTGGGATGGGGCTGTGCTTGGGACAGGCAGTGGCAGCACTGGGAGGGGAGGCTACTGGGGGACTATAGACGCACCAGAATTTGCCCTAGCCGAATCCATCCCTCCAAGCACTGCTGCTGCCCAACCCAAGTGCAGTCCCACCCCAACCACCCCACTGGGAACAGCCCAACACTGCCCCTGGCCCCAGCCTGCAGCAGCAGCCTGCCCTCACCTCACACACAGATCTGGGGGGCACATTCCCCTGGTCCCCATGCCTCCCTCAGGGGCACATGCAGTGATGGGAGCTGTGCCCCCTGCACCCCTGGATGAGTTGCTAGTGGCTCCATCCCACACACTGCCCCACCCAGGCTAGCCAGCACCTGCCCCAGCCCCACACCTCCCTCACTGCAGGGGCCCTGATCTGCACCCCCATGCCCCTTCCCTTCCTCCCAACAGACTTACCAGCCAGATGCTGCTCTCCAAGCTGCCAGGCTATGTTTTGGCAATTGGATCAGTATCAGCTGGTATAGCCCGTTAATAATCAGCCATCAATATCGGCCTAACAAATCTTTATTGGTGCACCCCAAATATTGTTGGAACTGTGACCAGATGCTTGAACCCCAAATCATGGGATTAACTTGGCATTGTACTAACCAGGTTTCTGGGGATGTCATGGGGGAGTTTCCTGTGTATATGCATATGTATTGATTTTTGTCTTGTCCCAACAGCTTTTAGAAGGTAAATCCTGTGAATATACCAAAGGATGCTGCATTGTCCACCAGAAGATAGGTAGGGTTTAGCTTAGCCACAGTTTTACTGTCAGTATGGAGCACAGAGTGCCACGTAGTTTTTACCTGATCAAGGAACAGGCTAGTACTTAGTGGCCTTGTGACTTTTATAAAATTGTTTTGACTGTGTTCCAGCATTTCAGCATCATGGAGATTAGGTGAAGTAGATGAAATTATTCATGCTTTTAAGGAACATTAAGGAAACCTTTTATTCCAAGAAGCATGGTAGAAGTGTTTTTACTAACTTGGCCACAATACAAATGTATGTATTGCTTTATACACTTAATTGCATAAGCAATAATCAATAATATATACAAAAAGCCCCAATTAATGTTGCACTAGAAGCCTTCCTTCTTGCATATGCTGACTGATCTGCATCTAGATGCTCAGCTTTCATGGTTTATTAACATTGTTATCTGTATTTAATACTGTTTGCAATAAAAGATCCACAATTTGTTTTTGGGGGTTTTTTTGCTTGCCCAGCGTGGATGCTTTTTCCAGTTACTGCTCATTAGAAGCCTACAAGAGCAGTAAAGCCATTCATCTTTATTAGCAATATATTTTGCTCATCATCTCCTTTATATTTATGAATTAAATATTAATTGTTTTTTTTAATTTTTTTTTTTTTACAGAAGAAAAATTCCCAATCGCTCAATAAGAGCAATAAAACAAAACCACTACCAGCAATGTACAGCAACAAAAACCTTAAACAAGCCAAGCTCGTGCTACTTAAGCCAGTGAAAAGTAAAGATCACAGGAGCAGGAAAGGTTGACTAATGGAGGGACTCTATATTTAAAATTAATCCTTAGGGTGTCCTGTCGTTTCTGCTTTCTGGTAAATAGAGAAGACCTGGGAGGAGGTGAAAGGGGAGGTTTTATATTTTTGCTTGTCTTTTCCATTTGAAATTGTGGTCTTGTCTGCCATTTACTCTGTGGACAACTGATGAACTAGTAAATGTGTGGCACCAAATACCAAATGGAGCCTAATTAATTACAAAGGGAAGTGACTTAATTATTTAGGCCCTTTAATGTTCATCTATCAGTAATTCCAACAACACTCCCACAACACTTTTTTTGTTGAATTCTGCTATACCTTTTAGGAAAACATCCAATTTTGAGTCCTTTGCATTCAGAGCCGCACCAATTGCTCTTAAGTCATCTAGTCAACATTTTTTATCAAGATACTTCCAGCTTGGATGTGGAACTCCGAGTGGCTCAGGGCGTCTGTTCAACATAGGCCTTATTTGAACAAAGTGGAACTAAATAGTATGCTCTGTCTGGACTGGTGAAGCTTGAAAAAGAAAAAATTTCCTCTGAGATCCAGAATACTGCCCTCTTTTCAACTAAGCTTCATGCATCCGTAATTTCATAGGAAAAGATTGAATTAAGGAAGGAAGAACTTGCAGTTCTGTGGTTGCTGAAATCAGCTTTGCTGGAATGATCCCTTTACCTGTGAAGAGTGACCAGTGTACTCTGGCCCAGGATCCCTGTCCCAGAATTCCTGCTTGCAGGTAAAAAAATCTAATTTTCTTGCCTCATAACTGATAACAGCTTTGGTGACTTTGACACTGAAAGAGTTTTATTGACGCAGTAAGAGAAGGAGGCATTTGCACCAGAGATCTCATGTGTGTTGCTGGATCCAAGGTTGGGTTTTGCTAAGGCATTGCTGAAAAGGCACTTTACGCTTGCAGACTAAGCAAAATCAACAGAAGGTGTTTGGAAGCATGTTAGGATAGATTTGCACGATAGGCAGGCACTGCATCAGGGGGTACGCACAGGTTATTATTTGAAACTGATTATTATTTGACTATGGAAGTAAACCGTGTCGACAGCTGCCCCTTTTACACCTTTGTGGTACTCATTCAGTGCACTTTGCTCTGTTATGATAAAAACAACACCTCCTTCATAGTCCTCTGGGCACTTTTGACACGTCAATCAGATGCCCCATAGCAAGTTCTGCATGAAATGTTTTTTGAAAGGCATGACAGTTCCTGACCGAAAGCTAAAAGGCTGTTAAAATGATCAGCATGAAGGCAGTATATGGGATAAATGCTGAAGTAATCACAGGCATTAGGATTTACCCAATATTATCCCCCACGCTCTTCACTAGTTTATTCGTGTCAAGTTTCTTCAGCCTCTATCCTATCTGATGCATTACATTTTCACCGAAGTGTAGGGGGCAGGGAAAGGAGCCATACTTTTCCCATGTGACTCTTCCTGTCCAATGCAAGCATTTTCCATTGCTGTCATTTGCCAATAAGTTAAGCTATGACTGAGTAAATGAAGCAGTAGAAATTTTCATCTGGGTAGTCCATGAAATCTACTGGTAATGATGTCCTCCAGTTAACAGCCACATTTTCACATGTTGACTAAGAACTGAACTGACATACTTTTTAGTGGTAACCCTATTCAACCTCCATACAAAAGAAATGATGAATGCAATATTTATCTTCAAAATCTGATTACTTCTAAAAAAGATACCTGACTACCTCCATTGATAGTCTCTTCCTCAGCTCTGAGGATGTGGTTGCCTGGGTGCTGCTGGTGATGCCAGTCAAACTGCCAGGAGAAATACTCAAGTGAGTGGAAAGCTTTCAGAGTTAGTTGAAAAGCCTGGCCAGGAGCAGATGGTTGAACTTAAGTCATTCAGCAGCTGGGTCCAGTGGCCTAGCCCTGCTGAGTGAGTCACTCATGGAGCTGGGCTTTGCACAGAATGAACTGAACTTCAAGTGTTTGGGTTACTCTGGTGTTTCCAGCCCCAGCCTGCAGAAGGTGGTGAGGAAGAAAGAATGCCCCAGCAGAGATCTTAGCAATGCTGGAAAGGTCACATGTAAGACCTGTGTAGGGACATGGCTGGAAGACAGCATCATCTGTACCAACCAGTCCTTGGAGTTCCTAGCACAACTAACAGTTCCAGGGAACCTTAGGTCTTGTGCTATAACATCACAAGGCCCAAAATAGGAATGTAAGTATTGCTATTTACTGGGTCAAACCATAGGTCCATCTTGCCTAGTATTCTGTGTCACATGGCAGCAGAGTGGATGCAAACAGTGGGAGTGAACAAGGGACAACTAGGGTTTTTTATATGGTTCCTTTCTCACTTGCAGCCTCCAGCATTTAAAGGCTAGGAAGTTCTGATTCAGAGGCTGTACCTGTAATTCCCATGCCTAATAGTTATAGATGCCCTTTTCCTCCAACAAGAGTTTGTCCATCCCTTTTTGAACTGGGTGAAATTGTCAGCTTTCACAACATCTGGTGGCAACAAGCTCCGTGCTTTAATTACACGCTGGGTGCATTTACACATGCAATTAATTTGAAGCAATAAACTCTAAAGCAGTTTAAGTCAGAGTAAACTACTCCTGGGCACAGCGTCTACACATATACCTGGGACAACAGCAATTTGAGTTGGGCCAGAACAGTTTACACCCGGGCCCAGGGCATGGTGAGGGAGGGTCAGCCCTGGTATCCGGTGGCGGAGGGGCTGGTGGGGGCACGCGGGTTCTGAAAGTGCAGAGCTGTGTGGCTAGGAAGCAGGCAGGAGTGTGGCCCCCTGCTACTTGGGCTGACCAGGCACAATTTACACTCACACTCAGCATTTACATGTGCATTTAATTGTAGTTAATTACTCCACCATAAGATAGTTCTGTTCCTGGTGGTACTTAGCGTCAATTTGTCGACTGTGGCGTAATAGCCTTGCATGTGTAGAGGGGGATGCTTTACTCTGCAGCTAATTAGTCTACTCCAGTTAAGTACACATGTAGACATGGCTAGTGTATGCAACAAAACTTCCTTTTGTAAGCTTTAGACTAACTACCTACTAGTTTCATTTTGTGACCCTTAGTTCTTGTATTGTGAGAGTTAGTAAATAATAAAACCCTATTCACATTCTCTTTGCTATTTATTATTTCATAAACCCTTATCATGTCCATTGGGACCCTATGTTCAGGTGCAGATGTCAGAAGGCCTTTGGGTCCTCTCATGTGTACACAGGTGCGCACACATACACAAAGCTACCACCACTTAAACCTTATCATCATACTAGTAACATAAGCCAAGGACTGAAAATGGCTTTGCCCACTGGGAAGCTGCGCAGTGATCTGGAGCAGACTAACCCGCTACCCACAACAGTGCTCTGGCTAGGATATGGTGGTAAATTAAATTACTCTTGGTTTCCCTCAGGATTAGTCGCTGGTCATTAAATTTACTATTGCTTAGCCACACAACTCTGCAGGATTAGTCATTGGTGTTGGGGTTGAGGCATACTTGGAAGAAGAAGGACCACATTGCTGGTGCCCCACCATACCTTTTCCAGTGTGGATGAAGTGTTGGCATCTTCTCCAAGGCTGAAAATACAGCACTGTTTTGCAAACAGTAAGTCTCAGGAACAATCATTTTTAAAAGTTTTGCTTAACAACATAAGTCATCTTAATAGTAATAGCTAAAAAATGTTAGGCGTAGTCCAGGACACATTTTGGGGATCCATTATACCTATCTCAAATAGTAAAAGGCCTTCAGACAACAACACACCTCCAGGCACGTTGTTGTTTAATCTCTACAACATTAAGGCAGTCATACGTTAAAGTTCCTGATATGCTAGCACATAGCAGTGAATTGCATTTCCAGTGAGTGATCTGAAAACAAAAAGTACTTTTTTCATTTGTTTTTGGAACTTCTGAAGATATTCAACATGTAGACAACAAGTTTGAAAAGTTAAATAAGAGGATTTAGGTACTCATCATGTTTATAAATAGAAGGAATGAATGTGCTGTGTTGGCCAATACAAAAAGACAGCCTACTCCTTTTGCAGCTTTGAAGTTGTAAGAAATGGATGCTGACCTTATTGGTAACGGTGCTTTGTGATCTGTTGTTGAAAACTAGGTGGTGATGGTGAGGATGTTATGAAAGGAGTTTATCATTGAATTACCTTTGCTTCAGTTATTTGAAAAGATTTGCCTTATTTAGATTTAGATCTGTGCGTCAGTCAATGATTTCCCCAATGTCAGGGGTGGGCTTGACTATCTCTGTTGAGTACTCCCCCTTCTCCACCAGCTTTGAGTATTTGATGATCCTGGCTAGTTTTTCAGAGGCTGGTCATTAAAAATAGGTCAGTGTTCTTGGATTTGAAAACTGCCTGTTGGGTTTGAAAAGTGTGAAAATCTTGTTGACCTTGTTTGTCTAATCAACCTTTGTAAACACAGAACTGTCCAAAGATTAGAAACCACAGTGAAGCTGTCTTGAAGGACTCAGCAAAATCAGCTGCTTATGTTCAAATATTGTAAATAAATATGGATTTTTATTTCCTCAGTTAAAAAAAAATTAAGACCTGGATGCTCTGCAAAAACTTTAAAACAGTGGTTTAAAAAATACACACTCCACCAGTATATTTAAAAAACGTATCTGTCAGAACCTTAGCTCCATTGATTTCAGTGAAGCTAAACCAAATTTTATCATTTGATGATCTGGCTCTTAGTTACCTTACCTATGCCTGTTCTTAATAAGTTGCACACCCTTGCAGATCTGCGACTGGTTTCCTGACCCTACATATCTACAAACACAGGGCTCTACTACTTGAGCAAATGCAATCTCGCTCCTAGATCAGACCACATAGGAAGATCAATGTGAAAGAGTCAGCACTTGTCACATCTGTGAGAACATAGAGGCTTGTTCTTTTCACTGATGATTTTAATTTGCTGTTAAAGCTTGCTTTGCACATGCTAGTACTGCTTTGAAATGGGTGTTTTCTAGATGGAACATGTCCAAAATGAACTCAGCAGATTATAAATCTCTCACAGAAGTCAACAGAAGGGTAACTTGGCTCCCTTAGTTCAGGCTGTCATCTTCAAAACATTAGGCACATGTGACATTTAAAGCACTAATGTGAATAAGACAACCTGTGTGTTTAAGTCCAGGCAGAGTTGGACACCAAATTTCCTTTTGCATTTATGCTGCAGATACTATCTAAATATTACACTGTAGCCAGATCACTGGCACAGACTGTAAAGGCACACACTGCTTTGAAAGGTTTTTTTGGATGCTAGATTATAATGTAGGTATCCTTCATATTAGTGCAATTAATAGAGTTGTCATTACTGTTGGGTAATATCTTAAAAAAATTGTGATAGTTGCCTTTGCATGTCTAGTTTTTTATTAAGTGGCTTTGCTGACTCTATTTTACCTATTTTTATTCCAGGGGGAAAACAGCATCCTACCCATAGCAGCATGAAGAGTTTGTTCATATTAAATAAAAAGTAATATTCCTAGCAGAAAGTACATAGTCTTGAGACCAAAAACAAAGACCAAGCCATTTATAAGTAGTGTTCGTTTGTTCTGTGATAGCACCAAGGAGCTCTGGTAACAGACCAGGGTTCCTTGGACATTGGTTATAGCTTTCTAATGCATTATGTGGTAGGCTGGAGGTTGTGATCTGTTGTCTGCATCTTCCAGGAAGGAAAGTTACTTTAAAAAAACAGTAACCCCAAATCCCCATTTTTACGTGATTTAAATGAAACACCACTAATAGGTGTATGTGTATGTGTATATATGTATGTGTGTGTGTCTGTGTGTGGGTGGATAGATAGAGAGATAGATAGATAGATAGATAGTGGTGTTTCATTTTAATCATGGAAAAATGTGGAATTGAGGTTACTTTTTTAACTGAAAATTGGGGATATTCTTAAACCAGAGAAAACCAGGATTGCTGGTTATAAGGCATCCGCTCCTCCACTGAAAGGACGATCTATATCACAGATCACATCTGATGAAGTAGGCATGGAAATTTATGCCTCTCTGAACCAGTTAGTCTCTAAGGTGCCACCTTGCCCTGCCTTCTGCCTGACTTTAGGCTGGCACAGTCAACTACCTCTCTCCACAGATCACCATGTAAGTAGAGGAACAGTTTCCAGGAAGGGGTTCACTGCTTCCCTTCCAGTACAGGTAGGAAGGGGAGAGATGAGACCCTTGAGCTCTGCCTGCTTTTCTTCTCTTCACCTGCTCTGAAGAGTAGCACCATTAAGCTGGTATGGAGCTTGTGGCAACTGGGGTGTCGTAATGTAACGTGTGCTAAGACAGAAGACTTCTCCCAGTCAGTTCTACTTCCACAGTTACGCTTCCTCCCCCGCCCTTCCATGACTTCCTTGGTGCGGCCGGTGCTCACGCTGTCCCACTGTAAGTCAAAAGCTGGTCCTAAGGCAGGCTTCACCAGGCAAAGTCCCAATCCAGCCATTGGTCAGCAGGTTTTTTCTTTTTCTTTGGTGCACACAGTGGGAGGGATTCTTCCTGTGCTACAGCTCTCGTGTGCTACCACAGTAGCATAAAGGGGCTGTGAAAGCCTGTATTCAGATTCTTACCTGCAGGAACATAACAGGACTCCTCTGCTGCCAGTGGCATGGCCAGCCACCAGATGCAGTTGTAGCTGTTTTTGTCAGCATCCCCCTTTCCCTCCCACTCCAAAGGCAGTGCTCTGGTCATGCCCTCTCCCCCCAGTTATGCTACTGCTTTCCAACCACCAAACTACTTGGGCTTTTACTTCAGTGCTGCCCCTCTGTTTCCCCTCCTGCCTTTCAGTACCATCTATATTCAAAAACCTTTCATCTGCATGCTTTCCACCCAGAATAGGGAAACCAGAGTGGTGCTTTCCAGCCAGTGAGCTGGCAGGGCAGGAGGCTAGAGGTGAAAACTGGTGTTTGAAGTGAGCCAGGTTGCATCCTGGAGTACAGGATGAATTGTGGACAAAGGGATGGGTCAAGATGGAGGTGGTGTGAGGAACACCCCCGCATCAACACTCCTCCTTAACCACTCTTCCGCTTGGTGCTAATCACTTACAATTAAGAATGTAAGTGCCATACTGGGTCAGACCAAAGGGCAGTGGTGACACGTAGGGGGTGCAGAGGGGTGCCTGTGCACCCCCTGAGAGTGCAGGTGCACTCCACTGCCCACTTAGGCGATGGGCGGGGGGGGCAGGCAGGAGTGCCGGTGCCCCACCCCCATGCAAGCGTCAGCTGGGGAGTGGGGGTGTCAGGAGAAGCACCACTGCCTCGCTCGTGCTTCCTGGTTGGCGCGATCGACTGTAGGGGGGATCCCTCCCCCCTGGTCAATGAGATCGGCTGCGGGGGGATTCCTCCCCCAGTCGCTGGGGGGGCACATGCCCCCCCTGACTCAGGAGGCACCAGTCGCCCATGCCAAAGGGCATCTAGCCCAGTATCCTGTCTCTGACAGTGGCAGAAGCGAATGATAAAGAGAGAGCACTAAACAGGATAGATCTAGTGCAGTGGCAGTATTGCTAACCCCACCATGCCAAAAATCATGAGACAAACTCTTAAAAAATCCAGAAATTGGCATGTAAATCATGAGATGCTATTTTTAGAGTGTGTGTGTGTGTGTGTGTGTGTGTGTGTGTGTGTGTGTGTGTGAAAGAGAGAGAGAGGGGGGCAGTTATTTGTGAAGGTGTGGGGGCTGTGGGTGTGTGTGTGGGGTTTGGAGCCCAGGGAGAGAGATGCAAGGTACTATGGGTCAGGAGTGAGAGGCAGCAGCAGGGCTGGGGAGGCTGTGGCTTGGGAGTGAGGAGCAGAGACAGACACAAAGACAGCACCCAGCTGGTAAGTGGAGGGGAAGGGGCAGGGGTGAGGGGGAGATTGAGGCCCCCACAGTGAGGGAGGGAGTGAGGCAGGAGCAAGGGCTGGGGTGAATGGGGCCCTGGGACCAGGGTGGGTCATCCAGAGGCACAGAGGGGCATGGCTCCCTGCAGCTCTGTGCACCCCTGGGGGAGGCAGGGGATGCAGGGCACACTGACTGCACAGCATGTGCCATGCCTGCCTGGTGGCAGAAAGGATGCTGGCGTCACATGGCTGAGCTCCTGGGGCAAAAGCATCAGGGCGCAGAGCCCCAGCCTGCAGCAGACAGTCTGTCTCTGCCCCAATGGGGGGCACATGCCCTCCATGCCTCCCTCAGGGGTGTGCACCCCCTGCCTCTGGACAACCTGCCCTGGCACCAGGGCCCCCTTCACCCTAGCCCCTCCTTCTGGCCCACTCCCTCCCTCACTGCAGAGGCCTTGATCTCCCCCTCTTCCCCTCCACAGACTTAACAGCTGAGAAAATCTGGAGATTTGAGAGTTTGATCAGGAGATCATGAATCAGAGTTATTTTGACTTAGAAATCCTGAGTCTCATGATGTTTTTGTGACAATTAGCATTATTGTATCAAACTTTTGACCCCATGGGCCAGATAAGTGGCACAGAACCTACCTATCTGTGGGCTGGTCTGCCTTATGTTCCAGCATTGGGTCCTAAGGAGGCCAGCACTTCCCCTTCCCCTCACTGCATACTGGGATTGGGTCCTGGGTAGGGAAGTACCACCCCCTCTCATATGCTGGGATTGGGTTCCTGGGATCTAGCACTATCCTCTCCTGCCCTCCTGTATGCCAGGTACTGGATATAGTATGCAGGGCTAGAGGGTGTCCATGAGTGCAAAGATTTGGCAGCAAGGGAGCAGTGCCACTGTTCCCCTGCTGCCAAATTTCTGGATCCATGGGGAGTCCTGCAGGCTGCATCTGGCCCATGGGCTGGAGGTTGAGCATCCCATACCTAGAGTGACCTATCCCTTATTTAATACCCTCCCAGTTATCCACCACTTATTGTCAGAGGTGCCACAGGAAACATCTCTGACCCTTCTTTTCAATATCCATTAATAGATCTCTCATCCATGAATTTATCAGTCCCTTTCTGAACTTGGCTGTGCTATCTGCTTCTACAACCTCCTGTGGCAATGAATTCCAGAAGTTAACTATACGTTGCATAAAAAAGTAATTGCAATTGTAATAGTAAGTACAATTACAGTTATAATTTTCCAGCACTATTCACTGTGGGATTTCCAAATCCTTTAAAGTAAATTCATGCACATAATACTCCAGGGAGGGAGGTATATTTTTATTAAGCAATGTTGCATTGGTGTCTTCAAATTCCCTGGGCCAACCAATGCAGAGTGAATGTCTCCCTGTATAGGTCCTTCAGCACCTTTAAAAATCTGGCTATAAGCCATAAGTGGGGGAAAATTTTTAAAAAATCCCTGGACGCTATTGTAAATCGGAATATATTTAATAAACTTTTGTAATTCTACATGATTCTTGATTCCAACTGTTTGAGGAAACAGGCAGAGTTCACAAAATCTGCTGCCCCTTGTAGCTGAATTTTTAGAGAGTTTGTTTCAATAAAAACTTGGGCAGACTGACCTGTACAAGAATTTTGAGTCAGCCACCAAATTCATGAACTTTGCCGTCAGGTCAGCTCTACATAGTTTGTAACCTTGTGCTCTGACAGATCCTTAGAATGCTCTTAAAGAATCACACTTATTGCAACACACAAATGTCACATATCAGCACAGGTCTGTCCTATCTTGATAGACAGATGAAAGCACCAGGGCTTTTGAGGCTTGGTTTAAATAATCTGACCCCCCCCCTCTACAATGCCTTCCAAAATCACTCACCCAATTCTAATAAGAACAGTGCAAAGTGTGCAAGTTGTCTTGGCACTGCAGCTCAACATCTTGTCACATTGCACTATTCTGTTGACTGTTCTACCCTTGGAGAGTGTTTGATAAAATCCCAGAAGCACTCTTCTGGGTCAGGCAACCACAAAAGCAATTCCCTTTGTTGTTGGCAGTAGGAAAATAGATTACACAGAGATGGGCATCTTGGAACTAATCAGCTAGTTTGACTCAAAGAGGGCTGTACGGATGAAAGCCAGCAGTGTCTTGCAAACCCAGTTGCAGAGACTCAGTTATTATTTCCCTTGTTTGGCTTCTGGCTGCCGGAAGAAAATAAAGGCTGCAAAATGTGGTTTGGGGGGGAAAAAAGTGGATTTTAGTGGAAATAATCAGGTTAAAAAAAGTGGGGAAGAATCAAATGGGAGTATTAGGCCTCAGTTAATTGCAACCCCCTTTTTATAGGAAACCTAAATACACTGATAAAATGCAAAATGCTCCCAACAAAATCTGTTGCTCTCAGCCTTTTCCTTTGCTACGCACCACCCTCTCCATGCCCTCCCCATTCCACTGGTTTCTGCTTGTAGTATCCAACTGCCTCACAACCTTTCGTGTGAGATCACCGTGATATAGAGAAGTGGTGTTATCCTTCATTTTACACACACAGAAGAAATGGTGAAGCAGGCATAGGGACTGGCCTACACACTTAAGCTAGTATAACTGTATTTATTTAGACTCATGTGAGGCTCAACATAATGGATGATACAGCAAATACAATTCAATTTCAGAAGCGTTAAGTCTATTCCACTAAAACCTGGCCACTTGGCCAGCATGCTGCCTACCACCTCCATCTCCTGAGACCCTGTCTAACAGATGTCTTTAGCAGAATTCCTGCAAAGTCACCAGACTTCAGCTATTCAGCATGAGCACGCTCTTTGGCTATACTGGAATAAATCCTCCATGTTATCTTAAAGTACAAGGGGATTTTTGTGACTTACTTTACACCATTTCCAAAGCAGTGTAAATTCAGGCAGAAAAAGGCTCACATACCAGTGACCACATGAGCTGTTTTATATTGGTTTACATTTTTTTTGTATCATAACTCTACTGGTTTAATTTTGTAGCCACATCCCAAGTTTATGAAGACACAAACTACTTACCCACAGGATAAAAGAGGATGGGGCTTTACCATGCATCAGTTGCTGCACAGTAACTGCTCACAGGAATGGTCTTACCCCGAGGTATGCAGAAACCAAGCTGTGGTAACGTATCTTTTTCCTTGAGAGCTAAGCTCCATCCTTTTCTGCCCTGTGGTAAACTGTTTCACATGTCCATATCCCCAGTGACCTGGCAGAGCAGGAGAGAGGAGCCCAAATTTCAAGGTCTGTTCATTAAACAATGACTTCTTAGCTCAAGTGGGAAGATAAACATTCCCACATGAAAACTCAGATCCTTTTGCTAAGTAACCATGTGCTCTATTTTTATCATCATTTCTCTGTCACTGTGCTCCTTTAGACTCTCAGTTGGCACTCTTCTGTTTGCTCTTTTGTAAAAAATAAATAAATAAATAAAATAAAAAAAAATGGTTCTGAACTTGGATCCAAAGGCTCCTGAACTTTGAGAGGTTTCATAGATTTCATAGACATTAGGGCTGGAAGGGACCTCGGAAGATCATCGAGTCCAGCCCCCTGCCCAAAGGGCAGGAAGTCAGCCGGGTTCATAGGATCCCAGCAAGATAAGCATCCAGTTTGCTCTTGAAGGTGTTCAATGTGGGTGCTTGAACCACCTCCGGTGGCAGGCTGTTCCAGACCTTGGGGGCTCCGACAGTAAAGAAATTCTTCCTTATGTCCAGCCTGAAACGGTCTTGTAGTAGTTTATGACCATTTGACCTAGTCGTCATCCCTTGGGGTGCTCTGGCGAACAAACGTTCCCCCAGATACTGGTGGTCACCCCTGATAAACTTGTAGGTGGCCATCAGATCACCCCTGAGCCTGCGCTTTTCCAGGCTAAAGAGCCTCAGGGCTCTCAGCCTGTCATCGTAGGGTCTGCTTCCCTGACCTCTGATCATGCGTGTGGCTCTTTTCTGGACTCTCTCAAGCTTCTCCACATCCTTTTTGAATTGTGGAGCCCAAAACTGGACGCAGTACTCCAGCTGCGGCCTCACTAAGGCCGCGTACAAGGGGAGAATGACGTCCCGGAATTTGCTTGAGAAGCATCTATGGATGCAAGCCAGCGTTTTGGTCGCTTTACTAGCCGCAGCATCGCACTGCAGGCTCATGTTCATCTTGTGGTCAATGATGACCCCCAAGTCTCTTTCTTGCCTAGTGTTGGCCAACATAGCACTGCCGAGCCTATAAGGATGCTGCGGGTTTTTCTTCCCAAGGTGGAGAACCTTGCATTTATTGGCGTTGAACACCATCAGATTCTCGTCCGCCCACTTGCTGAGCCTGTTTCTGGTCTGCATCCTGATTTTTTAGCTTTTTCTCAATTCCTTTAAATTTTTTTCCAGCTGTGTTTTGATGATGGAAGCCTTGTGTAAAATTAAAAAAATTAGGTAGAAAAAATTTCAAAAATGTTGTTAGACCATTGGTTTGTTTGCATAAGTGCTGCCTGGGAAAAAGCTTTGATTAGAGCCTTGTTACACCTTACACTGTGAACCCCACAAATATCGATGGGTGTTAGTGCTAGCTTGGAATTAGGAGCAGTCATACCCTTGGTCTAGAAACCTTCTCTGACTGTCCCACACTTGCACAGCTGTGATTTGTCACTAGAGGCCTGGTGAGCAGGGGCAGGCTTCTAGCTCTGCTTTACTGGTGGGGGGGTGAGAGATCCTGGGATACTGGAGGACTTCAGCTTGGGCAGCACATCTGTGGGGGTGGCCCCACTTTAATGGAACAGGACCTGGATAGTGCAGATCAGACATAAACCACTTTAAGATGTTAATGTGCGGATAATCCAGGGGTTAAGAGCTCCAGAAGCCACCCATAAAAGTACCATGTAACAAGAAGCCACCCATAAAAAGTACCATGTAACAAGACCCTTAGATGGTAATCAATAAGGCCCTAATCCAAAACCCATTAAAGTCAATGGAAAGACTCAGACTCAATAGATTTTGGAGGAGGACCTTACAGGAAAAGTGATTAGGCTAATAATGTTTTCTTTTTTTCTGTCTTTTTCCCCTCTTTCCTCCATCTAGCACAATAGGTTTGTGTTCCAAGCGAGAGGACTGGGAATCGGGTGTCTTGGGTTCAATATTCTGTCTTTGTCACTGTCTTTGCTATGGCAACACCTGTCTGTGGTGGTGTGGGGGGGTGCTGGAGGGGGTCTTCAATCTCCCCTGTAGCACTGATGGCCTCTCCCACACCATCCTTTTCAAATATCTGGATCTGCCCATGTATAGGAATATTTATACTTGTGTAAATGATTCTCAGCTAGGCATCTTTTCACTGGAATAGCTGTGTCTACATTATACTGCTTTAATTATATCAATTTCTAAGTGTACATATAGAGAGGTAGTTAGCCATGTTAATCTAAAATCAGGCAGAAAGGAGGGAAGGTCAGCACCGTAGGCTCCTTCTACATGTTACAGGTATTGTGCAATTACCTGGAAACCAGTGACACATGCAAAGTAGGTATCACACTATAAAAAGCTCCACCTAGCTATGAAGTTAGACCTCAAAAATTTGTACTAACTTAATAGCTGATTGCCCCTGAGCTTTAATTTTCATGTGTAGCAGGGTCTCCCCTGTGGCTGGGAGCCCCATCAACTAACAGGCTGCCAGCCACAGAGATGCAAACCCCCAAACCCTGGGGATCATGGCTGCTGGTGTAGGGGGAGCCCAGGATTGAGCTCCCCCTACACCAGCAATAAGGTGTGATTGGATCGAATATGCAACCCCAGGTGTGTCATGGTAGGAGGCGTGATTGTGTGGGTCATGCAGTAGATACAATCGCTCTTTTACTTGCACATGTAGAGGGGGCTTTATAAGGACATAAGCTTTCATAGGTAACACCCTTACTTCTTCAGATGCTTTGAATGGATTTACAGAGAGCAGGGGTACTAAACAGAAAGGAATAAAGTCATTTAAATACAAAATGATAGGTAAAGGGGGAAGGAAAGGATGGGGTGGCACTGCTGAGAGAGGTGAAGGTCAGTTGAAGAGATCAAAAGAGGTAAATAAAGCAGTTAACTCATTGAGGGACATAAGGTTTATAAAAGCTAGTCCAGCTAATGGGATAAGAATCCAGAGTCTGTGCTGAGACCATATTTGACACAGTCCTGTCTGTGGATGATTTTTTATTATGCAATTTCACATTTGAGCCACTTTTAAAAGTTTTTTTGTTTGAAGAACAGCCACTCTGGGGTCAACGATGGACTGCCCAGGGAGGTTAAAGTGTTCAGCCACAGGCTTGTGTGTCTTTCTGGAACTGGTGTCAAAACAGTGTCCATTAATTCTGTTATATAGGGATCATTCTGTCTGCCCAATGCAGGTAGCGGAGGGATACTAAAAACAGGTGATGGAGTATAGGACATTGGTAGAGGAGCAGGTGAATGAACCCCAGATGTTATAATCCAAGCTGTTTGGTCCAGTGATGATGTGGTCTATATTGTGTAGCTGGCAAACGTGTATCTGGGTTTGGAGCAAGGCCTTCTTTGGTGAGCAAGGAGGTTTGGTGAGCATAGGAGGTTTGAGGTTGGGAGCTGGCTGTAAGCTAGGACAGGCTTTTCTCCCCAAGACTATGTTGAAATGGTTGTCATTTTCCAGGAGGGATAGGAGGTTATTTTAATGATGTGTCCGAGATGCTCAAGCTGGGGGCTGTAGGTGACAACAGGAGGGATTCTGTTATCCTTGTATTGGATTTGAAATTGTAGCAGGTCAGAGTGGGATCTGAGTCTGGGTGTGTTAATTTGAGTGGCTACAGCTTTGGGATTGTATTTTAAGTGTAGGAATCTCCCCTTCAGGTCTTTAAGGCATGCATCCCAGTCAGTGGGATTAGAGCAGATACAGTGGTAACATAGATCCAGTGATATGCTTAGGATAAACCCTGCTGACTTGGAGGTAGCTGTTGCTGTCAGTTGATTTCTGATACAATGTGGTGGTGCTGTAACCATTGCTTAATTTCTGAGTGGTGTCCAATGAATTAATTTGTTGGGTGTGGTATTCATGAGTCAGTTTGATGGAGGGAGGGAACTTGTTAAAGTGACAGCAGAAAACAAAGTCTGCCAGTCCTAAGTCTTCATCTTTACTGCAGAAAGGGGTGCTTTTTACATCTAGTGGAGAAAAAATAGAGGTAGTTTTTTCTCCTTAATGTAGTTTGCTGGGTTTATCTTGGTCAGTTACAGTGAAATAAACTACAAAATAAACTACAGTGGATTTCACATTGACATAATTATCTCAAGCTAGGCGAGGGGTTTTTTTTTGCTACAAATGCCAAGATGTTCTGTGACTTTGGGA
>NW_005842385.1:1032336-1034900 GCF_000455745.1 Alligator sinensis | reverse complement strand
AGAGTCGAATCATCTCTCTTAGTCTGTAAAAAGAAAATTCTATTGCTTTTGCTTCACAATGTGGGGTATTTCATTTTTCATAAAATTTGCTCCTATGGAGAAGGCTATTATATCCTTAAGGATGTTAAATAGTGTATAGGTCTTTTGCTAACTGTTTGCACAGGGGTGCAAATATAGGCCTTCATTATTACACAGAGCTCTGTGCATGAAACACTCCTCCCATTGCCCTAAAATAGGGGGCATGGCTAGAGGCTTGTTCATAGATTCATAGATGTTAGGGTTGCAAGGGACCTCAGTAGGTCATTGAGTCCGACCCCCTGCCCTGGGCAGGAAAGTCAACTATGACTTCAAGATCCCTTTCCGGTGCTGTGCTGCAGAGAAGGTTATCCCCCAGCCTGTACGTGTGTTGGTGGATCTCTTTGCCCAGGTGCAGCACTCTGCACCTGTCTTTGTTGAACTGCATCCTCTTTCTTTCTGCCCGTTTTTCCAACCTGTCCAGATCTGCCTGGATCCGTTCCCTACCCTCTGGTGTGTTAACTTTGCCCCATTATTTGGTATCATCTGTGAACTTAGACAGGGTGCTCTCCACGCCCTCGTCCAAGTCACTGATGAAGACATGGAATAGCACCGGTCCAGGGACCAAGCCTTGCGGGACTCCACCGACCACATCTTTCCAGGTTCATATCGACCTGTCCACCATCACTCTCTGGGTGAGACCCATCAGCCAATTTGGCACCCACCTGACCGTGTAGTCATCTACATCACAGCCTGTCAGTTTATTTACGAGAACAGAACGAGATACTGTGTCAGAGGCCTTTTTAAAGTCTAGGTAGATGACATCTACCTCGACTCCTGTGTCTAAGCATTTTGTAACCCAGTCATAAAAAGAAACAAGGTTATTCAGGCAGGATCTACCTACAATGAATCCACGGTGATTTCCTTTCAGCATTATTTCCCCTGCTGGGCTACCACAAATGTGATCCTTAATGATTTTTTCTAGAGTTTTCCCAAGGATAGCGGTGAGACAAACTGCCCTGTAGTTTCCTGGGTCCTCCCTCCTCCCCTTCTTGAAAATAGGGACCACATTGGCCCTTTTCCAGTCCTCTGGGACCTGTCCGGAGCACCATGAGTGCTTTTTTGTCTTCAGAACAGCTCTTTTGGGCTGAGAGCAGTGAGCATCTTCCAGGCTGCTCTTTAATATATAGATTCTCTACTTTCTCAACCACAGCTTCATTAGCAGGTTAACCCAGGGGTGGGTGAAATATGGCTTGCACACCCCCCCTGCCCCTCACTTCCCCCACCTACCCCCAGCTAGCTCCCAGGATCTAGCACTTGGGCAGTTCCCACATGTGCACACCCAACCCACCCCACACCTGAACCATGCATCTTACACCTGACCATACCCACACACACTTACACCCTGCACACACACCACAACCCCACCATACCCACACACCCTCACATCCCCCCCCACACACACACACCCTCCAGCTATATACCACACACTCTCCCATGTACATCCTCCTACCCCCTCCACACAATATACAAGAGTAAGACTTTATTTTGAGCTATTATATTCAATTGCCTCTATATACACTACACAAACGCACATGAATCAGACAAAAACACATTTTTAATAAAATTAAAATGTTATAGTAGATGTTTGAATTTTAGTATACAATTTGTTTTTATCTGTACTTTTAAAAAATAATTTCTTTTGAAAGATTTTGTGTTGGCCCCAACTCAACTGGTTTCACACCTTTCTCAGGGAAGTCTGATGCCCCTGAAGCCCCCACCAATGGGCCAGGTTGTTAGAGGGGTCAGAACCCCTCGTTACTTGATGGGTCATGCATGCCTGTGCCTTGTGGCCTGGAGGGCAGAACTTCTGGGGCCCCAGGGGCAGGCCATGCACCATAAGGGTGGGCCCTGTGGAGGGGCAGTGTTTCCCAGTCTAGGGGTGCACCTTCTGATGTCAAGGGCCATGTGATGGGGGCAAGGGATTCTGGGACCAACATGGTGGCAAGCAAGGTAAGGTTTGGTGTCAGGTTGGTGTACCTTCTTATGTCACAGACCATGTGACAGGGTGGGACAATATACAACAGTAAGACTTTATTTTGAGATATTTTATGGTGTCAGGTGGGCGGTCCTTCTTATGTCATGAACCATGTGACAGGGTGGGACTTCTATTTCCAAGATGGAAAGCCACCTCCCCTCCCAAAAGGAGTACTCCTAGGGCAAGGAGAGGGACTTCTGGTGGCAAAGGTCAAGGGTTAGGTGTGGGATTCACGGTCCCAAGATGGTGACCAGGGGGCAGGGCTTATCAGTTTGACAAAGGGTATGCTCTTGTGGCCCTCAACAGCTCACCAAAACGTAATAAGTGGCCTTCCAGTTGAAATAATTGCCCACTCCTGGGTAATGCACAGCATGCTCAGATCCACCTTCTTTTCCCCTACTCTTCCTCATCTGGCCAATAAAAGTCAAGTGAGTAAAACAAACCAAACACTAGAGAAAATACAGAGAAGCTACATATTCATAATGCTAGAAATTCATAGCAGTGTTTACTA
>NW_005842385.1:1004592-1032326 GCF_000455745.1 Alligator sinensis | reverse complement strand
GTAAAAAGCAAGCCAGGCTGAGTATAAAACCTGGAGGAGGGGAAGAAGAATCTTGCATTTTCATTATCATGCAGGCTTTAGAGGTTGCAAAGGCTGAAAACCATGATTTTGTTCATTTGTTGACTGCGAGCTGTGAATGGTTTGGTGAAGAGGTCCTAATCCTAGTGCCAAATCTGGCAATGAAAGGCAGCAAATACCACTCCCCCGGCCACATTTCCTTCCCTAGTGACTACATGCAGGAAAGCAAGTCGAAAAACTGAAACCATTAATGTTTTGATAAACCATATGGCTCTCTTGCAAGGCCATCTGATTGTATTTGGTTCTATTAGTACATTTCTTTTATTGCCAGTTGAAAATGATAGGGCTGCTGCCTATCTGTTCAGTAATTGTCTTTCCCTCTGTGTTGATTGGCATATTGGCAGATGATAGATGGCTTCAGGCTGCAATGTTAAAGGCCCATGGCTGATGCTTTGACATTGCTAGTGTAAAGTACTGGGTTAGCCCTGGACAAAAATGTACTGTATGTGTGTGCACATGCCATTAATTTTATTGAGATAGCCAGCCCATTGTTCTCACTCAGATCTTACATGCTACAATATTTCATCAGGCATTTTCCTTTGCAACAGGGAGGCCAATGTAATACTTGCAAAGGGGCATTTTATGTGGATATTTGTTTTCTGTAAGTGTATAAAGAGATAGATATCTAGATGTCTGATAAATGCCTCATAAAACAGCTTGCCTCTCTGTGGAGATTTGCAGCTGTTTTTACATGGCAAAGCATTGCAGTGTTCATTCATCATTCCTTCCTCAAGGAAGTCTTTCTTCTGTTTTATATTATCTTGCTTTTTAAAGACAAGTCAAATGTTAGAATTTGATTCTTGCTTCCACATGACCAACATATGCCATTACTCATTGTGTCTACTTCTTAGTGGCTGTTATGGAAAAATGACAGCATAATAAAGTGTGAGGCTTGGTTGACTCAAGTTTTTTTGGAAGATGTACACTTGAACTTCAGTACCATTGCTGGATACATGACCTGAATTTATGATCATCTAGGTCAGGTCTAGAGATCATTTTCCTCGTGCTATAAATCCATTAATCTCAAAATCTTCCCAGGGGAGAACCATCATTCTGTGCAGTCATTGAGATATACTCTCCTCCTGCCATACATGCTATCAAATTAACAAAAAACAATTATTCATTTTGCATGTCTCTCAGATCCTTGTTCTCCAGGACCAGTCCTGCCATCTTTGGATATATAAAGTAAAACCTTTTTCTCTGAGTAGTCCCTGATTCCAGGCATACTCAATAAACATAAGGGTGGCAGCACTTACACACAAGAGATTTTGTTGATGATAAAAATGATGTCACATCTGTATATTATGTGGTGTCATTATCATCATGGTGTCATTTTTTCTTGATACATGCACACATACATACATGTGTGGGGGGATGTGCACATACATGCATGTGTGTGTATGTATAAAGAGAAAAAATATTATTATTACTGCAAATACTAGGAGTACTACTATTATTTTCTTCCCTCAGATGTGAGTGTATACCAATTGACAAATGCATCTTTGAATCATAGAATCATAGAAAACTAGGGTTGGAAGGTGCCTCAGGAGATCATCTAGTCCAACCCCCTGCTTGGACCATTCCCTACTAGATCATACCAGCCAAGGATTTGTCTAGCTGCGTCTTAAAAATCTCAAGGATGGAGAGTCCACAACCTCTCTGGGTAACCTGTTCCAGTGTTTTACTACCTTTCTCATGAGAAAGTTTTTCCTAATATCTAACCTAAATTTCCCTTGCTGGAACTTGAGATCATTGCTCCTTGTTCTGTCATTTGCCACCACTGAGAAAAGTCAAGCTTCATTTTCTTTGGAACCCCTCTTCAGGTAGTTGAAGGCTGCTATTAAATCCCCCCCTCAGTCTTCTCTTCTCTAGACTAAATAAGCCCAGTTCCCTCAGCCTCTCATCATAAGGTATGTGCTCCAGCCCCCAGCCATTTTTGTTGCTCTCCACTGGACTCTCTCCAAATTGTTCACATCCTTTCTGTAGTGGGGGGCCCAAAGCTGGACACAATACTCCAGATGTGGCCTCATTAGTGCTGAATAGAGGGGAAAAATCACTTCCCTCGATCTGCTGGTAATGCTTCTACTAATGCAGCCCAGTATTGGGCTATTGGCCTTCTTTGCAACAAGGGCATACTGTTGGCTCATATTCAGTTTATTGTGCACTGTAACCCCTAGGTCCTTTTCTGCAGAGCTGCTACTTAGCCAGTTGGTCCCCGGTCTGCAGTGGTACATGGGATTGTTACATCTTAAGTGCAGGACTTTGCATTTGTTCTTATTGAACCTTATGAGATTTCTTTTGGTCCAGTCCTCCGATTTGCCTAGGTCTCTCTCAATTCTAGCCCTACACCCCACTACACCCCTCAGCTTGTTGCCATCTCCAGACTTGCTGAGGGTGCACTCCATCCCATCTTCCAGGTCGTTGATGAAGACATTGAACAAAACCAGCCCCAGGACTGACACCTGGGGCACTCCACTTGATATTGAGCCATTGATTAGTACTCTTTGAGCCAGACAAATCAGCCGGTTTTCTATTCACCTTACAGTCTGTTCATCCAACCCATACTTCCTTAGCTTGCTTGCAAGTATGTTGTGGGAGACTGTATCAAAAGCCTGTTGCTCTGTGCACTTATGTCTCTGCTGTCCATCTCTTATCTGAGGTTATCTAACATGAGGCGCCGGTCACTGCCTCTAGCCAAATGCAACCAGGTATGAAAACAATACAAACTATTTATTTCTGATGGGATGGTAACAACAGATGTGAAGAACTCTGAGAGACCCCATTTGCAGTATGCAATAAGCAGCTATGTTGGACTGACAAAACCCAGTAACAGTACCACATATCCTTAGTGCTCTACTGGTGCTCTATATATAAAGTACTTACATTTTTCCACATATCTGCATGCAGAGTAATAAAGCAGTAGCTTGATTAAGGTAATCATTTTTAAAGTTATGTGTTTCTTAGGGTGATATCTTTTATTAGACCAACTCTGTAGTTGGGATAAAATTAGACAAGCTTTTGAGTGCAAAGTATTCTTCATCAGTCTCATAGTTGGTCCAATAAAAGAGATCACCCTAAGAAATTCTTGCCTCTTGCATAATTTCTGGACCATCACAGCTACAACATCACTCTACACTAAAAGTTATTCATGCATAATGCATTATACTCCAAAGGTACAGGATATTGCTCTACAATACAGCCATTTAACTCCTGATGGTTAGAGGGCAGAAGTTGTATAATCTATCCACCCATCTACTAAATTTCCATAGAGCTTTTCTCTGTAGTATTTGGATGTTGATAAGCAACGTAACTAGGAAATGCAATGCTGTAACAGAACAGCTGGAAGAAGTTTTTAGGTAGGGGGTGCAACCCAGTGCTTGGATCTCAGGATGCAGAGCTCAACATTCCCATCTTCTGATCTAATTAACAAGGCACTAGGGTTTCCTGAATTCCTTCCAAGAATGTGACTGAGCTAGACCTGCCTCTTTTTTTGTACTCTGTTCATTTGTGTGAGATCTAAGTAGGGATTAATTTGCTGCCTAGGAGAAGTCAAGCAAGGTCTCTGGAGCCTGTTACTATACTCTCCTCTGAAAGTATGTAAATAACGCCATTAGACCACACACATGCTTCCTTCATGTTGGAAGTTCCCTGTAGGGCCAGGCAGCTCTGCAAGCTTGCACTCATTGTAATTATGATTAGTGGTATAGCTGGAACATCTGCTTGAAACTCCAGTTTGGGGACTGAGGCCCCATTGGGCTACATAGTGTATGTTTTATTTAATAATTTAGGATTCCTTTACAAAGCCTTTTAAATGGGATTTCTTTGGAAACCTTTCCTCATGAAGGTGATAGGTTCCTTGCTGCACTGATAGGAAGGAGTTGCTTTCTACACTCATGGTTGTTTTGAGGTGCATGTGAAGTTTGGCCAACTACTGAGAGTAGGCTGGGTGTTCCCATGCATTTCCTGTCATCTTCGTAGGCACAAGGCCCATGCTTGCAGATGCACCAAAACCCTGTTGAGTAGGTATTTGGGGAAAAGGGATATGTTGCTGGTTCAGCCAGTGCCAAATTCCAGATTACTAATTAGAAATCAATCTGCCTGAAACCCAAGTGGGGCAGGGTGCAGAGGACAGGTTCTCCTTGGTGTCTCCCCTTCCAACACACATCTGCAAGCCATGGAGATGCTGGGGAGGGGAAAGATGTCCCTCCCCAGGGACAAAACAGACAAGAAGGGGTGCAAGATACAAGGGGTGGGAGGACATTGTGGGGGAAAGCAGTAGAGCTACTTTCTAGTAGGCCTCAGTTTGCTACTCTCTGAACTGCTTTTATGAACCCAGTATACAGGCCCAGGTATACTAATGGTTTGCATGAAAGTTTGATTAAAAAATTATGATTATTTGTTAATGTTTCTTTGGCTCAAGAATCTGTAACATTTTTCTCTATAGCTCATTTTATCCAGAGATCCAAACCATTTTACAAAGGAGGGATCATTGTATTGCCTTTCTATAGATGAAGAAACTGAGGCTCAGGGAGGCTTGCTGTCACAGAGTTCAGATAAGATGGTCCAAGCAGAAAACAGAAAAGACTGGGATTGGGGAGTGGGGCCAGAGGTGGTGTTTGTTTTGTTTAGTTTTGTTATCCCCTCTCCCTGAGATGTAAATCCAAAGAGGCTTTGGCGTCTACACAGTTAAAAAAAGAAGTGTAAACTTGCCATTAGGCTTATGTGAACATTTGTCCTGCATGTACTTCTTGGCATGCTTTATGTTAAGCGCAATGTGCTGCTGTCACTGAAACATGTTCAAAGGGAATTCTTCACGTTCTTTTCAAGAGGTCTTAAAGTTAAGAAAAACAAATTCCTTTTTGGTTCTGGACTCAGATTTTCCAAGTTCTTTTCATGTTCTTTCAAATTGTTTGTATGTTTCTAGGAATCTAATTTTGATCTTCTCATCAAGACATGTCCTGACTGAAACTAAAGAACAGCATGGCAGAATTAATACGTATCTCTTAAGAGGGGCCTGTCCTCCAACCCAGTGTTTCCCCTTTTTTATTACAGTTGCTCAGTCTGACTTTCACAACCAGACATATTAGTAAACATGTAAAACAGCAGTGCCCAACAGCCCCGTTTGGGCCATACTACTTCACTAGGCAAGAATTTCTGGATCATTTTGTAGGAAAACTGTGGAAACCAGCTTCAATCCTATTCCAGGAATACCTTCCACCTAGTTCCTACTTTGCCTTCTGTTTCTTTCTTTTCTCTTGTTTTCTCTTGCTAGCTCTTTTACTAGAGTCTCGTTAGCAGTAGCATTATGATGGCTGGGCAAGAGGGGCATGAACCCCACCCCTGGCCTAAGCAGAGGGTGCTGAAATGGAGCTGGGGGGAACCTCACCTTCCTATCTCCTGTCTCTCTCTTTCCCCTGTACCCTCTGCTTTTCCTGCAGTAGCTCTGGCAGCATGAAGGCTGCTGGGGGAGAGTCCACCTCTTCTTTTGCCGCTGAAAACCAGTTGGTGTTTTGGCTGCTGCATACACATATGTGGACAGCAACCAAAAAAAGAAAAAGAAAAAGAAAAAGGAGATGATCTCTCATCCAGCAGCAGCAAATCTGGAGCCGCTGCAGCCTGTGCTTGCACTGCCCCAGGCACAGTACAGGCCAGCTATACCTCTGCTCATTACAGTCTATCCGTAGTAGAAACTGTATGCTGTGTAGTAGATTCTCTGTTCCTAAGTAGATCATGTGAGGTATGTAGATGGGTCTAAGGTCCCATCTACATGTTACACTTAAGGCATGATACACTAGTTCATCATGCCTTAAGTGGCCACCCGGCCACATGTTCAATCCGTTAATGGTGTAATGAAAAGAGGAATAAGCTATGAAGTTATTCCACAAAATGTGGAATAATTTTATAGCCATTAATTGAACCTGTGTCTGGCAGCCCACTCAGCTGATTGGAGTTCCTAGCTGTTGGGGGGCATGTGCTCCTTGCTTGGTGCTGGTGCAGGGGAAGCCTTTGTGGCATGGCAGGAGTTGTGGTTTGTGTGGATCACACATTAGATCCCATTGTGCTTTTACCTACATGTGTAGAGGCCCCCTAAATGTGGTTCATATCTCTAAGTGATTAGTATAGCATCTACCACAGCACTCAACTGGTGACTGTTGGTGGCTCTGGTCAGTAGGATAGGTCAGCATGGGTCTGTAAGGTTGGCATACTGCTGTTTGGCAGAGTAGACAGGAGATCCTAAATGTTCTGGGTAATCCATGCTTGGCTGTCCTTTAGTCTCTGTCCAGGGGACTGGCCCAAAGTGTGCATGTGTTGCTATGCTGGGTGCCTGTCTGACAGAAGCACTGACCCTACTAAGATATGAAAGGGTAGCTGCTTCCACTTCCCATGAATGTACAATGCAAAAACAGCTTGGCAACAGGGTAATGGAAAACATTCATGTCCAGCTGTGAGAAATACTTTGGAAAAATTCCAAGAAATTTTGCACAATTGCCTCATCTGCATCTTTTGGTCATCTATACAGCTGATCGACTTTTTTAAAGCTGAAAAATTAAGGGAAAAGTTTTCACCATTTTTTTTTGTGGGGGACGCAGTGGGAAATCCCCATCTTTTGTTTTATATCAGCTTTGTCCTGATGGGGTTACACAGAAACACGGTTTTGCTTATAGTACACATGGTGGCCTCAATTTAATTTCTCCCCATTGTTGTTTATATTTCACAGTATTAAAGCTAGCTTTATATACTTTGATGCAGCAGTAAATAACAGAAAGGTGAATCTCATATTGGGTGAAGATTCAGTAGAGAAATCTCATTTTCTTCGCTATTTAGCAGCCCTGTGTAACACTTCTCTCCCATCCTAACCCCTGATGTGCTGACCGTTTCACCTTCTCCTATAATCAAACTCATAACCTACTTGCCTCCACTAAGACCTGACTTGCAAATTCCTGCCTATTTTGTTTGAAGAATGACAGTCTGGCGGATCTCCAATTTTATGGCTGGATCTGGTCCACGCTTTTGTAGGACTTCACCACAAATGACACCCTTCAGTGATTTGCTTGACAGATAAGCCCATTAGGAAGACTGGGAATTTGCTCTTTGATCAGCAAAAGCGCCGGAGCTGCTGACCCTGGGGCCTGGTTCCCCTACTGCAAGATAAAACTTCCAGTAAAATCAATCTAAATTACTTATATTCTGTGGCAGGAGAAAAAGGCCCAGGTTGGAATGAGGATGGGAAGGAGGAAATGAGCCATGGTCAGGTCACAGTGTGAGAAAGAAAGAGAAAGAATGAGGGAAGGCTCAGTGGAAAAGTTAACTAAAATGAACCTGAGAACCTCAGACTCAGCTGAGAAGAGGGGTGAGATTTGTCCAGTCTAGTAATTTTCCTTTGCATGATACCTAACTTCTAAGATATTAACTTCCATTCTCTGTGCCTGATTTGCGTTAGACCTGTGCAAAGTGACTATAAAATACTACTCAGTTAGACCACCTACTTTACCTGCCCTTTCCACTCACTACAGAAATGGCTAGTAAGCTGAGAATCACCCCAAGTCACGGGAAACAGTGATTTTAGGTATATATATATATATATATATATATACCCCTTGTTCAAAGCAGGACCATCCCCAACTAGATCATCCCAACCAAAGCTTTGTCTAGCTGGGTCTTAAAAACCTCCAAGGATGAAGATTCCACAACCTCTCTGGGTAACCTGTCCCAATGCTTCATTATTTTCCTAGTGAGATATTTTTTTCCAAATATCTAACCTAAACTTCCCTTGCTGCAACTTTTCACAGGGGACAAGCAATTGTCTCATGATACCCTGCTCTTTAGAAGATTCTGTTCTTCAGCATGGAGGTAACTGCTGATCCATCCCAGCCCTTAGACAACCTTGTTCTTGTAAGTGGTTTTAACATATGGTGTGAAAAAATGATCAGAAATTGATGTCAGATGCAAACAGTTGGGAGTTCTAGCTGAAAATAAGGAAGCAGTTTAGCTGAAAAAACAGTTCCTCTCCTTACTCAGTTACACTTAAAGTGCAAGCCCTTAGTGAGTAGATGGTGCTTAATAGCCCATTGGCAGACTTTAGTTCAGTTTTAGATCAGAAGTTAAAATCCACGTCACTCATATGGCTGCTTGTGCCCAGTCCCATGCTGCTACACCATATGGCAGCCACGGCAGGGTTGGTTGGCAGGCCGAGGGCTGGCAGAGACGGCATACTGCAGATCGGTTATGAGACACAAAGAGAATTGTGCAGGGAAGTGTACCACCAACTTGTCTTAGACCAGGGGTATTTCCCCCGCTCTATTAACCTCCAAAGCTAGGATTTTCAAGAGTCTAAAACATCTGTTTTGTTGCTCAAGATGAAGGCTGAACTCAGTTGACCCAGCTGTAAATGGGTACCCGTCTTTCAGGCTGGAGAACTGAAGGTGGCCAGATGTAAATCCTAGCTGCATTATGCCTTTGTGCACCACTGAGTATAAAAACCATTGAGTATAAAATGGCACTTTTGAGCAGGCCTTAACCACACTGGCAAAATGGGCCATTATCCTCAATGGACCTTTGACTTGGGCAACCAATCCCATTGAAATTTACAGAGTTGAGTACTTAAGGCAGTGGTGACCAACCCTGTTGGCTGGTGAGCTGCTACTGAGATTTTACATGGCGAGCAAGGATCAAAGGCCCTGAATCCAGTAGCAACTGCAGGGCCAGGGAAGGGTTCATCAAACTCTTGGTGGTAACACCTGACACCTCTTCTCTCATCAGTATCTTGCCCCTGCTCTGCTCTATGTGGCCAGATTGATGCTCTGAATTTCCCTGCCTTCATTCCAGCACTTCCATTTATTGAGGGTCAGCAGCTTGCATGCCACACACAGCAGCTGCCCATGTTGCTTGTGGCATGTGTTGCAGGTTGGCCACTTCTGACTTAAGGGACAACAAAATGGCTGCTGCTACTTGTTCTTTCACTGCAGTCCTGAAAGATGCTTCCCTAGAACAATAGAAATGGCTTGGCAGTGTGGGGAGGCAGCTAGGAAGGCCAACTGTACCTTGTCGTGCATCCACAGATGCATTTCAAGCAGGACCAAGGAGGTGATCCTCCCCCTTTATGCGGCACTGGTCAGGCCGCAGCTGGAGTACTGCGTCCGTTTCTGGGAGCCGCACTTTAAAAGGGATGTGGACAGCATCGAGAGGGTCCAGAGGAGGGCCACTCGCATGATCAGGGGACAGCAGGGCAGGTCCTATGAGGAAAGGTTACGGGACCTGAACCTGTTCAGCCTCCAGAAGAGAAGGCTGAGGGGGGATCTTGTGGCCTGCTATAAACTAGTCAGGGGGGATCAACAGGCACTGGGGGAGTCCCTGTTCCCCCGAGCTCCGCCAGGAGTGACCAGGAATAACGGTCACAAGCTGGCGGAGGGAAGGTTTAAGTTGGACATCAGGAGGTGCTACTTCACGGTCAGGGCGGCTAGGGTCTGGAACCAGCTTCCAAGTGAGGTGGTGCAGGCTCCCACCCTGGGGGTTTTTAAGAGGAGGTTAGATGACCATCTTGCTGCGGTCGTTTGACCCCTAGTACTCTTTCCTGCCATGGCAGGGGGTCGGACTAGATGATCTGCCCAGGTCCCTTCCGACCCTAGAAACTATGAAACTATGAAATTTAGGGCAGGAAGGGATCTCTGGATTTCATCTCATCTAACCCCCTGCCTGAGGCAGGATCATCCCTATCCAACTCACCCTATACAAATCTTTGTCTAACCTATTATTAAAACTACACAATTGACCCTTTTCACAACTTACCTGGACACAGGTAAAGCAGAGGGACAGCGGCAGTCCAGGAAGAAGAGTTCATAAACACTACCATCTCCACTGTTGCTGTTCCTCTTCCACTGTGGCCTCCTGTCTCTTAGAAGACTGAGCTCTTAACCATGTATGTAACGTAGTGGTTGTGGAAGGGTGTAATAATACTGTTTGGGTTGGAGCTGGATGTTTTGTGCTATGATCTTCAATTATGTTCCCAGTTTGGACTGGCATTTTTAGTAAGCTGATTAATTCCAGTGAAAAACAGCAGTGTTTAAGCACTTTTGAAGATCCCATTGAGTGACTTCCTGAAGCTGAGGCACCTGAAAACCTTGGGAAAAGCAGCTGATAGTCCATTGTATCCTACTTGTCATCTTTTGTGTTCCCCCATAGAGTGTTGTTGTCTGCTTAAGCATTAAGCAACTTTACCAATGGTAAACTGGGAATTTATGCACCACCTATTTTCAGAGCTCGTGGAGCCATTTATTAGTTATTCCTAATTAACCTTCTGTGGAGACATTTGTGTTTCATACTAAGAGTCCTTTACTTTTTCCAGGGGATAAACTCATTTGGAATAAAGCACTGTTACTTTAGAATAGGAACTTCCACAGAGGGAGGCGGTTAACCAAGAAGAGCAATTCCAATTTACATTTACACCTTACTTACTTCCAAATTAGATTCTCTCTGTAATCAAGCCTTCAGACAGGAAGAAGTTTCTATTTTAGAAGACACTCTTGTGTCTGAATGCAAAATGCTAAGGTTTGACTCAGCAATGGGATAAATGCAAATCAGCCTTAATTAGAGATAATGCTACTGTTAGTTGTAAAATTGCATTCATATGAAATGAATCAATAAGTTGAAATATAAAATGACTTGGTTTTAAAATGTGCATGGTAGTAGCATCATTGCTGAGGCATAGTTATTAAGAATAGTACATGGTGCTAAACTGCATCTACATCAAAACTTAAATGTTTCTGACCAGTTTCCTTCCCAGGTGATGTTGCTTGACTCTTCCTTCTCCTGCTTTCTCTAGTGCTGGCTTTGCCTTATAACCTAGGAGGATTAAAAAATGGGTCTGTGCGGGCCGGGAGCGCCCCGAGCCCTTTTTCGCGCTGCACACGGGCTGTGGCCAGCAGCCCGGGCACGCGGGGGCGGAGAGGGAAGGCCTTCGCTCTGGAATTAGGCACGGACGCGTATCGGTAGTTTAAAAGATTGTTTACTTACACCGAGATGTCAATGATGTAGGCTGGAAAGCTTGATTAAGTTGCAGTTACAGACAGACAACACAGACGGTCTCGTGGAGGTTGCTAGGCTCCACAGTGCAGAGCTCCGGATGCTCTGGGTGAACAGGCCACCAATGTAGAAATCGTAAATACGTCTTATATTAGTCGAGCTCGAAGACGGGAAGAGGTGGGCGGTGGATCAGGCTGCCACGCTCCCCTGGATCTCACACAGGGTTTCCATTACCCTGCCGTGTACCCAGAGTCCCCACGAGATGGATGTGGAGTCCTCTTCGGCTTGGGCGGAAACTGCTCAAGCCTCTTATACGGCTAACAGGCCAATCGCTAGCCACCACGTGTGAATAATTTAGCACTAGCCAATCATGGGGAACTAATTTGCATACCGATGGCAGGAACTCTTTTGCACCGTGCATTCCTCTTGCAACTCGAGCAATGCACTCTGCAAAAGAAGCTGCAGAAAAGGTGGGAAACTGGTCCCTGCACCGGAGTCTCCTCTTGCTACAGGAAACTCCCGTGCAATGTTCTGCAACTTAACGTGGATAATTCTGATGCCGAAGCACACACACACAATCATGCCTTTTGGGTCATGACAGGGTCATGCATTTTGGATCATCAGTTATATTGATTTTGGGACTTGTCAGCTCATATCAAGAGAAGACAAAAGATTCTTTGAACTGAATATCTTTAAAAGGCCTTAAAATAGTTGGGGGTTTCTGTTTTTTTGCAGAACTTTGGTTAATTGAAATACCTGCTTTATGGTTATAAGGATAACCAAATTGATTCCAGATAATATATTTGTGAATCTGAGGATTTTTTCAATAAACGGTGACATTTCTGAGGGGTTTGGGGGTGGGGAGAGGGGGAGGGCAGAGTAGGTGAAATGTGTAAAAGACGAAATGTTTCACTTTTTCTTTCCACAGTCTTTACATTTCAAAATTCACTTAAATGGAATATGAGCAGTAAATAAAAAAATAAAATAAATACAGGTAAATACAATGAAACGTTTAGTTTTGGGTTGAAGACAACATTTTAGGTCAAACTGAAACTATCCAATGTTCTGCTTTTTTCAGCTTGGCCATCAAAATAAAGGACTCATTTTTTTACACACCCCTAATTATGCTATTTCTTTTGAGCTAAGCAGCAAGCCAAAAAGTTTTGGTGGTTTTTGGGATGCTCAAGCACAAGGTGAAATTAGTGATGTGTGTTTTGAAAAAGTGTTGCTTGTTTACAACAAGAGTGCTCAACCCCCGACCCATGGGTCACGTCCAGCTCATGGAGCCATGGTATCTGGTCTGTGGGGTCCCCATGGGTCAGGAAATTTGGCAGCAGGGGAGGAGTGGAGGTTAATACTGCAACCCTTTCCCTGCTGCCAGTTCCCCAAGCCTGGATCAGGGCTGGGCTTTCCTCTACCTCTCCACATGGCCAGTTGGGCTCACTGGCCAGATCTGGCCTGTACAGATGTACTGGTCACTGCCCATTCAGCCCGCAGGTCATAAAGGGAGTAACTTTGTTACCTGCATCATGTGGGCAACAGATTTACTCCCGAGTTGGCATAAATCACCACACTTACTGCACAGTACATTTTGGTTGTTTTGCAGTGACCTAAGTTGCTGCACAATTTACTGTGCACCTCACCCCTACAATTACTACATTTAAATAGGGTCCATGGAAGGGAAACAAAACTGATAAGGTACTTTTCCAAGGCAGGTCTTCCAAACAGGGCCCACACACCTTCAGCACCTAGTGATCCCTCCTCTCACACCCCTGCCCCAAATGAACCTGGGACCTGCAGCACAGGGTTCCTAGCAGGGACATCAAACAGAGAGAGGCTTTCCACTTTCCTACCCCTGCAGACTGTGGTTTCCATAGACAATAGATTTTTGGGCAGTAGTGTCTGGACTGCATCCCAGAGCAGCCCCATTGCCCTGCTTGGGTTTGTGGGGGATGAGGAGTGGTGCATTTTGGCGTGCCTAGTGGACTGACCAGACACTAGGCGTGGAATGCTCTGTGTCTGCACATAACATTGAGGTTATACATTACTGGTTCATGCCGGACTGGTTCATAAAATACTTGATTTTCCTGGTATGCTTTTGAAATGTTCCAGGAAGTTTAAACCATCCTTTAGTAGTTTGCACATCTAGACTCTGGGAGTTTAAAGTGTGTTTAGGATGTTGCAAGCTTTATGTCTGTCCACTTCATTTTACTTGTCTTAAATGAGGAATGGAAGTTGCACTCACCGGTTTCAACAAGGTATAACCTAGTCTATAATGCTGTACCACAATGAGCACGTCCAGACAAGCATGCATGTGCAGGAACATGCATTTACCATGGCACAAATAGCATCAGCACATATTTGTGCTCCAGGGCATGCTCCTGCATGTACAGCGTACACCAAATTGTCCTGGGTGGGGTAGGGAAGGCTGGGGCCAGCAGAGGTGCTGGCCCCATAAGCTTTACCTGGGCTTCTGGGGTCCTCCAAGGGCACCAGCAGTGCTGATTTGACTGCATAGAGCCTGACTGGCAGCCAGAGCATGACTCTGGACAGCCAGGCTCTGCTGCATGTGCCATACCACGTTTTTTTTTTTTTTTGTAGCTTTTCTTTTTTTTTTTTTAGAGGCGCTGAAAACACGTGTGCACTCATCTGGACATGCCTAATATATTTGTTTTGAGCTACTTACATGAAGCAGAGATCATTGGGAAATATTGGGGATCTTAAAGACATTATTCTTCTATCCTTTGAGTAAGCAGCTTCAGGGAAAGCAGCTACTTACCACCAACCATGAGTTAAACTACAACTCTTAACTAATGAATAAAGATCCCATACAGAAGGCTGTTTTCTTATTCCAGTCTAATACCATCTGACACTTCTGCAGGGCCAGCAGCAATCTGGCTGTATACTGATGACTTTCTGTTTTGGAAAGTCTGTATAGATCGCGGGGTAGGATAGTGACAGTTCAGAGGCAGCAGACATTTCTTAAGACAAAAGATAAAGAATCCATACACTATAACTAGCTCTGTAAGATATGATTTGCCGTCAAAGAGTACAGGGTGAAGAGAGTTTCCACTCAAGTATTTACAAGAGAGATATCTGAATCAATGTCAGAGGTATGGCCATGATCATCTCTGTTGATCTTATTCAGACTCAGATTCAATTTTTGCACATGGTGCTCAGTTTTCTCACAATCCAAACTACAACTAAGTATGTGATGTCACTGGAGGGTTTGTTAGAAATCCTAGGGAGATTACAATGTAGGTGATGCAAGAAGAGAAAGATGAAAATCTGCATAGAGAACAATGCAAAAGGCAACTATTTTTGTGGATGATATCTTTTATTGGAGTAACTGAAGAGTTGGGAGGGACAGATAAGCTTTCAGATGCAGCATATTCTTTGGGTCCAATAAAAGCTTGTGGCAGGTCTAATAAAAGCTTGTGATAGGCCCGTGCTCACTGTCACTGCTGGCATGCTCTGCCCACCTAAGCGTGTTGCACCAGGGTTTACTCGCCTGCCATGACTTGATGTTACTTGAGGTTCCACTGGAGGATGTTGTTCAGTGTCTTCCAAACCCTGGGCACCTTGGCTGTTTTTT
Organism: Alligator sinensis; assembly: GCF_000455745.1. Taxonomy (NCBI): domain Eukaryota; kingdom Metazoa; phylum Chordata; order Crocodylia; family Alligatoridae; genus Alligator; species Alligator sinensis. Next base: position 1,017,634 of record NW_005842385.1, on the reverse strand, counting down.
CTTCCGTGGGGCTCCTTACCTTCCCTTCATCCCACCTCTTTCCACTCAGGTGTCTGGCTTGGGACTTGATGGAATCTGGATATACTGCATGCGCTGTCTCCTCCTCCAGGGCGGTCTGTCTCTGCCACACTTACCCAGCTGGTGGTACAGGTGTCTCCAATTGGAAAATGAGCAACTTAACAATACTAGAACTGAAATTCTCCCTGGGGTGCAGGTGAGCAGGGCAACGATACTCGCTGTGTCAGGCGCCTCTTCTTAGGCACCTCCTCCCCTACGCATGGGGCATACTGTGCACCCATTGCGATACTCCTGCACTGGGGCTATGATCCGAGGAGCGGCTGGTCCCTGGCCATGTCTGATAATACTCTATGAGGCAACTTTCCATGCCGTGGCTCCCCCTAGGGCCTGGTGTTGCCCAACCATGGGTCTCAGGGCCTGAAGGCGTGCCAGCATGGTGGGTTCACTTCGCTGGTGGGACCTGCCAGTGCATCCTAGGCTGCCTCCATCCCACCCAGCCTCCCTGTGTGGACCTGTAGGCCATGTTCAGCATGGGTGTGGTCTCAGTGGGTTCCAAGCCTCTGGCTCCATGGGCAACTGCCCCCCTGCTAAATCCTGAGCCCTTTCTTGCCTCAGTCTGGTCTGCGTGGGTCAGCTCCAGTTTGGGTGGACTCCATGCCTATAAGAGATGAGGGCTCTGATGCAGTGGGGAAATCCCTGCCTCAGTTGAAGCTGCCGTGCTACCTGGCAGTCCATCAGCTTGCGGCTCCGCTGGCCTGTGCCAGCCACAGGGAAGGTGTCTGGAGGCACTGGAGGTGCTCCCTCCTTCCTGCTCTCCCATTGTGTGTCAGCCCAGCTCCTTTTGTCCCAGGAGACTTGAGGAGCCAGACCAATCCGCGGCCCCACTTCTGGCTGCTGGAGCAGTCGCATGCAGACTAGCCAACTGGAGCCCAGCGGTGCGGTGAGTGGGACACAGACCCGCCACAAAGCTATCACTCTAAAAATCCTTGGCTCTCACTATTTCCTGGCCCTTCTTGGTTACAATACTCCAACACTACCACCATATAGATGCCACTACAATTTGTCACATTCCTCCCCAATGTATCACTTCAATGGATATTGCTTCCTCCTGTCAGGTGGGTACAAATTTGGGATAGTCTTTTGCAACTTGGCATATGATTCTGCAGTTTGGCATATGTGATGCATGTGTACATAATATACACTTAGTCAGAATATTCTGTTCCATAGTTTGATGGACATTTGTAGAAACCGCATGTCATTTAAGGATCTTCCCACTGGTATTCCCTTCTAGGCTACTGGAATAAGGTGCCTTCTGTTGCTGTTAATGGAAGGAATGTATTTTGCTCATTGATAGGATCTTTATGTGAAAGAGACAAAATGAAATACTATTGTATGTGAGAGTAGGACCTCTGTGTCACTAGCTTCAAGCTGGTTTGAACAATGATGTTTTTGTTTTCTCTTTGAGATGCCACAGACTTGGGGACAGCATCAACTACTTGAATGTGGTCTGTTGCATCCTGATGGTGATATGCTATATCCTGTGCTATTCAAGACTGGAGGGAATTTGAAGCTGTTCAGGAAGTGGCCTTGAAGTCACAATGCATACTCCACAGTGCAAATTCTCTTTAAAGGGGCATTACAAATTAAAAAGATCTTTCTTTACATAAAACCTCTTCTTGTGTTCATGTTAGTGCCTTCATTTTACAAATGAAGGAATTCAAAGAAATTCATTTTCACTCTTTAGTCTGTCTTGTTCATATTTTGCTGTTTATACTGGCCTTGGAGTCCAACAATGAGATACATTGTTGTCTTTATGTTCATTTCTGATTGGTCTCACTTTCCAGATGTAATACACTACACTGGTACAGCAATGTTTGGGCTGCATACTGTGCAGAAAGTTGTTATTTGGGGGGAAAAAACTCTGTCTTTAGAAACTGGGGAAAAAATCAAAGTGGCATTTTTTTCTCTCTCAGGTGGGTGTTAAGCTTATTTAAATGTGGGGGCAAATCTGGCTTCCTAGGTCCCTTTCATTGATCTGGTCCATTTCAACCCCTTTGTATGAACTAACTGTTCAAAGGCAGGATCTTTAATCAGACATGTGGGCCATGATTGCTAAGTGCTTTGAGTTTTTCAGTGCCCAGCTTGAGAAATTTGATTTTTAAGACATGTTGAGCCATCCACTCTCAGGACACCAGACCCTTAAAAGGATGGACATTCAAAAGCTGATGGATCCTTCCAACTTGTTAAGATCTTGACATGAATGCCTATTTTAGTTAGCCAGATAAAAAACTGGGTTACAACACATGTGCCAGTGACACGGCCAGTTCTGCGCATTGTGTTTTCTACTGAAAGGAGCACATTGAGTTCAGTGTTCCCATGATGGAACATAAATGTAAGTCAAATTAATTGACATGCCTTGCATTCATTTACAGAAAAATATTGGTAGACTGACTTTAATTTCCTGAGGACCAGCAGATATGAGACCCAGTTCTTGGAAGCCAATTGTTTCTTGAAAATTAGAGTGACTGAGAAATGTGTCTCAAGAGAGAAAACAAATATCTGGAGGAGCAGATATACTGTATCACTCCTTTTTTTAAACTAAGCTTTTCTTTAAGTTTCCTCTTGATTCTTAGTTCCTTTCTCAAAGGATCCAAAGTAGTTTTTAGGTTGATATTCTTTTATGGAAATATCAAGCTTAATATTACTCGGAGTAATTTAAAAACATTTCTGGAAAGCACTAGTCTTTTAGGTGATGTTTCTTCCCCAGGGCAACTGAAAACAAAGACTATAAGAGCTTTTCAACGTAAATCATCCATCCAAGTCTACTAAATAATGAAACATGCAGCAAAGTTGATCACTAGACAGGACTGTAACTAGGAACTCAAGATCCCATTTGGGAAGGTGATAATCTTAAATAATCATGATCAGTGCTGCTGTGCTGGATTCCTGTGCAGCAGGCTAGGACTGGCCTGTTTGATAGCTTTCTTTAATTTTGTAGTCATGGTGGTTCAGAGACATGGTTCAACTTGCTTCAGGGTGCTTCCACTTGCTGGCAATAGCCCCTGTGAGAGACCTATTGCAGCAACATCACTGTGTGATTATAGGATCATAGGAAAGTAGGACAGGAAGGGGCTTCATGAGGTCATCTAGTTTAGCCTCCTGTTCAGAGCAAGATCATCCTTGACCAAACTATCCCAGTCAAGTGCCTGTCTAACCTGCTCTTGAAAATTTCCAGGAATAGAGATTACACCCTCCTATCCCAAATATTTTCCCCTTTCCAAGTATGATTTCTGGCCTACACTGCTGCCCCCAGCCATCTACGTTGGGCATTACTTTCTATTGGTACTGGCTAAGAAGGGGCATGTGTTGTTGGTAGAATAAGGACAAGGAATTTCGTGATTGTTTCTACCCTGAATCTCAGGCACATCTGGCTTAGTATTATTGTCCCCATTTTTCAGATGGGGAAACTGAGGTACAGAAAGCTGAAGTGACTTGCCCAATGTTATGCAACAATGACAGAGATTGGATTTGCAGGCTAATTTGCAGTCTTATCTGTTGTACCAGTCTTGCATCCAAGGCACGAGAAGAATGCAGATAGCTCTGTCTAATATTAATGTTCAAGGCATTGCCTTGGTATAACTAGTGGAGCTGACCAGGAGGCCAATGCTAAAAGCTCTTCCTTCCCATAATTCTCAGGCTTCTCACCTGACTGATCTGTAGCCCTTTAGTTACCTGGGGAACAGTGCTGAAGAACCTCAGTGGCCAATTTAAAATGACTTCCTTGCAGAAACATTGCATAAACTCTGGGGAAAAAACACGTTCAGGATATTTATAGGCTAAAAGCAGGGTATAAGGTGTGTCATCTGCATTTCCTAAAAAGTGAAACAGTTCATGGTTCTTGGACGGCCAAGGTTATGACATACGTAGCAACACGTTTTTTTGCCTTGAGTTGTTTATTTTCCCACAATGACTGGGACAGTCACTATTTCCAGAGTACATTACATGTCATAAATTGTCTTACAGCTTATCTCAGTTTATTGAGTAACAATGTAGTTGTTAGCTGCTCTTCAGAGCTTTACTGCTGGGTTACACAATGAGGACTCTGTTCAGCTATCCTGCGTGGGGCACACGTTTCTGCCAAACCAGCATAATCAATTGCTGCAAAGTGATAAAGTCTGCGAGATGCCTGACAATGTGTGGGCCTGTGTATGGGGGACAGCAGGAGGAAGGCCTCAGGCTTAAATGTGTTGAGAGAAGGCCTCCCAGTAGAGTCCATGGGAGATGTACCACTGACACCAGTAGACCCGGTTATACCACTGTAGTAGTGGGGCCTGGCACCTATAGGATCGACTTTGCTCTGCTCACACACTGCCCACTGCTTCTGCAGGCAGACTTGTGTACAGAAATGAGTGAATGAGGCTATCTTAGGCTTTTCCTTCTGTACAACCACCCCTGATCTCTGTTCGGTTTCAGAGTAAATGCTGAGCACAAGTCCAGAACAGTCTTAGTAGCCAACTTCCTGGTCTAGAGCATGCCTTTGGACTTGGGTGGGTGGAGAATGCTTACCCACTTTCATTGGGACCTGCTGCTGCAGCAATGTAGACAAGCCTAACAGGCCAAGATTGCACCCATTACGAGCTTGTCGATTGGTATAAAGTGAGCATAGCTGCTTTGAAAATCTACTGGATCATCAGGCTCAAAGTGTAGTAGTCAATGGTTCTGTCTAGCTGGCAGCTAGTATCAAGAGGAGCACCCATGGGGTCAGTCCTGGGGCCAGTTTTGTTCAATGTCAGATGATGTCAATGATCAATGTTTGTTGATGTCTTCGTTAACAATCTGAAAGATGGGATGGAGTCCTCCTTCAGCAAGTCTGCAGCTGACACCGAGTTGGGGGGAATAGTAGATGCACTGGAGGCAGGACCCAAGCATCATTTCTTTGGACCAAATACAAACTTGTAAGGTGGGCCCCCTCCCACACACACCATCCCACACGCATAAAATCTCATGAATCATGAAATAAAATTTTCTATTTTAATTCTGAAATTACATTCTACATTGCTGATTATTTTGTAACGTTTTGGTTGTTGGTCCTAAAAATGGTATTATCCAGTCAATGTTTTGATTTTTTTTGTTCTAATGGACCAACATGGCTGCAAACATTTTATAAATAGACCAATTCACTTTAAAGCTTTATTTTTCTGGCCTTTTCATTGCAAAATCATGTATTATCTCCCCAAAGCCAATTCTCTTGCAAGTTCACACTCGATAGACCAAATAGCAAGGTGGCTTAACAGTTCTTGTCCCATAGTAGAATGCCTGCAGTTTTTGATGAGTGCTGGGTTGCTGAAACTTCTTTCAGCTTTGCTACAGTCACTGGCAGTGTGCAAAAGATCCGTATGGCTATGCGCACTTTACTGAAAATTAGTTGCAGTTGTTTTTTGTAAATCTAATTTAATAAGATAAGTGGGGGTAGTTCATACTCTTTTGCAAAAGTAGATTTGAAGATTTTTTTTCAGATACAACATTTCACAAGGAAAATTCTCAGAAAGATCTATAGGATACCTGTGAAGTAGACATTTAGAAGCTCCATCCAGTTCCTCAGGCTCTAGTGTCACATATTTTAGGACTGAAAGAAATGTAAAACAAATGTTATTGGTTACTTTGAATCTGTGCTCTAATCCATAGATAACATTGTCTAAAGTTGCATCAAAAACATTCCTTCTGAATAAAGATTTTGGATCGTTTTCAGAGATGGTAAAACATGATTCCTCAGCTGTGTCATTATGAAATCTTTTCTGCTGCTTGCCTCTTTTCTTTGGTAATTGTGGCAAAATTCCCATGCCTTCTGCTACAAGACATGCTTCCTGTAGAATTTTGGGCCACTGATCTCTTAAATTGTTTTACTTCTTCAATAATATCAGCAATGAGAGCTGCCTCTGATTCAAGAGAGGTTCCCCTGGTTTGTAAAATCTTGTTTCTGTCATCAATACTTGAAAGAGCCTTGTACCAGAAGCTAGCCAACAAAAGGCATGAAAATGAGCTGAAGTACCTTTGCAGTGCTTCCAGCTGTGATTGAACTTTGTGTGTCAAATTTAATTCAAGAGCACATTCCAGTGCTTCGAGAATACCTGGAAGATGCTTTGTGAGTGGACGGATAGCATCAGCGTGTGTCTGACAGAGAGTGGAGTGAGCAGTGTATCTTATCTGTTATAATCTTCCACCTCACAGGGCTAGCACTGAAAAACACAAAAAGTTGCTGCACACAACCAAAAAATGTTAATGTTTCAGTTCATGCTGCTGCAGCATTAACTCCTACAAGATTTAGTGAATGGGAAGCACAAGGAGAATACACAGCAAGTTCATTTTTGGACACAATGCAGACCTGAACACCTTTTATTTTCCCTGACATATTAGAGCCATTATCAAGACCCTGACCTCTACAGTCATCAAGAGGAATGTTATGATGCTTCAAGCTAACAATTAGCATTTCAGCTATCTGTTCTCCATTTTTAAAATCCAAGTTGATAAACTCAAAAAACCTTTCTTTAATGTTAAATATACTTGTACCTTTGTTGTGAACTACAAATTGGAATATCAACACGTGTTGTTCTGGGTGAGAGACATCAGGCGTAACATCACATATGATAGAATAATAAATGGCCTTTTCTCTCTCTGCAAGGATGGCCTTCTACACACTCTTACCACATAATTCAATAAACTCATTCTGATTCTCCCATGAGAGATAATGAGCCTGTCCTTGCATCATTTTGCCCTCTGTTTGCTTCTTTTTGACTTTGACACCATCACTCATGTCCATTTGGCCATAATGACTCAAGAGTTCCAAGAAAGTTGCCATTGTGTGGGTCACCTATCAGAGTATTATCTCCTTGGAATGCGAAACCTCTTGAAGCAAGATATAAGGTAACATCCAACAATCTTTCTAATATTTCTGTCTATCTTGTTGCTTCTGTTAATATTTGTTTTTGAACCTCACTGTCCACTCCATGTCCACCTGACAGTGACTGCTGTAATTCCTTCCACTGGCAGTAGCACGTTTTATGTTCTATGCTCTTTTTATGTTCAGGAAGTTGATTTATATAGCTTTTGCCATTTTTTTCACATTTGGTGACTACCCTTCACTTTTTGCCAGTATTCTGCATTGTTTTTGTCTCCCTTCAGAAAGTAACCAATATGAAAACAATACAGCGCTTGATAGGACTCCAAACAAACTAGTCTCTTGGCAGCTGTTCTCTATTGGAAGTCTTACATTTGACAAGAAATTCAGGAGATTTATGCTCACCAACATCTTTTGGAATTGACTTTGCTAGCCTCCGCATTTCTTCAAAAGTCAGGACACCCGATAGAACAATTTTTTGACAGACAGAGTCTGTTATCAGTTTAGGCCACAAGCCTTGGTCTTTGAAAAAGCATGAATCAGATAGTGTAGTACTACACTCTGCCTGATTTTTGTAAGCCTTCTTCTGCACGTAGTGGTGGTAATGGTGATATTACCTGACTATCTTTTGAAAGCATTAGATTGGAGTCACGTGGTGCATCTGGCAGCTTTTCTTCATCATCAGTTGCCACAGATACAGTCTCTATATTAAAATAATTTCCATCTTGCTTTTGTTCAACTACTTCCCTAGTTAGTGTTTTGCCTGAGCCAGACTGCAGAAAGGCCTTGTCTGTTTTGAAAAACTGGAGGAGTGATTGGTGTCCTTTAGCTTCTTTTAGTTCCTTTTGTGTTCTCCCCCCCCACAATGTGCATGTCATACAGGGAAACATAAATCCCTTTGTCTCTCAGATGACAAGTCCTAGAGCTAACTGCACAAGCACACTCCCTCTCTTCTACAGAAGGGCCCTGGGCTGGCCAGCAGCTCACTGTTCACAATGTTGTTTGTTCTGTTTCTGATTGGCTCCAGCAAATCTCACAGTGGAGACCCCATATAGGTAATACATAACTTTCCATACATATCCTCAAGCATGACCTACAATTTAGCCTTGGTTTTTTTTCCCCTCATGGTAATAGAGTTGCAGTCTGGGCCAGGCCCTCCTGGATCTCTGGGCCCTGGTAAAGTGTACCCTTTCCCTCTCATGCTTGGGCCCTGAGGTAGGGCTAGGATTCAGAAAGACCTAGACAAATCAGAGGACTGGGCCAAAAGAAATCTCATGAAGTTCAATAAGGAAAAGTGCAAAGTTTTGCACTTTGGACAGAACAATCCCATGCAATGATACAGGCTGGGGACAGACTGGCTAAGCAACAGCTCTGCAGAAAAGGACCTGGGGATTACAGGAGACAGTAAGTTGAATATTAGCTGAAAGTGTGCCCTTGTTGCAAAGGCAGCAAACAGCATACTGGGCTGCATTAGGAGAAGCGTTGCCAGATGATCAAGGGAAGTGATTCTTCCTCTCTATTTAGCACTGGTGAGGCCACATCTGGAGTACTGTCTAGTTTTGGGCTCTCCGCTACAGGAAGATGTGGACAAATTGGAGAGAGTTCAGCAGAGGGCCACAAAAATGGTTAGGGGGCTGAGGCATGAATTCTGAAGAGAGACTGAGGGAACTGGGCTTATTTAGTCTGGAGAAGAGAAGACCAAGCTGGGATTTAATAGCAGCCTTCAACTACCTGAAAGGTGGTAACAAAGAGAATGGAGCTAGACTGTTCTCGGTGGTGGCAGGTGACAGAACAAGGAACAATGGTCTCAAGTTGCAGCAAGGGAAGTTTTGGTTAGATTTCCTGGAAAACTTTCTCACTAGGAGGGTAGTAAAGAACTGGAATGAGCTACCCAGAAAGGCTGTGGAATCTCCACCCTTAGAGGTTTTTAAGACCCGGGTAGAAAAACCTTGGCGGGGATGATCTAGTTGGGGATGGTCCTGCTTTGAGCAGGGGGTTGGACTAGATGACTTCCTGAGGTCCTGTCCAGCTTTAATTTTCCATGATTTTATGATTCAGCTGAGGACCTGACCCTACATGTTGTCATCTGAAATATAATCTTTTAAGCCTTCTATATTTCCCCATTAGTGTTTTGCTACAGTTTTATTATTTTCTTCCTTTGTGTTTTAGGTGTGATTTTTTCTCCTTAAGCATAACGGGACAGCTTCTGCTCCTTTGTACTCTGGTGCACAGTAATTTAATTTTCCCCAGCAGCCAGTTCTGCTTTTTATCATTTTAACAGAATCAAGTTCTGTTTTGCTAAATTGAACACAAAATAGCCAGCAGGCCACACAGTCCCATCTCAAGAGGCTTCTGTTTTTCTATTGCTAACATGGGGATTGTTAGGCACGGGGCTGGTGATGAGTAATATCTAGCCAAGTGTCACCTCTGTAAATTTCCTCAGCAAACTCTGGTTCATTTGATTTCTGAAACTCTTAACCTCTGTATAAGGAGTTCTGATTTAGAGAAAGATGCGTCCATGAGGAAGGGGTTCTGAATAAAATACGAATTCTGAATTCTTCCACAAAGTTTGTGGGGATTTGGATTCAAGAATTTGGCATGGGGCAGCTTTTCTATTTCTTGGTCTAGAGATGTAATCTGTTCTCAGTCTTACTTTCAGGATTGTGGTTCTGTGGGTGGAGAAGGACAGGGTGAACTGAAATCTTGTCATCTTATTGCCAGGATATTGGAGCCTGGAAGCTGGGAATACCTTGACTTTGACAGTCTTTTTGGCTATGGGCGAGTCATTTCTTCTCTCTGCCATTGCTTCCTTTTCTATAACTGCACAAATGAAGAGGAACAACACCTCATTTACCTGATATGAGGATTCGTTAGCAGATGTCTGTTAACTGCTTTGCAGAAGCAAAATGCTATCAAAGGGCAAGCTCCTTTCCTATTTGCCCTAGCATAACTCCTGTGAAAGGAAATTCCTTGGGCTGAGCCAGTGGGATCTAGAGGAGGAATGACCTATTCATCTTTCCATGAATAGGCCACTGAAAGGTCTGTGGACTGTGCTATAGCCATTTGTTGTATGCTTTACTTTCATTGTGCTTTGCACTTAAATCAAGTTTGTGGGACCTACTTCTGCTCTTACTGAAGCCAATGGAAGGAGGATTTGGCCGAGTTGGGTGTGGTGTCTTACAGATTGCTTTTGGGGGAAGGGTTTTGCTAATCTGAGCTAACAGTCAGTGCAGAGGCAGATTCTGGGCTGTCTCTCTTGAGTGATGCAACACAGAAAGCATAGCCCACGAGAAGGTGATGCAAAAGTGGCGTCAGTTTTGACACTACCCAGAGCCATTAAGGAATTGTGAACATGTAAAAACGATCCCCTTAGAATTTGTGCTCTGGGAAGCTCTTACTGCTTGGGCCTACCTTTGCATGGAACTGGCCTAAGCCCCATCAGAGCTCCAGGTGACTGATGTGGGCTTGTGCTGGCGGTCAGGTCACCTGATGATGTTCACCCCAGGAGTGGGTGTTTTTGCAAGAGAGAGCCTGCTTGCTCAATGAAGGGAAGGGGAAATTCTCTAGGAAGGGCTTGGAAAAGGGGCCTTGCCTGTCAGACAGATGATAAGGCTTCCCAGATTGGCCCCAGGTGTGGTAGGCCACAGACCTCTTTTAGGAAGACAGCAGGGGCTGCAGAAACTCTGAGGCGAGGGTTAACTTTTTGAGGTAGTTTGGCATTTGAACTGTGGTGCTGTTTTAATGAGCTGGACCTCAAGAAGAGTTGTCCAATGTAGAACCAGGTGAGACCCTGCAGCCTTCTTAGAAAATATGCCTTTCTTGCCCCAAATTGTGACATGCGGAATAAAGAAATCCATTGCCACGGGAACTCCCTAAATTGTTTAAGGTCCTTTATTCTAACTTCAGAGCTAGTCTGCTGCTCTGTAACTTCTTGAATTGCCAGTTAGGGCTGGGAACTCATCAGGGATTTAGGCTTAAATGTTGATACTGTGAGGGTGTAATTAAATGTGTGCACCAAGTATCATGCCTACAGTTTACTATGACATCTATAATTATAATTGGGGTGGCACATGCAAGATGCCTCAGTATAAGGCACTAGTGCACCCTCAGATCCAAGCTGGTTACTTCAGTGAATGTACTTGCCATCACAGTTGATTGTGCCTGGGCAATGAGGGCACCTATACACATGCCTGATGCCTGCTCCAACACGTTCTAATTAGATTAATGGAGTCTACTGGAGCATGCTAATTAGAGCACTCCAGCAGCCTCGACATCAGTGTCCCTGCATTTGAAAATGGCAGCAGGGGCGTGTTAACTAAAGAGTGTTGAATAAGCTTTAGTTAAAGTGCCCCCGCTGCCATTTTGAAGCACAGGACATCGAATACACAAGACACTGGAGACATTTTAATTAGAGCGGCTCCCAAGAGCTGCTCTAATTAAAACATCCCCTCCCCTACCCCAGAGTATGTGTAAAGACACTCCTAGAGCGTGATATAAGAACTTGCTCAGGGTCTAAAGTTACAAAGCCATTTAGCTTTTCCTCCTGTGTAGCTAGGCTTTTGATTGGAAATGGGTCTCTCAACTTGCTAATAGGGAACTAATGGGCAAGCCTTTATTGAAAACGACTTTAATCCCCCCTGCGTTCTGAACACAGTTATAAGGGAGTCAGAAAGCTGGTAATGTTAAGTGGTTTTGGGTCACGCCTTTACAGTGTCTTTCCTGCCTTACCTTTAAATTGTAACCACAGGCTATTTTCATTTACTGAGAACATAGCTGCTGCATTTGGGTGGGGGGGTGGGATAAGCAGAATTTTTAGTTTAGATTATATTTGCCCTTGAAATACTTCTTTGGGATTGAAGATTAGGAAAACAGATTAGGTAGGCAGTCCCTCTGAAAATGGGCTAAATTCTACCCTCATCCACAAACATAAAGAGACATTTCAATGATGTGTCCCTTTCACTGGGGATATCTGTACTGCATGGGACTGGATTGTTCCAAAACTTAATGAAGGAGCAGGGAGCAAAGATGTAAATTTTCCAGAAAATCAGTTCAACTCTATTTTAATTTCTTCAAACCCTACAAACCCCAGCCTTCTCCCCACTTCCAAAATCGGTGCTGGAGACTCCATTAAACTTACTAGGGACTTCATGATTAATTTCACATAGAAAGCAATCAGGAATGATAGGCAACAATCTGAAACCCCATGATTAATGAGTTTGCAGAATAAATATGTTATCTACTCCAAGCTTATAAATTGTTGTCCCTATTATCTCCTATCAAACAATAATTATTTGTGCTTTTGTTTCATGAAAGTAATGAAAATGATCCTTCTTTTGCTGTCTGTCTTAGTCCTGGATGTATGAGTTTAAGGGCACCACTGACATATTATCTCTGGCTAAAACTCAATAACAAACTTAAATTAGATTTGAGGAAATGAGTCAATAGGGGAATAAAAAGGAAACAGACCAACCGAAACCTAGAAAACTGCATACCAAAGTAGACAAATGTACATTAAAGTACTTCTCTTTGCTGGGGAGCTACAGACTCAAGTCTTCTTATAATGCACTTCATGGGCTACATTTCTACTCTGACTTTAGTCAAAGCACGTTCATTGCAAAGGGGATAACATGGACATGTGACAATAGCTATTAATGAGGCAACCTGAATTTTAAAATAGGCAACACACCTGAGCTAAAACTGCCTTGAGAATATGCTGAGGTGTTCTAAGGTGAATAGGGAAGTGAAGGATAAGCCAGGTTGAGAGAGTGCCAGAGGCCACTAACAAATTGAAATGCCTGGGATCTTAGGCTGTTCTTTGGACAAACACAGGAGAGGCTGAGCTTGAGACTATATTTGGGCTCAGAGTTGGAAGCTTCTGTTGGAAGGTGAATGTGTCGAGGGAGGATTTTGGTACAGTTGATACTGAAGGTGGTGACTAGGTGCCACTTAATATATTTATTAAAACTTAAATAGAAATATTAAGAGAGAGGATTGCAAGCCATGGGGTGCCAACCTTATGGTGAGCGGGGGAAAGGGAGGAAGTGTAAAGTAGACAAAACTCAAAAGCAGTCGTCAGAAAGTGGAAACAGAAATACCTTCCCTGTTGTGTCTGGAAGTCTATAAGATGAA